>NC_132942.1:1354000-1692500 GCF_034638445.1 Ciconia boyciana
TTTACAGGTCTGGCTTTACACCCTCTAGGCAGAGTAAAAGAAAATTTACCCCAAGCATTTGCAGTTAGGAAGAACAAAATTATGCTCAAAAAAGAGGGAATTAGGCTGAGGTAGGCTGCCGTGTATCATCATCTGATTTAATATTGAATAAGGGATTCTGCTTGTTGAGCAAGTCTTTTTGAAGGAGTTTAAGACAACGCTTAGGCTGCAGGATCACCAGGTGGCAACCACGGAAGATGCGTCCTGTCTTTGGTCCCTCTCTTTCCACTTCTGTTGGAAGAGTTGCAGTGATCAACAAGCACTATTGTCTGCCTGAAAGGCACAGCGTAGTTCTTTGAAAGTATATAAAATAAAGCATCTAAAGCAAATGACTATGATAGGAATACAGAAAATAGGACAGCACTAGTGGATAAAGATGTCCATTGACCTGGGAGGTCAGGCATGATTCATAAATGCAAACCATAAAAGAACATATTTAATTATTGTGTGATTACATATTAATTACCTTTCTGTGGCATGTAGACCCAGGAGGAATAAAAGGTCTCTAAGCAGAATGAGTCTATTTCCTTTAAGGAAGCAAAACTCAAGAAGACAGATGTGCGCCAGAGGAAGCTGATAGGGTTTGCTCTATCTCGTTAGAGTTTCTCAAATCCTCTTTTGCAAAAAATTACCCAGTGCATAAAAAACCTTTTTGTTTAAGTCTTTGTGAGTTAAGATTAACGGCAGAACGGAGAATTGATCTTGCGACTTAAGAGCAAGAGAAAGAACGAAAAATGTATTCACCTTCAGTTTGGAAAGACTAAAGCAGTCTGGTTCTTCAACACCGCATTGAAAACTGGCTTTTTACATCTTCTTTCACTGGTACTCATTTTTCCCCAATGTGGCTTCTGGATGTTTAAGTAATGGGTCTAGCTTGTACCTGGTTATCTCTATTTCCTAACAACTAGCAAGAAACGAGGCAAACTTTTATTAGCAGTACGTACCCCTGTTCCACACAGGCACTGCCGTGCTGGGAACACGTCTTGTTAAAGTAACAACATGAGAGCTGGGGGACTACAGCTAATATATTTTACAAGGGTTCCACGTTAGGATATAGCCATGTGTAGGTCACATACGCTTTCCAGGCCTGTCAGAGCAGGACCAGATTTAATGCATCAACCACCCCTTTAAATGCATCAAACTTATTCCAGAACTCGCACGACTCATTCCAAGTGATTAGATCTACATTATTCACAATTAAATGTGTAGCCCTTGGAGTAGTACATGGATTTACCATCAGCCTGTTAAATTGATGGCCTTCTGTCTTGAAACCGAAGGTGCAATGAGGCCCAATGCCTAGAAGTGAGAGTTAGACTAATTCTGAGAGAGACAAGCCAATACTTTTAATTTTGAAGGAAGCTTGCCCCAGCAGACGCTAAAATGCCCGCGCAGAAGTCTCTGCCACTGAAAAAAATTGAACTTAAAATTAGATGGTTTTACATATAGATACGTTGTTATTGTGTGTCTGCAATATACACACCCCCCCCACCGCAGAAATTAATGGCATTGCCTTTGGTCTTCGGTGACCGTTTTGGATGACCGCAAGTGGCTCTCTACTCAATGAATTGCACAGCCCTAATTGTTCGCTGTATCCTTTGTAAATTATCCCTTCAGCACATCTATTACGCTGTGAGCGATTCTTGGCATTCCCATAAACATTCATTCTGATCGACAGCCAGCCCTTAAACGGAACTGGTCCTTTTATCGAAGCAAGGCCCTCAGGAGCAACAGCTCCAGATCCGACCTGTCCTTGTCCCGGCTGGGGACGCGCTGCCTCTCCGGCTGTCCCAGACGCCGTCCTGCTCCGGGAGTTTCATCCCTGCCGCTTAACCCCTCTTCGTACCTAGAAGGAGATCTGTGTTTTGTGAATCTCGCATAATAAGAAAAATACCATCTTAAAGGAACTTTCAAAATAAAGAAGACTGGGTTTCTCCCTGTCTAAGGTGGAAAGTTGCCAGGGAAGCAGAGGAACTTCATCCAATTCTCAGTGACTGAGGGTTTTGTTTAAAAATCTTAATCTAAATTAATACAAATTTAAAGATGGGAAGTGAAGAGCTTCACAGTAATGACCTCTCTTTTCTGTGCGCTTCCCCGGCACCGCTGCCAGCTTGCCTCTCCACAGTGCACAGCTGTGAAAAGCGTTCAGTGCTGAGGGGAAAAAATTACCTCTTTTTAGAAGCAAAGTATGATATGCGTAGCTGCGTCCTCTGTTCCAGTTGCGCTCGTCAAGCAGCGTCGGTTAAGGTAAGTGGCAGACTGGAACGAGTGCAAGGTGTTTCATTTGGAAAGCAGCATTGCTTTAGTCAGATACACCATAAAATTTATTCTCTTTACCATTAAACGCATTCCAGCTTCATTTCTGTCCGCTGAGCCGCGGTGGCTCTGTCAGCCCCAGCGCGGCCGCCGCCACGAGGGCACCGCAGCCTGTCCTGGCGAACGTGGGAGGGGAAGGGAACGCAACCGCTGTGAGTCGCACCGCAGCCGTGACGCTGCTCCGTGCAGGACGGGGCGGGAGGGACAGCAAAGGGGAGATACCTGGAGGAGAGGAGAAATCCCCCGGGACGCTGAAGCCGTGGGCCAGGCAGCAGCCGAGCGGGCTGGGCTCCGGCAGCCCAGGGCGGGCGCGGGGTCAGCGTGCCCGGGGTGGGCGCGCGGAGCCCCCAGCCCCGTCCCAAGCCCACGGGCTGGGAATTGCTCTTACTGCAGCATCGTTGCCGTAGAACAGATTGAGGATGCGGTCGCCGAAGAGGCTGCCGATAAAGCAAGCGTGTCCTCAGGTGTGCTGCCTAATAACATTAGTATTGCGGCTTGTATCCTCCATGCCTCCAAAATATGAATAAGTTTATAGAAACTATGACAGATCTTTAAAACAAATCCCTTTTTTTTTTCTTTGCTTTTTTTTTTACGACTTTTCAATGTTGGCA
This sequence comes from Ciconia boyciana, assembly GCF_034638445.1. Taxonomy (NCBI): domain Eukaryota; kingdom Metazoa; phylum Chordata; class Aves; order Ciconiiformes; family Ciconiidae; genus Ciconia; species Ciconia boyciana. The sequence continues at coordinate 1,356,964 of NC_132942.1, forward strand.
GTTTAAGGAGTCTGAAAATTGAACCCATCCATCTGGCACTGGGAAAACAAACAACATATTTGTCTCTGTAGTCTCTCTTCACTCCGATGCTTAAAGATCCTAAACGCAACTAAGTAAATGTGAAATGGCAGGGGAAAAGAAGGTTACAATCACTTACCCCTCAGTCTATTAGCTCGGTCATGTTCTAGAGATGATTTGAATTATTTACCAAAACTTCTCCTGTAGTCTTGAGCATTCAAAAAATTATAGAACATCTGAAAATTGCAGTTGGTAAAATAATGGGAAGTAGCCTGAAAATGCAGGGGTCGGTCTCGTTCTCTCACGTGCGAGGCTGTCTTTCTTGACACGAGGTCATGGGAGCCATAGAGGGCTCCAAGGCTTTTACCCAGGCATGTATCTAAGCGTAGCATGAGAGGCTTTTTCAAGAGAGGATGAGAAGCAGCAGTCCTGTTCCAGATTAATTACAGATAGATGTTCAGATGTTCAGAAATGATAGGTGTTCAGAAACGATACTATCTATGTCTCCATAGATGTTCAGCAACGATACTACCGTTCTCTGCATTTCACCAATCTCCTTCATCATGATTCCTCCACCATTTCGTGGGCTGATGAAGATTTTTTACCATCGCTTTTTTGTTCTTTTAGACTGGGGAGGAATACCAGGAAATACGTGATGGTGTCTCAGCAGTGAGCCCAACTTGTCCCTCTATGAGTTGTGCTTAGTAAAATGCAACAATCCACAAATTCTCCTCTTCCACAGGCAGAATGAAATAGTTTCACAAATTCAATTATCTCTGGGCCTCCATTGGGAAGTGACAGTTCCCAGATCCCCTCAGGGCTTCGTGCACTCTGCTGTATGTGGTTTTATATATGATTTCTTTAATTTTTCTTTTCTGGAATAATAACAGATACTTCCGTCAAGAAAGCTTTGGTTGCGGAGGTCCTGATGCCGTGTGTGTGTGTGCACTCCCTGAGCCGAAAACTTCATGTGCTCCTTGTGTGCAGCTCTCCATCAGGAAAATCAATGATTAACCCTGCCTAAGGGTCTGGCCCATGTTTTCTCCCTCGCTTTTGCCTTTCACGTGGCAGTGAGTTGCTTTACTGGCCATCTAAGCAACATGCAGGTCTTCAGGTACGGGTTTGAAGATTTCGCATCCTCCCACACTGAAGGATAACCCTGATATTGCTTCCCTCTAGAGAAGGTATTTTGTCCTTCAACAGAACAAAATCACATCATTTGGATACTTATTAAATTTTGAGGAAAGCAGTCAGAAATGGAGGTTGTCAATTTTTCTACCTCTGTTCGGATCAATTGGGGATCGATCACTCTTCACCTTGCTAAATGAAAGCAAGCTGTAAAGTGTTAATCTTTATCAGAAAAGCTATAAGCACACTAGCCAAATTATTTTCATTAAACTCCCTCCCCCTATCTATAACCTTGGTCACATAATCAGGAATGAAAATCATTATCTATTTCATTCACATCTGTTATTAATTTTTTTGAAACCTCCTTTAAATCTGATTAGAACTTCTCATCTAAACCAAACAAATTCTGAACTCAAGGCTAAAATGTATCAGGTTAGCTTAGTAATTCACATAATATTTTTATTTTCTCTTCCTAATTGAATTTGTACATTGATTTGTGTTACTGTTCTCCTGACCATTTATTATTAACTGTTTATAAAATGCCAAGGGTATACAATGCACCGTGAAGACACTGACAGCAAATTGCTTTTCCGGTTAATATAGCCCATCATTTCTGTCCCTTGCCCAGGCAATTTGCCGTGCGCATACTCCAGCTCCTCCTCGCCATTCAGCTCTAATAGGGCTATTTCTTCACGGCTTACTAGGAATGTTATCTGGAATGGTAACTCTTGAGGACTGTCCTGTATGAGCGTCACAAATTTTGAGGGAACGTCCCACTCGGCCAGTGGCAGTACAGGTAAAAAGATAAGGCGATTTAATACGGTTACTTTGTCTCCTGGCGAGCATCCCCATTAGTTTCCGTTGCCTCGGGGTCGCCCGAGCAGTCCGACAGCATCTAGAAAGAGCAGATGCATGGGAACGCACCGGGCTCCGCTCCACAGCGCTGTGGTTTCCTGTTTTCTTTGTCAGTTATTTAGAAAGGTCTCTCAACAAAAATAGTCACTGGTCCCTCCGGGGAGATGCTTCTCGCGCAGTCCAGCGTCCCAGAGAGAGCCCCGCTGCCGACAGCAGCTCCCTGCACGGATGCAGGGGCTGGGGCCGGGGCCGTGGGTCCCCCCATGCGGGTCACAGCGGGGTGGCTTGTCACACTGCTGGCTTTACAGGGAGGACAGAAATAACCTGTCGAGTTTCACTTTCACTCTGGGTGACGAGAGGGATAGATGCTCGCAGATACAGTCTCGCTTTGTAGAAATGTCTTAACAAAGCCGCTAAAAACTCCTGTATTAGTCGAGTTAGCGCTCTGCGAAGGGCTGTCCCGGAGGAGCCGGTGGCACGGCTACAGCGGAGGCGGCTGGGCAGCAGAAAGCCCTGAGCCTGGAGTCAGCTCGGAGTCAGGCTGATCGGAGCGATGATGGCATTTGCTCTCATCCGGCCTCTAATTTTCTTGTCTCTTTATCTCGGCTCTTTGAGGGCTACAGGCGTAACAGCGTTTCGGCAAGGAGGCTATACTGTAATGCCTCTTTTTTTTTTGTCCTTTTGCAATTGTTTCAAGTCTTGTGCCTTGTTATGCAGTAATGGAAGAAGCCAAATGCTGACCTTTTGTATAAGCACAAAAGAGTGTTTTGGGGCAATATATTAACCTCTGACGATTCCTGTATTTTCTACAAAAGTCTGTATATAAATTACAGTTCATAACCCACTCTTTCCTTCCTCTTTTTGGGTGACCAAAAGTCATTCTAAAATTAGTATTTATTGTTTTAGTAATAAATATTTCTCTACTCTCTACCTTCTGCGGATCACAAAGAGCTTCACAGTTATAAGCTATTATAAATCTCCTATTAGTCTGGTGAAGCAATGCAAGTTTAAAGAAGGGAGAGCTGGGCACCAAGCCTCTCCGCCTTCAGCCTTAATCATTCAATGTATTCCTCCCGTTTTTAAATTCTGTAGCAGAGAGATGTGACCAACACGGCGATTCCCGAGTCGTGAATCTGAAGTGTAAATCTGAAGTGAGAAGGCAGTGGGTAAATTTCTCACGGCATCCTTTCCTGGATTGTGTTGGCCGTTCGTGGTTTCCTACCAAGGCAGACATGCTCGCTGTGGGTTGCCCCACTGGTACCTCTGGGGACGGCCCCGTGGGTCCCTGGGCAGTGGGACCCTGTTTGCAGCCAGCAGGCACGCTCAGCTGCCTGCTGCTCCCACCCCCTTCTCCGCATTCCCAAAAGGAATGCTTCGGGAGAGAAGGGATTTCGTATTTCTCAGCCACATGCGTCCAGTTGGTAGCATCCTCTTAAACCGCTCGTTTTCTCTTTCCCTTCGCCGCTTCTCCTTGTACGACACCAACTGCTCTCCAGTGACCTGGTCTCGAGGAGAACGGCATCGAGCCCCGCTATAGCCCGCAGCAGGGTTAGTGCTGCCTCGGCTACGCCCGCAGCCCAGCTGGCCCCGCGACCGACCGCACAAAATCGCTGTAAAACCCCGCGGGGCTCCGGCAGCGCAGGCAAAGCCCAGGCTCCTCCTGCACACGCATACGCACAGCCTGTGTCTAATAACAGTGCGCTGTAGGGGCCAAGTATGTTTAGATTGAAGAAAACGGTTTGATAGTTGTGCCGTACTTTGATCCTACTGTCCTGCAGTCCTCTGGAAGCTCTCACTCGGAAACATGGCCGATTGTACCCATTTTGATTTTCTGGTTTATTTTGCGTTTTTTTTCTCTGCTGTTGTTCGCTCTCTGGTTTGTTTTACTTTGCACTCCAGAAACTTGTCACATCCCAAATGGCCTTGATCAGAACCATAAGGCAGCTAACATTTCCCTCGGCTTTCCCAGACGAGCCAAATGCACACTGAGAGCACTTGGAATACTTTGAAGAGACTGTGCCCATGGACGCAGGTGACGCCGTACGGCTGCTAACTAACACACCGCAAAAAAACAAGTGATGGTAACGTTGGGCTGGCACCAGGTCATTCTCATAGGCAAACGATGTAGCAAGGCTTAATATTTGACCGTTCAAAGCACGTAGTGGGCTTCAGCTCCTAAGAGGTGCAGCAGCTTTCCGAAATAAAGGAGGTGCAGAGCTGGAGCTGCCGGGCTCCGATGTGGCCGGGAGCTGCGCACGCCGTGCTGAGCACGTGGGGAAGCCTCTGCAGCCTCACCAGCTCCGTGCGAGAAATGTTGGTAGTAATTCATAGCGAGTAATAAGCCCCGACTTCTCTTCGTCCGTGGTAAGCCCCATAAATCATTGCGCTTGCAGGACTTCTACCATCGTGTAACCCCTTCTGTTGTGACAGCGTGGGTGTGTCTGCCTGTTACCTGCAAATTAACGAGTAGTTTCACACCATACCTGAAAAACCAGAGGAAACTTTTGTCGTAGGAGATGCACTTTTTTTAGAAAGTTTTGCGTTGATCCAGGAGAGCCAAAGTCTACGCCTTTATTAGTGTTTTGAACCCAGTTAACCTCGCTAAGGTACCCTTGCGTAGAAGTTTGCAAATTCAGGAGTTCAAATCCTGCAAGCGAATCTGTGCTTGGGCACAACATCCGATTCGTCCTAATTAGCCAGGAGCTGAGAAATGCTGTCCCTGGTCTGCAGGGGTAAGTCAGGCTCTCGTTCATCTCGGCACAAATCTGGTGATTTCCCCGACGTTACTCCAGCTTCACGGGGACACTCCACGCAGCAGAACTGGGCCTACCGTCTGTCTTCGCTGGTTTTTTTAATAAAAGGTCAGATTAGTTCCTATACTTTCTATTTCTTGCTACTTCAATACAGCATTCATTTAAGAGGAATTGAGCTATCCAGGGAAAGTGAGAAGATTCTTCAAAGGGTCAAAAAGTGGTTAAAATATAGAAGCAAAAGGTAGGAAGAAATGGATCATTTCACAGCAAAAGGAGATTATTAACGGAGTCCCACAGGGATCTGTAAAGGGACCTGTGCCATTCAAAATATTCATGAATGACTTGGAAAAGGGGAGGAGGTGGCAAGAGGTGACCAAGTTGGCTGCTGAAAGTAAATTATTCAAAGTAATGAAAACAAAATCTAACTGTAAAGAGTTGCAGAAGTATCTCACCATACTGAGTGACCAGGTGATAAAATGCCAGGCTGAATTTACTGCCAGTAAATTATAATATACACAAGGAAAAGCTAAATGCAGAAAGAAAAGTATGTGAACGTGTGCAATGACAAGCTGTAAATTAGGAAAAAAGGAAAACAGGAACCACCAAGGAAAAAAGAGTTACTGGAGACACGTAGTTCTGTGGGAACATAAACTCACTGCTGGCTGTCAGAAAAATCAACTGGAATGTTAGGAATTATGAGGGAAGAAAGAGAGAACAAAACAGAGAACACCATTGTGCTACCACGTCTTGTGTATCGCATGTACTGCCAGTCGCCCATCTCAGCAAGTATAAGCTAGAACTAATAAAGGTATAGAAAAGGCCAAGAAATATAATTAAAGCAAACGAACAGCTTCTGAGAGTCTGAAAAGAAGGGAAGGCTCAGAGGAGAAAAGGGGTGGCAGTGGGAGGTCTGTAAGATAAGAGACCTCCGAGACAGATCTGTCAGGAGGATGGGGAACAATTATCTGCTCTTTCTAATGGACTAACAAGGGTTGGTAGCATTAAATTATCATTTGCAGCTTAAAGCAAACAAAAGGAAGCATTTTTTTCCACCCAGTGTGTAATTAAGCCGTGGAACTTACTGCTGCGAGAGGCAGTAGATACCAAAGTATCAACAATTTTAGAAAGGGAAATTGAAGACAGAAAAATCCGTCAGTGATTACCACCCCCAACTGTGTCAATTCAAGAAGCCCTGGAGCCGCGTCTCCAGGCCGCAGAGGGTGGGAGATGCACCCCGAGCAGTGACGGGCTACGGGTGCATCTCCTCTGGGCTTCGCCAACGCGAAGAAACGGCCCAGCTGCTACTGGTTCTGCCGGCGTGCTCCCTCTCCTGCCTCGCCCCGGGGCCGCTGCAGCTGCCGGCGGAGTGCCCGGTGAAGATCAGCGTTTAGCTCGCTGCCAGGGGACAGAGCGCGGATGAGGACGGCGCCCTGCGGCACCCGTGCCGGCGCACGCCATCAGCAGCGTCTTCCAACCGACAGCCTCGCGCTCTTTCTGCGGGCATCTGCTGCTGTCGCGGGCTGCTGTCAGAGACAGGCTTTGAGCCTCGGCGGGCACTTGGTCTGCTCCAGTGCAGCCACACCGTTCCCGCGTGGTTCTGTGTTCCCCGGTGTTGGAAGCACGGGGCGAGGCTCCCTTCTACCGCTCCTCTGCCTCATGTGAGCTCTATGACGTATTGCATGACACGATACCGCAGAGATGAGAGCGTGCCTGCAAGGGTGCCATTGCTCCCACATCCTTCGATAAAGCTTAAAATAAAAACCCAGATGCCCAGGCTGAACCGAGGCGCAGCTGTGTAATGCATCACAAACCACAAGCTGCAAGCCAAGATGTTCGTATTACATCACCCGGCCCCGCCACTGTCACATGTTTGGAGGAGAAAAAGATGAGCCGAAGGTGGCTGGTTTCAGGCTATTTCTGAGCAAAAACTAGGAGAGGCACTGCTCTTTAAAACATTTTAAGTGAAACTGCTTCTGATAGCGTTGGCTGGTTATTATGCTGAAGGTTTAGGGTCCACTTATGGGCCTGGGTCTCGGTGCTCCTGGCGATGTAGAAGCTCTCAGGTGGCAAAATAAACACCAGCTCTAAAGGGCTTTGCGTTACCGTAATGTGTAGGTTGTCTTTAAACTTACCTTACTGCTAAATATGAGACAATATGATTTTCTTTTTATTTGTCTTTATTTTTGGCACTGCAATTTCAGCACTGATTTCTGTGACGCCAGACTGATGCCAGGTATAATCTTACCAAGCAAATACCTTTTTAAGTCTTAAGGTTTTTTATTACATCTCCCAACTAAAATCACAGAAGAAGCCTTTTAAAAGTTAAGTCCTTTAAAAGATATATTCATGTAAATACTGTAACAATAAAACACAGGGAGTGAGTAAGGTGGAACGCAAAGCATAAGGACAATTGTCTACAAACATTTTTTTCCGTAAGAACTTAAAAGATCGAGACCTTGCACCAAATTCATTTATACTGTGTTCTTTTCTTGTTTCAAGAAAAAACATTTTAATTTTCATGTCCCACCTCCTTACTTAACTCCCTATGAATTCTTCCATTTCAGGTGTGGGACGTTTAAAAAAAGATTTAAAAAATCCTTTCTGCATATGGAGCACCTACTGCAATTCAGAGAATTCTTCCCTTTGGCTCCTGGGTTTGGCTCAGACTCTGAATTAGGGCCCATCTGCGGTACTGAATGTGGCAGAGTTTGGAATTATGTTTTCAATTTAAAGAGGTGTCATATCTCTTGCAGTAAAGACAGATGTTTTAAAAGGTATACGACATTTCATAAAGCACGTTTTTAGTGGTAACATTTCTCTTTTGCTTATACCTTTACTTATATATTTTACTCATGAGTCTGAGCTAAAAACTTGCACAGTGTCAAATCCTGAATTCCTTTTCATACTGAACCCAGTTGCATATAATTCTGTTTTATTCCTGACAAGCCCTAAATTTATAGAACGTGATTTGAAATCACTAACACGGGAAAGTATGACTTGCTTTAAAACAAAATAAGTATAAGCCTACTGTGTTCTATACTCCCGAAACGTATCTGTCATGTCAGAATTACACAGGTCCATTCCTTCAGACTCCCAGCATGTTGGTACTGCGGCTGCCTCGGAACCGTGTGTTAATTTGCCCCTTTACAGCACCATTACCAGCAAAGCATTCCAGAGCAAGCAAAGGAACATCAGGTCCTATTTCTTATCATTTCCACTTGACCAGCTCTTAACACACGGCAATTCATGGAGCTCTCACAAAAACTGGTAAGCAAGGTCAGGCCTTCATCCCGCGGTAAGATTGCCCGTCTAGATAATTTCTACCTGTATGAAAGTACAGTTGAGCCAAGAAGACTCGGCAGCAGCACCGGCACTTCCCACACTGATTTCTTTGCCACGCACGGGTACTGGACGTGCACCAACGCTGCGGAGCAAGGTAATGACTGCCCCACGCCTCCAGCGCTAGCAAGGCAATGCTCCCGCCCCGCGTGCCCTGCTGCCCGTGTCAGTAATTTTGCCGTGCGGGATCACGCGCGCGCAGCGGGGTGCAAACCTCTGCGCACAGACCCTGCTCCCTGCCATACGGAGCAGCACGCGGGCTCCTATAACCCCGGGAGCCTGCACAACCTTCCCGGCCAGTGGAGGAGATGCATTGGTAATGCCACATATCCCAGACTGCGTTCGAATCTGCGTGTCACTGGCTACTGATTTTTATTAGGCATTGTGTTGCAGGAAAAAATACTGGTGAAATCAAAGGTGGTTCTTTTCTTGCAGGCATCCTGTAATTAGCTAAAGTTTTCTTTTCTTCATAGAGAGGTCTTGATGCATAAAACAAAAGTTTCCTCTTCCTTGCATGTTGTTGCCAGATGTTTCTGCAAAACTTAAAAACAACAAAGTTATTTGTGTGTACTTACATATGACTTCACCCCAATGCCTGTCTCAGAGTGCTCCTCCTCCTCCTTAATTAACCCAATTACTTCTCCGCATTTCTGAACAGCGCACTTCCATTGTCTGTTTGTCCACAGCATTTTAGAATTTCAGCCATTTGTTACAGATCTATGGCCTAGCATTCAGAAAAGCTCAATAGGACCGTAACCTCCTCAGATCAATTTCCAGTTGCAGTTGTGATTTCTTTTTTACACAAAACAGCTGCAGAAGAAAGCAGCGCTCAATGTTTTGTCAATATAGACCCAGAGATGGGTGGATTCAGCGCTCACAATTGTTCTTATGGCTTCAATAAACACCGAGGGCCAAACTCTCCACTGGTGGAACTAGAAGGAGTTGATATCACATCATGCCAGAAAGAGATTTAACCCCACGTGGGGCTTTATCAATTGGACACAGGCTTCAGTTTTTTCCAGTTTATGATGAAGTTTGGCGGTGTGTTTTATTCAGACGTTTGCCATGAGTTCTGTTTCGTTGTATTGTTGCACACAAAGTTTCCCTCTGTACTCTTTCCTTTTTTAAGATTTTGCTCTATTGGGGCATGAGCCTGAGAAGGGCCAAGAGACTTCACCTGCCCTGGTTACAGTTCCGCGCTTCTCCGCATTGAATGCTTAATACCGCTATATTGCAATTAGTAACGCCCATGCAGTCTTTCACTGTTCACTCTTCCTAATTAGCAGGTTAACATGTTTGCTAGCCTCAGCCCACTCGCAGCTCATGTAAGCTAAGGCATGCCTTGAGAAGCTGGCAGAGCTCAGTGCCCCAAGACATCTCCATTAAAGGCAGTGAAGGTGGAAGATGGCTGTGGTCTGGGGAAGGATGTGTCGGACTCCAGCTCCGGGAGAGGGAAGAAGAAGGACTCCAGAGTGGACGTATTCCGTTCTTAAGTGCTAGGTGGAGAATGAAAACGCCGGGAGAGAAGGGGAAGAAATAAAGGGATTGAAGATGAAGCAGATCAATACACGTAAAAAGGAAGGATCCGGAAGGAGAATGGCATGGTGGAAGGACTAAAACAGTGGTTCGAGTAGAAGTGAAGGACCTGATAGGAAATCAAGTATAAAATGTATCAGCAGAGCAGAACAGAAGAAGGACTAGCGCAGGAAATACAGACAGGAAAAAACACAAAGAATGTAGCAAAAAATACGAAGAATTATTAACCTAAAGAGGATGAAGGAGGGCATGGCACAGACCCTCTGTGCCTCAATCTGTGACCTACTAAAGTTAATAGCAAAAGCATACTTAGATTGAGTTTGGACCCAGGAGTCCCCTCTGACAAATAAATCTGCAGTCATGAGGATGCTGCTCATCGTCTACTCGTAAGGAAGCGTGCTCCTGCGCCTGTGGAAACAGCAGCTGGGGAACATTGTTTTTCCATTCTGGCTTCGCTGGAAAACTATTGACAGGCTGCAGTCACTGGCTGGATGACTTTGATGTATATTCAAGAATTAAACAAAATTACTTACAAGCTGACAGGAAACAAAACTCACCTCCTTACCAGACAACCAAGATCTTAAAAGATTTGTGTTTGTGAAGAGCATTAGACACTGGGCATGTCACTGCCTTTTTGCAGAGAGACAACAGATTGCAAAGGGAGGCAGAGCTCTTCCTGTAAAATTGTAGCTTGACACGAGCTGCCTTTGATGCACAGCTACAGAATTAGCATTTCACAGGAAAAGGCAATGCAACCCCTATTTTTGGAAGTACTTCCAAGCAGGCTTAAGGACTTTTATGATTTGTTTTTTGTGGACTCCATATAGTATTTATTCCAAAAATGCAAATTCTTTGTTCTGTATAATTCTGAACAACCATCTTCCAATTCCTGATATCTCTGCAAATATTTATTTAGTAAGATTTTATTTCATTGGCGTGACTTTTGGTCACTGGTGCTACCATGTCCTTGGTTTGACTAAATTCTTTTCATTCCGCATTGTCTTCGATACGTAGCTCTTGTTCTTCGGCATCTGGTTCTTTTCCGTTAGCTTATCTTTATTAATTGCTTCAGAGATCAAAGACATCATTTGTGTCCATTTCAGTACTTTGAGCGAAACAGTGGTGAATCAGTCCTTTAACCTGCAAACTTCTCTGTCCCACCAAGGTAAAGTAGATCCGACCAGTTGAACCTGATCTCCATTAATTGCTAGCACCTTTTCTCACACTAATTTCTTGAAGGTTACAGAGAAAGTTGTTGCTATTCTATTTCATGAGCGCATCGCTTCATCTGGAAAAACTTCAATCTTTTTTTTCTAGCCTGCTTCTAGCACTAAAAATGATTTAGTACAGATCCACAGTGGCCTATATATGTTTGCCAACAGGGACCCATGTGTCAGTTCTATTCTTACTGGGCCTGTCAGCAGTTTGTAACCAAAGAAATTTCCCCATATTGTAAACTTACTTACGTGTGATCATTTTACAGTTATTTGTTTCCTTCAGTCTCAGGGGGGTTAATTTTTTTCCCAGTGTGACTCCAGACCATTTTTATACCTAGATGCTTCCTGGGGATTACGTTATGCATGCTCACTTCAAAGTCGTATGTGGCGCGATCTGCTTATCTTCAGGTCCTCTGTGTTGTCCATGCTAACCCCCAGACAGACAGATTTATGTCTGCATCTGGCAGCCACGAGCGTTCCCTTCGCTGCTTCAGATGTTTCTTTCTGCCATTCGCTTTGGAACGCTGTACACAAATCTGAAGTTGGTTCTCGGTTTCCATGAATTGCCTGATCTCCTCTATGAGAATCATAATTATATTTTAACGATTTAATAATGTTCTCCACTTAGATATATATTTTAATGTCTATATTTAGTGTTTGTTAAGGTTGAGGCTCATTATCTTTGCAATATTATTACATTGCGGCATAGGAATGTGCAGTCATTTATATATTTTTTAAAGCTATTGTACAACAATTCATACCACGCTTCTCTTCCTTGTGGCTCCACAGAACTCCTGGGTAAGCTGGATGCTCACCAGACCTGCAGTCCTACTCGCTGAAATTCTCTTTCAAAATTAGGCACTGATCTACAGCCAAAATTTTCATTGTCAATACACTGCGGTAGCTGAAACTGTATTTCAGTCCTTCTCTTGCTCCTGTTTTTTCAGGATATTTATTAGTTCTTCCTCAAATTCAGATTTCTTAGCTTGTGGAAATAATTCTTCTCTCTATTGTCCAAATATATTTTCTTCTTTACACAGAATATTAATACATATGCCATTTGTAGACATTTTGAGATGGACAAAAAACTCCTGTATATGGAGTCTTTAGTCAATTAACTATTCATCTGTAAAATAGCCACGGTATTTTTATGGTGATTGTTACAGTGTATACCTGTAACTCGTGTATTTAGAAGAAGAGAAGAAGAGAACTAGTGGAAGTTTTGCAAAAAAAAGAAAACCCAAACCTTCGCCTCTAAATTTTAAGAAAGAATATACAAGTTTTACCAGATTACCATTCTGCTCAGGTTAGCAGAAAATAATCGAACAATGGTGACATTTTGTGGAAGACACGGTCTTCTTAAGATTGTATCAAACAGGAGTCAGAGCCATAAAAACTGTTACCCCAAACAAAAGTTATTACCTATGTTGACACTTTCAGCAGGATGGAGAAACCCTGTGCTGGGCTGACACAGGATAAGATGAACCACATATTCGGAGGTTGCAGTAAGAATTTTCTTAATATTTTTCTTCCGGGCACTAGTGAGGTGCCTGTGGTAAGAGACAGAGCAGCCGCGCTGCTGCCGGCTGTGCTCGGGGAGGGATGAGGTGTGCTTGCTGATCAGCGTCAAGGTATCTTGGTATCAGGGGTGGGAAATTTATTAACAGAGGATTTTGACGACGCTGTTCATCACAACAGTGCACTCGCTTCTCAAACCCAACAACGCCTTCATTTTCATTTCACCGTAAGCATTTATGTATTTTAACTGTGAATATAAAATAAAAGAGGTTGAACTCAAGAAATAGAAAACTCATACTCGGTAATTAAAATATTTTGGAAGGCTGATTATGTTCCAAGAAGAGTTGTCAATGCCAGTTGTTTAAGAAATTCATAGATTTTTAGGGAACAAAATAAGCAGCAGCATAATGCAAGCCACAGACTTTCAGCCAGTCAACTTCATCACCTTCTAAACATTTAGTTGAACGGGAACGAAAATCACAAGTCTTTTAAAGCCTATTTAAATCTATTTCATACATTTTTATAAACCAGCAAAGATGGGGTTCATTTAACTCTGACCATCATCATATAACGCATTTTAAGTTGTTATGTACAGGGTAGCATGTTACTATCGTAAAATGTTAACCAAAACACGCAAGCTTACCAAGTTTTTACATTACATTTATTTTCACAACGTAGGAGTGCGCTAGGGAACATTTCTGTCTGAAGGAGAACGAAGGGAGATGGCAAGTTCGGGTCGTTCACACAGGGCAACTTGCATGAGGCCAGAAAGATTTGCCCAAGCCAGGCGAGCAGCAGGCAGCAGAGTTATTCCCCTGTCACGGCCGTGCGTGATCCTGCGGGCTTTTCTCTTCCAGTAGTGCTTGTAGCTAAAAGAAGTGAGAATCAGTAATATTCTTTTCCCAGCTTTATATACTAGAAGCAGAAAATATCTGCAGTTTTTCATCTGCTCAGTTCAACACAAAACAGTTAAAAGGGAACACATTGAAGAGGCAGAATTCATGCGTATTGTGGCAACTTGAAGTCCATGAACAAATCTAACTTCATATTTGAACATGACCGGTGCTATACACTTTACTGACGAATCCTGAGTTTTACCAAGGATGACCTTGCAACGAATGCTGCTGCGTGTGGCAACAAGTGAGAAGCATCCTCCAGGAGCGTAAGAACGTGAATCGTTCTGCCCTGGCCAGAACCCGCTCCTGCACCTATTGCACTCTGGCCTGCCTCGGTATTCCCAGCGTGAAAAGCCGGTAAGATGTCCTCTGCTCGCTGTTTTGCACTGTTGTACGGTGTCCCTGGCTGATGCTGGTGAACAAATTCTGTATAGCAATCTAAAATTGGGTCCTTTTGGATAAAAGATGATAGTAAGATATGAAATTATTCATTAGAGAAGGAATGTCCTACCCATTACCGTGCAAAACCAGCTGTAATTAAGCCTCTGAGTGTGTGTTTATAAACAGATGTTCTCATCTAAATGTCCTAGAAATAAACAGCTTTGTTATACACATTCTCTCAAACTACGGGACGTGAAGCGAAGCTAACATTCGGCGGTGTTACGGCTCTGCTCCGCAGGCTGGTGTCCTCCCATACAGACCCTGGTGTTCGAGCTGACCAAATTTCGGTGGTAGGAGAGGTCCCCAAACGCAAGACAGTTGCCGTGGTAGAATATTCAGAGAGCAATAAAATGAAGTAAGTTTTCCAGGTACAGTCCCAGAAGCACATTAGGGTCTCATGCTTCGAGGCACATTCGTGCCTCTATGTAACACCGAGGACCTCTGCAACATCCCCGTACCTGGTAACAAAGATTTCACAGTATTTGTGAATAGTCTGACTTCTGCTATTCTATTTCCCTTGTGTGGGAAGAAGTGTTTCCTGTTAGCTGTAAATTCGTTGCATCATTCAAAAAGCACCAGAAGACAGTTCTGAGTGCTATTTTAAATCCGTCTTTCAAAACTGTGTTAGATTAAGGGAGATTGCAGAGGAATATCTAGCATTTTTAGAATTATTTTTCATAATTTGTGAAACATAAACGAATATTAAGCTAGCATTGCATGCGTTTATTTTGCATTTTTAAACGTAAATCAGTATCTTCCAAAAGTTGATGTGGCATGTAAAAAACTTATGGTTTAAAAAAAAATAAGGGCAGATTAATTGTACTTTAAAATCCATGCTTTTACTTGTCCTTTTCTTCCTTCCTTGTAGAATACCCAAATCTGCATTTAAACAGCTGGAAAGACAAAAACATATTTTATTGATGTAACCTGTATTATGTAAAGGAATTTATTGGGTGCCATAATAACCATTTCTAGATACTACCTGCTTGTCAACACAGTCCCAGTGCAAGCATTATCTGCTCGTTATCTCCAAGTTCATTTAATTGTCCCAAATCAGAACGACGGATATCTTCATAACCGGACAATCGCCGTTCCTCTTCCCCCATCACCCAATTTCTGTCAGCTCCAGGGACAGCCAAACCCAAGAGGATCGCTGCTTCTACGCCCGAAGGGCACCCTCTTCCCCTCGGCTCTTTCTCCACTTCTCCAAGGCAGCAGAATTTTCTGCTTTGCTGTTTGACTTCATTGACATTTTTAACTCCTGGTCTGCTTCCGTACTGACAATTTCTGGCCTTTTCTTGCCCAGAAACGTGTCCCAGAGGAGCGGCTGGTGAGGCAGGGCTGGCCCAGGAGCGGGCAGACCGAGCTGCTGGGCCTGTCCCACCACCAGCGCTTCGTCCTTCCGTGCCTCTGCGGTCTAAATCCAACCTCAGACCAGCGCACTACCCCGTTGCTTTTTTTAATTTAAAAAATGCCAAGAGCTGTTAACTTCTCAGTGAAAAGCTACCATAATTTGTGGAGTTTACTCGTATTTCTCAATGAAAACATCCGCACTTCCAGTGCTTGCCAGGGGACAAACGTGCGTCTCCCCCCCTGCCCCCTCGGTGTCTCTTCCCGTTCCCTCAGCTATTGTGAGGGGGTTTTGTCTCTTTTGGCGGGTCTGCCCCCACGCCGTCCGTCCCAGCGGCCACCCGCCCCTAGAGCTGTCCAGCAAGGCCCAAGATGGCTTTTCCCTGGCTTTCCGCCTCTCTCCGGCGCTTCCCCCCCGTGAAACTCCGCTTCGCGGTGAGGCGCTGCCCACGGGGAAGCGGGCTGCCCCCGGGCCCACCCGCCGGGGCTCGTCCTTCCCCCGCGGCGGGGACAGCCCGGGCGGCCGCTGCCCAGCCACCACGGCACAGGTGGAAGGTGAGCGCGGGCCGGGCCGGGCCGGGCCGGGCCAGGCGGGGGGCGAGACCCGCGGGGCGGCCGCTGCGGCACCGGTGGAAGCGGCCGGGGGAGGGCGGCCCGGCCGCCTCAGAGCGCTCCCCCCTCGGTAGGAAGTTGAGGAAGCGAAAGAGGAAAGAAGCGGGGCGGCCTCGCGGCTTCCTCGGCGCGGTCGTCCCGGGCTGGCGCCCGCCGGCTCCCCGCGCCCCGCGGGCGGGCCCTCAGCGCCGCGCTGCCCCTCGGCGGCACCGCCGGCAGCGGGGTCGGCGGCGGGGGGAGCCGGGGCCGTCGGGGAGGGGGCGAGAGCCGCCTGACAGGCGACGCGGCGGGCGGCCCCTCCGCGCCCGAGCGCAGGCTGCAGTTGCCCGCCTCAGCCAACAGGTTGCACCGTTCCCCCTCGCTTGGGCCCGGCGGGCGCTGCCCCGCGGTGCCGAGCGAGGGGCGGCGAGCGCCGGCGGGCTGCGCTGTGCCGCGCCGAGCCCGGCCGAGCCGCGCCGTGCCGAGGCGTGTGGCGGGGCGCGGAGCGGCGGGAGCGGGCGCGCTGCTGCCGCCGCTCTCGGTGCCGGCTGGCTCCACTCCCTCTCCACGTCGGGGAGGCGGGGGGAGGGAGGGGGAGGGGGAGGAGGCCGCCGCCGTCCTCCATTTTGTGGCGGGGGCAGAGCACCGCCGAGCGCGGCGCTGCCCGGCGGAGGGACGGGGCGGGGAGGCGCGGAGGGGAAGGCGGCGGGGGGCGAAGTCCGCGGAGGCAATTAGCGCTAATTAACGGAGGGGGCGCCGCGGTGGTGGTGGTGGTGGCGGCGGCGGGCGGGGCGGGGACTAGGTCAGGGTCTCGGGCCGGCGGGAGGAGGAGGAGGAGCGGGAGCGGGGGGAGCGGTGCTGGCCGCCGCGGCGGCCCCCGGAGGGGCGGTTGTTGACTTCCTCCCGCCGGCTCCCTCGCCCCTTCCAGCCGGCTGTCGCCCCCGCCGCGGGGCGCGATGGCCGTTGGCGGCTGAAGGAGCCCCAGCGCCCCCCCCTGGACGAGGTAAGGGAGCCGGGGGTCCCGCGGGGCGGGCGGGGGGCAGAGGCCGAGCCGCGCTTGCGGGCCGGCGCTGCGGCTTCGCCCCGGGAAGTTCCCGGGAGGCGGCGGCGCCCCCGCAGGAATGCCCCGAGCGCGGGGGGGAAGAACCGAACCGAACCGTCCCGTCCCGTCCCGTCCCGCCCCCGGAAGGATCCCGGGGTGGGACGGGAGGGGGCACGGCGGTGCCGGCGGCGGAGCGCGGAGCTGCGCGGCGTCCCCCCGAGGTGGGTGCCCAGGGCGGTGGCGGGGCCGCGAAGGGCCCGGCCCGGCCGCGGGAGGCGGGACAACACCCCCCCCCCCCGGCCGCGGGGAGCCCGCCTGCCCGCCCCGTCCTTCGTCCGCCCCTCGGCTGGCCGGGGTGTTCGTCCGTCGTTGGGGGAACGCGGCGCGGGGTCTGCGCGTCGGGGGGGGGGCCAGGAGGGGAGTGAGGAGCGAGGAGGGGGAGCCGAGCCCGGAGCGCAGCCTTGCAGCCATGGGCTGGTCTTATTTTGCAGAAGTGGGTGTGCCAGGGAGACAGCTCAACAGGTCTCGACACATTTCTCTGAAAACTATACTTTGCAAAGGCGAATTTATTGTAATCCGGCAGTTTTAAGTATTCGCAGCTTTTTCCTCCTTTGGGCAGACTCTTGCATCTGATTTTTGACACGTTTCCTACGCTGGATGGTTTGCTGCTTTTTTTGACGTCGGGGAAATTGTCAAATGGAATAACTACATTTTTCCTCCCCTTCATGTAAAAAAAAAAAGGCAAAACTGGAGGTAGATAGATATAATTTTTTTTTCCAGGCACTGTTGCGGTGTCCACCTTAAACGGCTCAGCAATATTTCCGTGCTGTCTGCAATCTGTGAGATTTCGGGGGGCTGCCCCGCTCCCGTTTTGTGCCGCGGGCCGTGGTCCCGGCTGGCAGGCGGCTGGCCGGAGCACGGCTCCCCGGGCATGACCCAGGAGACCCAGCGCCTTGGCCAGCATGGGTAAGGGACCCTCTGCTCGGGCGTGCGGAAAGGCTGTACAAAGTGGTGTACAAAGAAGGACCAAGAAGTGTTTTTGCGTTGAGCTTCTGCCGCTTGGGACGCTTTCAGCCAGGCCAAAGCTTAAAATTTTTACACGTGGGGACTTTTTGTTGATCGCAGTCTTAACTTTGGCATACAGAAAGCAGCAGCGTTCATCAGCAGTCTAGAGAAAATGGGCGGCGGAGCTGACGGGTTTATAATGACGACGACCGTAAACTTGTTGTGAGCACTCTTGGGTCACTCTGCTTAACAGATAATTCCGTGGCCAGGCTTTAACTTGGGCATTGCCTCCTCTTACGGATTGGGGGGCAGCACGAGCTGATAGCTGTTGGCTGTTAGCGTTAGGCCGTAGACAAACAGTATAGAAAGTTTGCTGAAGAATTTACAGTTATTTGCCAAATATTTATGCTCTGTGCTGAAAATAAATATAGTAAATACAAAGAGATGAAACTTAGGAGATTTGTTTTCAGTGTTAGATGTGTTTGGAGAATAGCCGGGAGCTGTTAAAGTGTTGGAAGCTAATAAAAATTCTGCTTTATTTTTAGTTAGCTTTTATTTATAAATTTGAGATTTGTTTAAAGAATTGAGTTTATTTCAAGATTCACGAGTTTTATTTTAAGCTGAACCTATGCAAAGATAGCAAACTCTCTGTTTTGTGGTGGAGAGGTTGTGTAGCTCCTGGACAATAACAAGCCACTTAGATTTTTTTTTTTTTTTTTTTTTTTTTTTTTTTTTTCCCTGGTGGGTAGGTACTGCATTTGAGAGCTGGCTCGGGAGGTTTTAGTACCTGTTGTGGGTGATGCATCTGGACCCACAGGGAGAGAGGGAGCTGACTCTGGAAAGGTGGTGAATGTCCTTCTCCCCTGCCCTGCTCAAGATGTAGTTAAATACCAGGGAAGGTTACCTTCCAAAATTTGTGAATTGGGTGCTTTAACAATTCTTGTGCTTCCTTACTTGCCAGGATGGGTAACAGAGCTGGAGTGTGTTCAGAAAGATCTCCTGTGCTGTAGCCTGATTCTGAGTTGCATGCAGGCAGACTTACCACTTCATCCAGGTTTAGCAAAGCTTTAAAGCATATACTTCCTTGTTACCAGTCGGAAACAAACAAACAAAAAACCAAAAACCAGTGGGTTTGAGAAAGATGTGGCACATGTCAGTTCATAGCTTGATTTGCTGTGCTTTCATTCTCAGAGTAGCTAAACCAGGTTTGCCAGGCTAATGGTTTAGATTTTTTTTAAGCTGTTATTAAAATATCCTTGCTGTGCTAACTTTGAATGCTTCTGATCTTTTTATAGCTAATGTTAAAGTAATGGATTCCAAAGAATTGCTGAACTCATCGGATCAAGACGAAACAAGGAAAAATGCGCTCATCAGTACCAAAGGAGGGATCGTGATGGACTTTCATCCACCCTTCAGGGGTGGAGCTACTGTACAAGCCCCTGTGTCTGCATCTCCTCTCCCTGCGTCTTCTCAGTCAGATTCCAGTCAGCAACCTGCTTTGGCTGACTTTTCAAAAGGTTTAGTAAACAATGTGCCTCAGCCAGACCTTTCCAAGGCAGTATCGCTCTCGATGGGACTGTACATGGGTGAAACGGACGCAAAAGTGATGGGAAACGACCTTGGATTTTCGCAGCAGGGCCAAATCGGCATCTCTTCTGGAGAAACGGACTTCAGGCTCCTGGAAGAAAGTATTGCGAGCTTGAACAAGTCCTCGAGCCTGGCCAAGGACGCAAAGGGAGCAATATCTTCTGAGGTGCCAATTGAGACGGATTTCCCAGGCATGGCTGGCCGCAACGTCCCTTTAGAGTCAGGAACTGCAGTCCAAAGCCAGGTTGGCTCAAATGGTGGCAACTTGAAATTATTCTCTGAAGACCAAAGCACCCTGGATATTCTCCAGGATTTAGAATTGCCGCCGGTATCGCCTGGCAAAGAGCCCAATGGGAGCCCGTGGAGGCTTGACCCGTTGCTAGATGACGGTGGCTTGCTGTCCCCCATATCTGCAGATGATGCATTTCTCCTGGAAGGAAATATCAGTGAAGACTGCAAGCCTCCTATTTTATCTGACACTAAACCTAAAATTAATGACCGCGGTGACCTTTTACCTAGTTCCAAAATGCCAATGCCTCAAGTGAAAACAGAAAAGGAAGACTTCATTGAACTCTGTACTCCTGGCATAAAGCAAGAAAACATGGGCCCAATTTATTGTCAGGCAAGCTTCTCCGGGTCTAATCTGCTGGGTACTAAAGTCTCTGCCATATCTATCCATGGTGTCAGTACCTCTGGGGGACAGTTGTATCACTATGATTTAAATACTGCATCGCTCTCTCAGCAGCAGGATCAGAAACCAATTTTTAATATCATTCCATCTCTTCCTGCCGGTTCAGAAAATTGGAATAGATGCCAGGGATCCGGGGATGAGACGTTAGCTCCTTTGGGAACTCTCAACCTTTCTGGCAGGCCTGCTTTCTCTAATGGCTATTCAAGGTAATTAGTTTTTGTTGCTCTTTATTAAAATACTACGAGTGTGTTTAGCACAACTGCATGCATGCTGCTTTGTTTTGGTTTGGTTTTTTCCTTTCGAAGTCAGTCATCCCTTTCTCGTTTGTGTATGGCTGGCTGATCAGACATCGCTGGTGTGGATTTATTCCATAGTACGATGATAGCTTTAACCAAGTGCTCAACTACTGGTATTAAAGGGAAGGAAAGAGGAGGGGAGCTGGTATGCTTTAAAAAAAAAAAAAAAATTAAAAAATTCTACGATACAATCTAGAGGGAAAATTGAGTACGTGGTAGAAGGATCTGTACAGAAGGCAGTATAGAAGGAAGTATTTAAGTGTATACAAAAGCTGCTTCATTCTCGAGGGTTAGAGGATCGATCACTGTGGGGTTTTTTGGGTTTGTTTTTTTTTTTCTTCCTAGGGTTACTTAAATGTTATGCACAGAAATAACTTGGTTGCTGGGTAAATTTCTAGAATTACATTTAAGCTGAACTAGAGTTTTAGCTTTGCTTGGTATTGCATTTACCTTACATGGACAAGAAGATTCTGAGTAGGAAATACTCAGCCGTTCGTTTAATAACTGCATTTAAAGAGATAAGAATATTTGCAGTAAGATTTAAACATATCTGGAATTTAACTCTTAAATAGAACTGGAGGAGGGCTTGCTTATAGGTGTTTTTTTGAGAGCAGGGTATTTTAGGAGAGCTAGTTAGTACGTATTTCAAGTGACTTTGTAGTAGTGTTTTCTACAAGTAATTCAGTAGTGCAGATATTCAAGTAAAATACTTTTCTTCTGCCCTTCCAGAGTAAGCGCGATGGTGGCAGCTTTCTCCATGGGGAGCTTTCTCCATGGGGAGCTGTGTACGTCTCCTCTCGCAGCCGGGCACGGGTTCTGATTTCAGTACGAACACCTAGTTGTATGGTTTCCTTAGCTGTGCTTTGTTTAACATAACTTGCACAAGCACAGGGTTTGGTCTCAGTGGAGGAAGAGGTTTTTGCTGTGTTTCTGTGGAGTCTTAGTTAGAAAATGGCTCTTCAAGTCCATATATGTAAAACCAGTAATTGTAGGCTTTTAGTGAAGTATCTGTTTTAACTTTCTTTTTTTATTGCCCCACTGACAGTTGATCCCCAGAGCGTTAGCCAGCAGTCCTGGGGCTCTCCTGACGCATTATTTGCTCCATTTTCCCACGGTTGGAATGAGATGTGTGAGGATTTCTTCTTTGTTTCAGGAAGACAACTTTTAACTTGCTTTCGTTCTAGATTTCTTTCAAAGTTTTTTATTTTTGTAGTGAAGATGTGTTTGTTCTTTTTCTTTGAAGTGTTTAAAGCAATATGTAATGTAAGGAATCCAGAAAGGAAAGTTGGAATTTGTGGGTAAATTCCACTTTGATATAGGAATATCGAACGTGCCTTATCGTTTATTTTGACAGAGTAGAAATCCTTTGTGCTAACCTTTCACATAATCAGTCCAACTTCCATGTTGTTTTTAGTTTTTTGGGGGTTTTGGGTGGGGTTTTTTATTTTGCTCTCGCTATGTCTTTAATGGCAATCATTATAAAATCTCTGTCAAAGCAAGAAGAACTATTTCTGGGTTTGGGAGGTGAATTTCAGTGACTGTTTGAGTAAGAAGATTCCTCGTAGATAATGGAAGGATCACTTTTGAGAATACTTCTGTAAAGTTCATGCATTGTTTTTATTTTACAGAACTACTTAGATAGAACCAAGTGCATTCATATGTGCGTGGTTTACACATAGATGGTTGTCCGGCTTTTGGGGAATTCCATAAACACCAATTTTGCATACTGAGTTTCTGATAACGCTGTGATGAAAAACCCACTGAAGCTACTAATGTGTCCAGAATACATCTGATCCTAAAGTAAAAAGGGCAGCGGTGCTAGATGTTATCATTGCTTTTAGGAAGCAATTTTGAGGAGTGTGCTTAGCGTGTTTGTGTTGGAGCTGCGCGGCAGCGATGGGCAGGCGTGCTGCGGGGAGCTGGCAGGAGCCCTGGGCGCAGCTCCGGTGGCAGGCGAGGGAGCATCCCCGGCATCACGGGCGAAGGCTGCCTGCACCACCGGCTAGCGTGAACAGCGTTCTGCTGCATGTCTTTACGTTCTTGCTTCCTGCAAGGTTGTCTTATATTTTATTGCTTTCTTTTGCCCTAAGATAATGGATTTCTTTTTCTTAATTTAAGGAATGTGTAAAGAATTTTGGGGTGGCTCCTAGTTGAGTTTTGCATAAAAATTCATTATTTCTAGCCTTTAGGGAAGCTGTTCTTCCTTTGCAAGGATTTTTACACACTAAAAGTACCAAGTCCAATTCTAAGAAAAACATTGTTTGGGTTTGCTTTATTTTTTTCCATAAAATAGAGGCATCTCGCATCTTCTTTTTAAAATATTTGAGATACTAATGAACCCTGGGTTTGAAGCAGGACTCTTCCTTTTTTCTCTTTCTTCCTGACCCTTGTCAGAAATATTTGGTCTAAACTGGGTTAGTTTAGGGTGATGTATTGTGGATTTGTTTGTTTATCTTACAGAAGACTTAACAAAATTGGCATTTGTTTCAGAAACAAAGGAAGGACTATCTTGCCAGGTCCCTGTGGGTTTTTTTATTATTTTTTTCTTTTAGGTAGTGATTGTGTGAGGTGAAGGCTGGGATTTTGAGAATTCAGAATTCCTAAACTTCAGTTTCCAATAGGAAATATTTCTTGGTGTTGGTAGAATTATTTGACTATTCATAACATAGTAATTATATACTAAACATATGGGAAGAAAAGCTGCAGTTCTGTCCTGGTGTTCAGGTAGTATTTAATCTGACTGTTTTAATGGAAAGCATGTAACGTCTCTTTATAGACACACAGTCTTGAATTGATGTCGTGCAATTTTTGAGTGATTTTGCTTCTAAGGATAGCACAGCGTGCTGTCTTTAATGAGACAAGTGATAATCAGGGCTGAGAAAACTAATCAATTTTCCCCGTGAACGGTAGGAGGTATTCTGAAGTTAACAAGCAGAATGCGAACTTCAGAAATTTGTTCGATGTGAATGAATCAGCAATAGTCAATAAATTGCTGTCTGTATCTCGGGGTTGTGGAAGAATCTGCCGGTGCTTGTGCTGCTGTGCAAGACTTGGAGCTGCAGCTCAGTGTTTCAGCAGCTGATACTCAAAATCTTCGTGAGCAGCAGCGAGACTCCAGAGGAGAGGACAGCTTCGTTCTGGGGTTGCTTTGGTGAGGTCCGCACCTGAGCGAGCGAGCTGCTGATCGATCGCAGTGGAGCAAACTAAGGAGAAGGTGGTAGAATAAGAGGGCGGAAAAAAGTGGGCTGAGACAATTTGCCTTAGATTTTCTTTCATAGAAGAAGTGAGACAGCATCTGGAAGAGGAGTAAAACAGGCTGAAAGTATTTGGTAAATGCTTCACCGAAGAATTAGAGGGTTTGATGGTGTCTGTCTCTGATGGGATATTATTTGTGATTTATTACACAAACGCCAGTAAAAACTGTTAAATTTCAAGGAAATTATTTTAGCAACACACACTCTTAGGACTCTGCGTGGTATATACATTAAATCCATCGCTTGACTTTTTTATTCCTCTGGCTTCCTGGAGATGTGGCTTATTGTGGGGGGAGTGAAGGACGATGAGAAACAACACAGCGACGCAGGGGTTTCTGTGTGCTTTTTCCCTTAAGCCTACAGCCAGAATGTACAAAAACTGGGCCCCATTGGCAGTGTTATGGCTTCTCTTATTACATTTGAAATCATTCCTAGTACTTAAGCTTGTGGGGGATAAGGATCGTTAAGGAAGTTTAAGAAAGGGCAAGAGCTGAGAGAAGCCATGAAAGAGGAGGAGAATCTGGAAGGGGGAGAAAGTTTTGCTGGTGGGTTGCAGTCCAAAGCCTTGCATCCAGGAGAAGTTACCTTTCTGCCGTCACTCTTTTACTGGGATTCTTCTTGGACTCGGACGTTTTACTAGAAGGACGGGGAAAAAAGTGATCATTTGCTAGAAATGGTAAAGGTCAGTTGTCCGTTTGTCTTACCGCATTGTTTCAGCTTGGCTTTTGGCCAAGGCCGGTGGCTTGGCACGGTTGGATGTAGTCCTTTAAATGTTGTCTGACTCAGCAGTATGTAATGTATGGTACATATGGAAATGTGCCTTTTTTAATACTTCTATTTTGATATAAAAAACAGACTGGTTATTTGGAGGGAGTGCTCGGGGTTTCAGTAGTCTATGTTGTGATTTGTCAGCTTAATGTAATACGGTACTTGGGTTTTGAGTCTTGGAAATACACGACAAAAAAATCTAATTGTTTTGGCAGAAAAAGATGAATCAGGAATGTTCTGCAGAATGTGCTATAACCACTATGAAAAGGTAGCTAGGTAAATGATAGGTCATGTAAGATGTAATCCACTTTTTCCAGTTTTAGCTGATGCATTCGGCTAGCTGATAGCTGAGTAGGTTTTTATAAGTCCAACCCAAATTGTTAATTTCTGCTAATTTATTTCCCCCTACAATGATCTCTATTTTAAACCTAGTTCTAGCTTATAAAACACAAGCTGATTTTTGTTGCCCATTGCATTTTTTTTTTTAATCCATCTTAAGTAATGGTTTAACCCCATTGTACTCTTCTGCTGGCAGTCCAAGCAAAACTATAGTTGAACCAGCACTACTCATGAATCTTCTCATAAATGTAAAATATATGTACTACACAACTCCTACGTCATCTATTTCCTATGTTAAAGATGACTTTTACACGGTGAGAGCAAATTGTCTCGGAGATGCAAATATCCCCTCTTACTTTGACTGTTACTGCTCATTCTGGAAACGAACAAGTGGTAACTATTCTATGCGTATATGTAACTGCAAACTGGAATTATTTCTACTTTTTAAAAGGTTACCAAGTCCTTCTCTCTTCCTAGCTCCCCTTTTATAGCCACCACCTAGGAGGTGGGCCTTTGGGGGCTTCCTCTATTTTTTAATTTTAATTTTTTTTAAAGTGTTGCCTAACTTCAAGTAGTGAAAATCACAGAGGAAGAACCTGGCGCTTCCCTCTTGGATGTAACGCTTGTACCAAAGTTGGACTGTTTGTGTTTGTTATGCTTTGCAAAAATTAGATATGTTATTTCTCTTATTTCCCTACCAGATTCAATATCTCTGTCCGTGAGTACTGTTCACCGGTGGATATGCTTAACCTAGTTGAGTGTTGGCGGTAGATACCGTTGTTCTAGCGATCAAAATTCTACAGTTAATCGGAAGTGTGATGGGAAAGGCAGTGCTCCTACTGGCACGTGTTTGGGCTCGTGTAAGGATACCTTCACAACTCTTCACTGCCTCGTTCCTGAGATGTAGGTCAGTGGAACGGATGCTGTAGTGACTGCTTTGGCTCCTCAGATATGTTGGTTGCAAAAATTTCAGCCGCGCTCCTTTATATTTTCTTTTTTTATTGATGTACAATATTCAGTCAAGAAAGAAAACTTCTAATTCATTATACTCTTAGCTATTGTAAGCTGGTCATAAAAAGAAGCTGCTGGTTGGGTGTTTTGGGTTTTTTTGGGTTTTGTTTTGTTTTGTTGTTGGTTTTTTGGGGTATGTTTTGTTTTGTTTTTTGTTTTTAGTAGCCTGTGGCTTCTGGGTCTCTTCAGAGTGCTGCTTCTTGGAGCAAATGAGGGATCCAGTGTTGGCACGTTAGTGCAAAATGTGATTTGGAGCCTTTTTCTTAGGACATTTTGTTAAAGCTCCTTACCACTGGCTTGAGAAACATCCGTTCCCGCACCATTGGATGTTATGGTCAGTGTCTTCTCCACAAGCTTTACAAGAGCAGAGCAAGTACTCAGCACTCAGAAATTTGCCTGGGAGAAAATGAACATATGTTTCTCAGTAGTAACTTTTCTCCTCACAAAACTCTTGCTTGTGGAATATTGCAAGACAATTATATCTACATTCATTTTCTGGGGTAGATGAAGACTGCCTAAGTCGATACCCTACTGCTGATGTGCTGGTATAGCATAACGTATGCATTCTGCAAACGGTGCAGTGTCATTATTCTTGAGTTAAATAACTTACCAATAAAATTATCTTTCAATCCAAGTTATAAGCAGTGGGAAAAGCTTTGTAGACCTGTAGTTACAATTATCTTTGTTTTGTGTTATTAAAGTAACTGAAAGCGTGTCACCTCTGGCATACAGAAATGAACTTTAAAACGCATTCATAAAATTATCAACTTCTAACTGTTCCTAGAAACACAGAAACAAGTGTGTGTGCAACAAGGTAGTTTCTAGGAAGAATATTTAACTGTACAGTACGCTCTGCAACAGACCCAGGGAGCTTGTTGTGTTAAGCTCGCTCCCTCTCTGGTTTTATAGTCTTTGTCTCCCAGAGTCTGGCAGTATACACAAATTTTAATCTTATTTACTGAAGTATTAGTGTATTGCATTGTTGCATGTACAGATTATTTGTGTTGTTCTCATGACAGTGGTTTTCTGACTGATTCACTGTAGTATGATACCCATTTATAATACAGCCTTTGCTTAAATAACCAAGACACTTGCAGACCAGGAGTTAATCCTGTTCTCAATGCTGGTTTCTGGAAATACTAGGCAGATACTGTCAGTGGATAGCCTCATCCCCATGGGACAGAAGTGAACCGATACAGCTGGAACAGATGA
This sequence comes from Ciconia boyciana, assembly GCF_034638445.1. Classification (NCBI taxonomy): domain Eukaryota; kingdom Metazoa; phylum Chordata; class Aves; order Ciconiiformes; family Ciconiidae; genus Ciconia; species Ciconia boyciana. The sequence goes on from NC_132942.1 coordinate 1,383,811, forward strand.
AACACAAAAAAAAGAAAAAAATTATTTCAGCTCATTGTCTTGGCACTGACTTCATATCAACTAGTTTCAAGTATCTGTAGGAAAAAAATTAAATGCAAAAATTACAGTTCCTTTGTCCATACGTAACGGTGCGAGAAATGTGACTATGGGATTGCTGGTCACCTGCAAAGGAATCTAAGCAGAGAGAGCCCAGAGCATACTCCATCCGTGTGTTGGAGCACTTCAGTATTGCAGACTTAATTAAAAAGAAACAGAAAGACTGCGGACATGCATCTCTTGCTGCCTTTCCACAGGAGTGCAGGGAGGCGCACGTTGTCCCCCATGCATAACAAGTCCAGCATCTTGAATTATGATAGTTTCTGGAGGGGTGAGTAATTGTGCTTCCAGAAGTAGTGTGTTGGGTTGGGAAAACAATTTAGTGCAATTACTCTGTCTCTCCTGGAGGTTTTTCTTCTTACCTCATCTTCACTACAAAGAAGGTGTAATGTTGTGCACATACCTCCTACGTCCTTACCTGACTCGGCTTACGCTAACCTCTACCGTGAAGTTTTCTGCCAGTGTTCTTTCCCTGGCTGAAACTACATCTTCCTGTGTGCGAGCTATGCACCGTATTGCTTGAAATATAACTATATGTACTGTGACAAAAGCACATCCCTTCTACTTTTGTGGCCTCCACCGCTGGATTTATCACATGGCTGCTTCACGTGTCCCAGAGGTGCGTTTTGGCAGTAGCAGTGAGGTGTAACTGCAGCCCCACAAGCTCTTGCTCAGGGAGAGGTAATGCTGGCTAGCACGTGAAGTTCAATGTTGTAATGTAGATGATGTCAGGTTTTCTTGCTGCTCTTATGTGAGGCTAAAGTTTAGATTCCAGGACACAATATTACTTATCCAGGATATCACGTAGAGTGCACCAGCCAACTGCATTCTTAATATAGTCTGTATCAACTGGTTATAATTAAAACTCCATATTCCATCTGTACCTATGGAGTTCTCGGTCCATGTTAAGTCTTCCTAGAAAATGATACTTCTGATGCAATTTGAAAATTAATATCCTACAGGCTGCTAATACTTTGTTGTGGAGATGCAATATATACGCAACTTCCACTTCTTGATCAAAGATCTCATCCATCCCGAGATCGCAAAGGCAAAACTGCTGCTGGGGAAGGATTTCCAAAATAATAATAATAATAATAATAATGTCTTTGTTGAGTTCAGTTCACTGCTACTGTAATTTAGTTAAGAAACTGAGTTCCACATTAGATTTTACAGTAACACATTCTTCATACTGTTTGTAATAGGTTTGTACAGTTACTGTGTGCCAGAAAACAGCTGGCGATCATGATCATATTTATGCATCACAGGCACACAAGATTTAATATGAAACTTCTGAGCAGCAGGGCACGAATTACTCTGCTATTGCTTTATTCAGATATTTCATGTTTCTGGTTGCTTTCATTTGCATAACAATAAGTTTTAAGTAAGTGAATACTGCTCGGGATTCTAGTTTTCTTTTAGAAAAGAAATCAGGTCACAAATGAGTAGTTTGCCTCAAAACACTACCTGGGAAACTTGCTGTACTGTCAGGTAAGAGCAAATGATTGAGTATCAATGAAGTACATAGTTTATTCAAATAAGCAAATAATGGCATTGATTGTATAGTTTGTGGCTTGGTTGTCATTTTGGTTTGGTTTTGTTTTGGAGGATCTGAGATCTGGTGCTTTGGTTATCAGCCTCTCAGGAAAGCTGGGAAGAGTTCTGTAATTGTCCTTATCTAAAAGATCTGTTTCGGTGGGCTTCTGGCTGCGTCATGGACTTTGGTCTTGTCTTGACTTAGAAACTTGGAGTGTGGTGTGTTGGGGTTTTTTACATGTGTGTTCCTGCCTCTGAATATCTGAATACCTGCTTCTCCTGGAAGTACTCATTGAGAAGAGAGGTTTGAAGGCGGGTAACCTCTTTGTTCACAAGTGGGCTGTAGCTTGGCTCCATCTCTCTGGTGGGGCGAGAGGGGCGTGGAAACAGGATGTCTGTGGCTGAAAATTTTGTGAAATGTTTAGGAAATCAGGTTTTGGTCTTGAGTGAGAATCCTTCAGCCGTTATACGTCTTCTTTCCAGCTGTGTGAATGGTGTATGACGGGAGAGGGGTTCGTTCACTCTCTTCCTTCCCAGCTGGATGTTCAGAAAGGACACTGCTGCTTGGGGTACGTGGGCGTCTGGCCTTGCTTCTGGCTTCAGCGCCTCTGTGAGTTCTCTAAACCCTGCGTGGTGTGTCTCTAAACCATGCCTTCCCATGTCGTCATAAGCCGCTTTTGAGAGCGCAAGTGCGAGGTTCTGGGGTTCTTCATGGTTTTTGTTGCCAAGCTTCCGAAGGGCTGCTCTGCTGCGTGCCGGTCTCTCCTGAACTGAGAGTCTGGTGTCTGTGACAGAAAAGGGCAGCTGATGCAGTTCGTTTTTGTTGTCGTCGCTTGGAGAACCTGCTCACCCGGTGTGTGTGTGTGACCGCAGGTAATAATGTAGTAATAGGGTCTGGTATGGCTTCGGTACAACTGCGTGTGGAAAGGGAGCTCTGCCAGGAAAGTGCTGCCAGAACACGTCAAACGCTGCAAATGACAATTGCTTCATGGTAGAGCATCTCCGTGAAAAGAGGAGTCACACTTGGGGTGTTTGCACGGTGAACTGAATGCGGCGTGCCACTGGACTTCAGTAGTCTGTGTTGGAGCTTGTTTCTATGCTGCTCTCCTAAGCAGTTTTTAACTACTTTTAATTCATTCACTGACACTTTTAAGAGGCGAGGATGCATGATCTGGCTCTGAGGGACGTTGACTGTCAAATCAATGCGCTGTCAGGAAAGGGGTGTGTGATCTCCCGTGTCACTTAAAAATGGGGTGTGTATGAATACAGCTGTAATGTGCTATCGTAAATAAAATGTGTAGTTTTTCTCTAGCTTTTCATTTGATCGGATGATGTAATTTGGTAACAATATATTTTAAATCAACGCAGCTATTCCGTAGGCACGTTATGTATCGCTGTGTACCTGTGTATTTTTTCCTCTTGCTTATTTTTGTTTCTTTCTAAGAGTTTTCTGTTACCTTTCTGAAGCCATAACTTAGTAGCACCATCAGCTACAGGCTTTTAATGAATCAGTGCTGAAAATGTGCATGTGCTGCACACACACGTAGATTTGTTATGCAAGAATGCAGTCCATGCATGTTAACTTAAAAAAAAAAAACAAAACAAAAAAAAAAAACCCAAACACCTTACTTGCAGACTTCATAGTTTCATGTGCTGATTTCAGTTTGCGTATTACCTAGCTGTTCCTTCTCTCTCGTATTTTTTTTGTGGGTTACTTTTGCTACCAGGTCCTTTGATGGTTTGTTTTGCCCATTGAATTTCTGTTAATCTTGTGTTGTGTATCAATTGCTCCAAAATTAATTGCTTCATCCCAGTATGAGGTTGATGTACTTGTAGATATAATTAGACTTTTTTTTTAAAAAAAAAGAACTCTGCATCTTGGCTCTCTTAAAACATGGAGTAGATTAGAACATTAGCCAATATAAAATATTTAAGAAAAACATTCTTATCTGAGAACAGGCTTTTAAAAAGCTTAAAAAAGCTTTAAAAATTAGAGATCCTGAACTTGGTATCCAGAAAAGCTTTTGGATGCTGGAGATGAGTGAAGGAGTATGGAATTTCACTTCACAGTTTAATTTTAGTAAGATAATAAATGTTTATTGAAATAACAGCAGATTGCATATGAAATGACCAGTTCAGATTCTCTCTGAATGCTAAAATTCCTTATAAATAGGTCTTTAATCAGTGGGAAAAGCTTTACTGAAAAGGAAGATGAAGTCGACAGGTGAGGGATGAAATCATTTCGGGCGGGTTGTGGTGAGGAGGAGCTGGGAGCGGGCAAAGGGGCCTGCTCCTTTGGGCAGGGTGCCGGTGTCTCAGCAAGGATCGGCAGTTTGTGGAGGGCGGGTAGGGGGGGCACTGAGTACGTAAGCTAATAACTAGAGGAGGAGGGGGGGGGGGAAATGTGTTGCCTGTTTGTAAGTGGTTGCAGTAACACAGATGATGGGAGCGGAGGGACCTCTGGGGAGCCTCAAGCCCAGCCCGTTCTGTCGTTGTACCTTTGTAACAAACGCAACTCTCAAACCCTACTGACGTTTTTTGCATTGACGAGTGGTGACACCAGACTTGCACCAAATAGAAATCTTCTGTCCGGTATAGGTGCCTTACTTGTCTGTAGGCTCTTAGAACTACCGCAGACTTCAGCATCGTGGCCTTACAGAGAAGCCGTGTAGGGGCAGACGCTTGACGGCGTGTTGCTGGTGAGACTCATGTGAGTAGGTGTTGTGGCCAGCGCTCACCAGCGAGGTGCTGGCATTTAAATACAGCTCGAATCAAAATGCAGGTCTGAAAATACAGAACTTCCTGGGGTAGATCTGCCGTCCTTCTATAACACAAGAGAAAATCAAATGTGGCAGGTAATTGAATTATGTAATATATGGGGCTGTACCTCGTATTCAAAGAGAAACTAAAAGTGGGAAGAACAAACGTATGCTATTAGGACTCTCTTTTTAAAGACTTAGGGCCTTACACGCTTATATAGCCTTTTACCGATGAGGGAAGGCCGACGGTCGCCGCGCTGTGCAGTACGTGATGCCCACCCCTGCCTCGAGGGCACGGGGGTCAGGGAAGCGACAGCGTTGGTGAAGAATGGGGGCTGAGGGTGCGGGGTGTGCTCACACGGCAGAGACGGAGCAGCTGTCCGTGGTAAGAGGTTGAGTTAGGCTGTCCTGGCTTGTATCTGAAAGCTGGGGGGGCCTTTACAATAGCCTGAAGAAATTAGCCTTTTTTACCCAAAGTGCCATCAGAAACAGATTCACCTCTGTGTAAGAGGTTTCTCGTGAATGCAAGAAACTGTTACCAAATTCTAACTTTTAAAATGTTTTCAGATCTCGATAAGGAAACTCCAAAGAGATATTAGTGAATTATTTCTAGTATGCTGTTCTCATTTATTTATTTCAATGATCATCTCTGGTAGATTCCAGAGGAAAACAACTATGATGAGGCTGAAGGGTTGCACCACTTTTCCTTAATTCTTCAATTTCAGTAAAAGGAATTGCTGTGTTTTCATTTAGCTCAGTAGGATTAGGTCTTAGGAATATGCTAAATTATTGTATTGGAGAGATACTTGCTATGAAAAGAGTGGTTTAAAATGCAATAAAATACAGAGAAGGAAAAAGTGAAAGGTCAGAACTTACACTTGAAAATAAATTAAGCAAGTTTGTTTTCACTACCTTACTCGGATTTCCAAACAAACGTAGATTAAAATCAAATTTGTGAAGAATGATAGTGTGTCTTTTTTGCCCATTATTTTTATAAAATATGTAATCTCTTTTTGGGGGAAAGGGCAGACTTATAATGCTTTTTGTGTTATTTGCTTTGACCAAATGATACTGATAAGCTTAAGGTTTAAAAGAAAAATGAGCATTAAATTGCATGCTCTCTCTCTATATTTGAAGTAGCACAAAGTATGGAAGAGATCCTGTATCACAAATGTAGTCTCCCTTGGTGCTGTCTATAGACGAAAGAGCTGCTACTTTAATACATATTTCAGAAAAAGCATTTTCTCTAACCTGTTCTACTTTGTTGCAGCCCAGACTGGGCTTCTTAAAGGTCATTTGGCCACAATTGATTTCAGTGGGAAGTAATCGTTTTTAAAATCTGAGCCCTGGTCTGTGTAAAGTTCCTTTTTTTTTTTTTCCCATATAGTTTTATTAATTCTGCCCTTCCTGAACACTTATTTCTGCTAAGCCCACACATCTGCCATTTTCTAAACTGACAAGGAAGCTATTCTGACACCTTCATTTTTAACAAAACCAATCTAACAAGTTTTGTAACGAATTAGCTTTCCACAGTTAGAGAAGACAAGTCTGTTCAAATGAAGTGCCAGGTTATTTGCAAGTTATGTGCATGATTTAATGAGAATGAAATTTAGTGCTAAAACTCCTCATATAAAAGGTAAATGTTGTAAAAATCTGAATGCTCAGAGTTCTTTATTTTGAGTAGCAGAGCATTCTTTTTTTTTTTTTTAAGTGAGCAGTTAATATTAGGATGCCTGCAAGATTACATTCTTAGTCACACTAGATATTTGACAGCTACTTTCCAACCAGAGCAACTGGTTTGACAAATGAGCTTGGACCTATTTTATCACTTTAAAAGAATCTTTAGAGAAGAATCTTTAACACGTTAAAGGTTGGAACATCTGATATTTTATTAAATAACAATCAGGAGGTTGGAATATTGCTAATAGTCCACTTGCTTTTGTGACTTAGTTTGTTCCAACTTGTAAATCAAAACTATATGGTTAAGTTGCACAGCATACCATTGGGGAGGGAGGGAGGAAGTGACTGATGCTTCTATTCCTGGCTGACCCCAGCCTATAAACCGAGGAAGAGCTTTAAAGGAAATGCAACATTTAGCTCTTTGAATCTTTCCAAGCATTCAGAAGTGCTACCAATCCTGTCTTCCTGTATGCAACGTTTCAAGATGTGGACATCTTAAAATCACTGTCCTAATTTAAAAATGGAACAGAAGACATACCTACACAAGGGAAGCCCTAAAACTTCATAAAACACACCAAAAAAATATTGAAAACATCCAAAATGTCTCTTGTTGTTGTTGAAACAGGATGTTTATTTCCCAAACTGTTACTGCTGGTGTCTTGAGGGAGATGTGTGTTCTTTTGTCCCGTTCTTTGTTTAAGAACAAACGTGAGTTTCTTTTTTGGATCAGGGATTCTCTTTCTAGGTTCCGTGTTAAGAAAGGGAAGTAAGTTCAACAGTTTTTCTTCATGTTTTTCCTACTCAAAGCTATTTGTAATGGTTCTGCTTTTGTGAAAATGGCATAACTCCTTGTCCGTGCATTAGAAGTTGAGATAATGACTCTGAGAACGTGGTCTGAGCGTTACAGTGTGTGTCCCCACTGACAGAAGCCACTGTCACAGGACGACCTTCTTCTGTGGATGGGATCAGATTTTTGGATTTGGTTTGGTTGTATATTCAAAAGATCTGTAGAGTTCTAAAAAGCTTTAAAGATGCAAAAGGTGGTGGGGTGCCATGTAAGACTGGGTGCCATGGAGTATCCCTTCTAAACCCCCGTAACTCACTAAACGATGCCTGACAGTTGAGTGCTAATTGTAAGGTAGATTTTTCCAGATTGTGTTTAAGATCTCAGTGGTGGTTTAGCAATGATGATTTGACATCATAGTCTAAGAAACTCCATAACTAAATGCTAAACTGCGTCAGGTTATTTATGGGGTTAGGAAGTTAGCAGCCTTCTACAGACTATGGAAGGGTCCACAGACACATCGATTGCTTTGTATTTCTGGGAGGTTTCTGTTTGTGGTACAGATACATCTGACACCACCTGCATCAAACTCGCCTTGCTAGAACTGGCATGGCCTCGTTAGGTGCAGCTTGTTTGAGAGGTACGGAAGGTCCGTGTGTAGCGCAACAAGGAAAGGTGGGCTTCCAGCTTTGATTTCAAGTGATGCCGTGCACTGGCTAAAGCGGGTCCTGGTGGGAGAGCTGCTTTGCCATAGCTGTCACAAGACTGCTGAGTTGGGCACTGTTGATGGAGAGAGCAAGCCAAGTCCAGCGTGCAGACAATAGTAAAAGAGGGAACTACATGTAAATGAGGCAATTGGCTGAAAAAACAAAACCGCCCAAAAGCCAAAACCTAAAAAAGCAGCATCAACACTGAGAAACACCCGAACAGCTCAGAGATTGACTAAAAAGATTGTAGTATCGCTTTGTGATATGCTGATAGCTCCAAGTAGCTCAAGTAGCTTTTAATTAAAACAAGTCAGCATTTTAAAATCAGGAAAAGCTTGCCCAAATGTCGTGAACAAAAATCCCATAAAAGCTGTAAGGTCAAATGTAAGTAGGAAATTGAGAGGGATTAAAAAAAGGAGTTTGCAAAGTGCCTTGCGAAAGGTGCTCAACCCGGCAGGCAGCTCTGCAAACCCACCCGGCGCAGGGCCGGGGCAGGAAGCGGCGGCAGGACGTGGGGCGGCAGGCGTGCGAGGGATGCCCGGAGCCTGGCCATCGCCCGTGGGGCCGCTGGGCGCCTGCTCTGCGCCTGGCTGCACTGGGCCCCTTCGGCGTGGGGCTGAGGGACGTGTGCCTGGGCCGTTCGGCCGGGCAGATTGGTGCAGCGTTAATGGGCCACCGGGGCTGGGTGGCATTCGCCCAGGAGCTTGAAGGACCTGTCAGCCAGCAAAGATGGCCTCTCCGACAAACCAGCCGTGGTGATGGGGCTGCCGGTGTGCCTCCTGTTAGAAGCGTGGCCTCGGAGCACTGTGGGTTCATGAGTCCAACTTCTGCCCTTGGCAAGGGGCAGACTGTAAAGCTGTAAGGTCACTGAGCACGTGAGTCTCTTGGGAAAGAGCTTTCCTTGCTTCTGGAAGGAAAACACCACCGCATCTGATGTCCTGGCTTCTGTGAGGTTCTTGGTGAGCCTGTGGACAGGGGAAATCCACTTGACCTGAATATATTTGAATTTTTTTTTTTTTCTTTTAAGTCTTTGATGTGCTTCCGTGCCAGAGGCCATTTAAAAAGAAAGAAACCAACAAAAAACCCCAAGTTGTCATGGAACTGGAAGAGTGGTTCTTTTGTGGGCTTGAGAGCTGGTTAGAGAATAGGAAGTGAAGGGTAGGATTTAGTGGTTGTTTTTCAGGATGAGAAGTCGACTGCCGGGTTCCCCGCGGGTCAGTGCTGAGACGGGGCCTGAAAAGGGAGCGCGCGGGGAGGTTTCTGGGTTAGCTGATAGGAAGCTATTTTGGGTAGCTGAGTGCCAGGCTAGAAAGCTCTCTGAAAGTGTAGCGAGCACGCGGAGAAGCCAACAGGGGAGCCTCCGGCTGAAAAACGTAAGGTCGTACGTCTAGGGAAAATCACCTGCATGTTGTCTGTATGGTACGGAGCTGGCGGCTGGGAGTCGGGAAGGGGTTCTGGGTTGTTACTGGTGGCTTTGTGAAATCCTTCGCTCAGCGTGCGCCAGCAGCCCAAAGGTAAAGGAGGGTTTGTATTACCGAGAAGGATAAAGGGAACGGCCTCTGGCTTGTGCTTTGTGAGCCTTGGTGCGCTCGCATCCCCAGTGCTGTGCTCATCCGTTCCATGCTGCCTGTTCTTCAGGGGGTTGGATAAGCTTTTTTCATGTACTACCAGAACACTTTTGTCAGATGTGCTTGTCTCCAGTGCTTGAGAAATCGTCCCCGAATGTCAACAAGCTAAACGGACAAAATGGAGGGGAAAAGTCTCAGCAAAGAGAAAGCAATGTATGATAGTGTTAAACATTAGTGAAATCTGTGGTGGTTGTCATGACGTCTTCCTGCGCATGTGTTTTTTTTCTCATTGTTAATATGGGTATATTCACATATTCCCCCCACCCCACGTGTTAAATTCCATACTTCATTTTGTCTTTAAAATTGCAAATAAATCAAGGTAATTCTAGGAAGCAGGCTATTCAAACTGCTGCCTAGGGAAATTCCGACATGCTTGAAGGCTATCCTTCACTTTTTTCATACAGTAGTCATGGTTCCAAAGACATCCAAGAAATTAAAATCCTCTATTATAAAGATAGGTTACTCTGTCATAATATATTATCTTCAGTCATTTTCCCCAGCTGTCCCGTTGTCCCCCATACACTTCAGCTTGCTGTAGCAGCGCTGAAGAGCGATATTTTGACTCCTGTGCTGCTGCCGCAGTCACACCACCAAAAGCAGTCAGGCCCCTGTTTTTGCAAAAATCCAAATTCTTTTCACATTTTCACATTACTGCTTTCTCTCCAGCCTAACTGCAATGCATTTATAGGAATAGAATAAATATAAATTTAATAGAACTAATACAACTTTTTACGAATTTAAACATAATACTTAGAAGTTTTTTCTACAAATACAGCATATATTCAAGAAAAATTAGAAATTGACAATGGTTTAGCCATTCCAATAATTTATTTATATTTATTTTCTAATAGCAAAGGATAGAATTCAGTGCTCTTATGTTTATAATCACCCTTTCCTCGGGAATATGGTTATGTTTGTTCCTTCGTTAGCAATGCTTCCCAGTACTTCTAAACTCCTAGTTTCGAACATGCATTAAATCTGCGGGTTTTTGCAAGGTGGGAGAATTGGCTATTGGGAAAGAGCTTGTACTGAAATATTTCAGTTGTACAGCTGTGTGTGTTTGGAAAAGGGTTTGGTTTGGGTCTGGAGGTGCAGTCGGTGCTGTCAGGCCGGCCGGCAGCAGCCTCTTGCTGCGGGCTCCCGGCAGTCGTCCTTCCCCAGTGCTGCTCCGAGAGGACCGGCCGGATCCCTCTGCATACGTTCCCCTTGTGTGCAGTACCTTGTGTTACTTTTGTACATTTCCCATGATGATGAATCTGTAACCGTTTTCCCAGAATTGTAATTTTAGTGAGTAAAGCTGTTCTTGATGCATAAGCAGGGAATGGCGTTGGGAATCCTTCGTGCATTTCTTCCCCGAGGGTTTTTCCTAATTCTTTCTAAGCGGAAAGAGTCGTCGTGCAGATACCACAAAGCACTAATTGCTTGGACTTACCCTTACACAGCGTGTGAAAAGTTAAGAGTAATACGAACAAGCTGGTGACTAGACGTTGCCTTGGTAGACGTTGCTGTTAAAATGGGAATTATTAGCTTCTCCAGCTTGTATTTTGGATAACTTTTCATGCCTGTAAATGAGACCAGGCTGGCAGGAGCTAATGGCACCATCCTCGCTGGATGTTGCTTCGCTCCAGCGGGCAATGCTTTGCTCTCTTGCTCTTATTTCTGGAGCTCAGTCAAGTAGTATTTTCAGATAACTTCAAAATAAATATTTTTTTGTTTAAGTTAGTCTTTGAGCAGTCATGTCCTTACTGTAATATGTCACAGTTTGTTCACAGAAATGTAAAAACGAAGCTGCATAACTGCCCTTTGTACAGCGGTTTTTTGAGGAAGAGCTGTTTTACTTTTCCACTGCCCTGGACTACCCGAGATCCTGCTTTTCACAGCCCTGTCTCTTGGTCTGCACATTTGAATTTCTTTTGACTTCTCCAGCACTAGGTGTTCATGTTAGTTTGTCTCCATTATTTTCTGTTTACATTGCTGAGTGAGATTATTGTAAACGGGAGAACATCATTACTTTCCTCTTTCTGCTGGTGTCTGTGGTGGCATCTGCTTTTATTACTGCTTTGGTAGCATCACGCTCACCAAGCTTGACGTTTGGTGGGGGCTGCTATAACTATTACCATCCTGCATCTCAAAAATCTGAATCAAGTACTTGATTATAATTTTGGAACACTCCTTAATATTGACACATTCGCCTTTTACTTTGGATCTCTGAGTTAGTCAAGTCTCTACTTCCTTTTTCTATTATTAGTGGCACAACGAAGACAAGACCACTCTCAATGTATATATGTACCTTTTGCAGATGGGCAGATGCTTTATTTTGTTTGGTGCCTTTTTTTTAATCCTTCTGGAAGCTAGTGACATAAAAAAAACATTTCATATGAATAAACAAAGGTGCAGAAAAATGTAAAAATTTGTACATATACAGGCAAAAGGATATTGCTGGTCCTCACAGATGGTGATATCTTGGACCTCTTCACTGTTGATGAGTTCAGCCACACTTAAAAGCTAACTAAATTTTGTATTTTTCATCTTCATGGTACTGCTGAGAAAGACAAATGAAAATTGAGATTAACTGTATCTCCTTTTATGTACTCATGAAAACTAGATAAATATTTCTAATAAATCCTTTCTTGCACTCGCCTTCAGAAGGTCTTTGAAAACTAAGCAGTGTATGTTTGGTACGGGGCATGTGTGTTTCTTAATCTGAATTTGCCTATTGGTAGAAGCACAGATAATGGGGAAGAAAGCATTGCTAGAGGTGTGAGCCAAGTGTATATCAGCCAGTATTTTAAAATCAAAATACAGTGATTTGGAGGAGGAAGAGAGTGGAAAGGTGAGATGGAGAAGGAGGGCAAGAGAAAGGGGAGAAGAAGAAAAGTTAGTAGCTGAGGGGAAATGGACCCCAAACACGAGTTGTACGTGATTTCTGTTCTGCCAGGCACGCAGGCAGGCGAGCCCTTGGTGGGGCGCAGGGAATTCTCAGTGTAGAACACCAACCTTAAATTTTTAAAAATTATGGCAATCATTAATTCTGAAAGTTAGAGCTATATTGAGTGTTCAGACAACATCATTTTTGCATATTCAACTTCCTCTGTCTCTTATTCTTGCATAAATGCAAGTAATAAGTAACCAAACAGCCATCCGCCGTATAAGCTCTTCGGTTCCGTTACTGCCCGGTGCCTCCGCACACATTCCCGATCAGTCACCCAGCCGCTTGCGGGATCACCTCCTGGGCTTCCACGCAGTCATCCGAGCACAGTGACGATGTCTTCTGCTTCCTCCTCTTCCACTGAGCTTGAACTGAAACTTTTCTACTTCCTGTACTTCTGGATTTAATACCCGTTTTTCTGAGCTGGAGCGTATTGAGGCATCCAGCTTGACCGCTTCCCCTTGTCCTGACACCTTCCTTGTTACCCGTGCCTTTTGTCTCCTTACACGTAACCTTTTGCTAGTCCACATTTCAGCTTTCTGCAAGCAAATCACTCTAGATTGTGCTATTGCATTTGATAAGCAGTTTCTAGGTTTGCAATTGATAGGATAGGCGTGTGGGAATTCACTTGATGAAGCATTTTGGCCAATGAAAATGACTTTGTTCCCATCCCAGTGATACTTGTTTCCATTATGTCACCAGCTGGCAATTACTGAAACTATATGCAAGAGTATTTTAAAATTTTCAGAATGAAACTTATATTTAATTAGATTACAAGGTACATATAGAAGGGTGATATTTGATACTTAATATTATTTTTAAAAGTAACATGCCAGATTTGTCTCAGTGTAGACATGCAAATGTAAGACAAACATTTTGAGTCACGAGTTTGAAGTCCGTTGGTCGGTCCCAGCATGTGGGACAAGATTAGAGTGTCTTGTTACAAAAGACGGTTAAAATAAAGTCTTTTTCTTCAACAAACTATGATTTTTGTGACTGTCCATCTGAAGCAAGAGGAGATCTAAGCAGATATCACCTGTCAGCTACTTACCACCTCTCCACCGAGACATGGTCTCTGGCTGTAATCACGGGAGTGGGATTAGTGCGTCCTGACTGACAGCAAATGCAGATGCGGATTCAGCACAGCAGCACCTGCTGTTCTGTGAACGAGTAACAGAATAAGGATCAAACGTCTTCTCGGAATCTCTTTGCATCTGTGATGCCTTTTAGGTTTATTAACAGAATATCCATACATTAGTAATATATATATATTATTTTTTTTTTAATCTGTGGTGGTTTTACACAGTAGCTTTGCATTTGGCTTAAAAGTGCTGGGACGTGGTGCTGGTTTACAGCAGTCTGTGCTGTGGGTCGCCAGGGACCGGCAGGCAGGCGGTCCCCAGGACACTTCCACACCTGCTCTTCCCAAGAGTCCTTAGGGCATGTTTGAGCCCCAGCCGCTGCCCCGGTGCCTGCGGTGTCAGTGAGTGGCTCAGACCCCAAAGCTTTGTCCGCTCTAGACTAGTAGAAGGGAGGAGGAGCTGCTTGGAAACCCCTTGAACTGCTGCTCCCCGTTAGGGAGGGACGAGGCGCTTCCCGTGGTTCCTGCAGCCGTCCCAAGGCTGCAGCTCTCATCGGCAGGACAGCGCGCACCGTCCGGCAAAGCCGGCACCTGGGCAACAGGACTGCGACGCCGAAGCTTCGTGTTCAGTAGAACTCCTGTGAAAGCATTACATGGATGGTCTGTTTTACCTGCCGTTCAGCATTTGGAATATTTACAAGGACCCATCAGCAGGTTTTCTTCTCTTGAATCACAAGGTTAAACTTAGTCTTAAATAACTGAGAGCTCTTAGAAGGAATTAAAAGTCTGTGACACGTGCATCTTCTTCAGTTTTCCACAGGCTTTGTACTTGCACTTGCTCGAGGAGCACAGAGCACTGAAAGCTGGAGTTTTAAATGGGGGACATGTACATAGCAGCATTGTTTCTCTTTAATAATACAGTGCTTGCTTGTATCTAAATGTTTTTGCCTTGTTTGATACATAAGGGTTTTAATTTTACATTAAATTTTTTTAATCATCTTTTTTAAAAAGAAAAAGCTGTACTGATTCAGAAGTGACTGTGGTAGCCATCAGTGGTGAATGTTTTTATCATTGTCTGCGTTGTTCTTCCTTCCTCTCTGAACAGAAAACTTAGTTCTTTTCTGGATTCATGGATCTGCTCTCTATAGTTATCGGTGGTTAGACAACAAGTAAACAGCGTACTGTAAATGGGCTGTGGGCCAGCTGGCCTCCAGCGGGCCTGCAACTGCTCACTTGCATTCAGGCTCGGAAGAATGCCTTTTTACTTGGTCATTTCCTTTTCTTTCAAATACAAAAAAATAAAACTTTTTTCCTGCAATTAAATAGCTTTCCTGGCCTAAATATTAAAATTAGGGAAAGATAGTAGAGCCACTCAGATATTGGGTCTTAAAGCATTTTGGAAGGAAGCTTTTGACCTTTGCTTAGAAGCCTTCAAGAAACAGTATCGCAGATGGTGGGTCGAGAAGTGCCTGGTCTTGAAATTCATCTCTTTGTCTTCTTTTGAATTGTGGAGCAGTTTTACACTAATTTTCTTTCCCTGGCTGAGCCATCCGTTGTTTGTGAAAGCTGTGCTTGACCCGGAGGGAGGTATTCGGGGCACATAAAGACTCCCGGCCAGCCCTCTGTATGGAAAAGATGGTGGGGGAGCATATGGCCAAGCCAGCACTCAGCTGCTCATGCACAGCTTTGAAAATTACCTTTCACAATAGTATTTTTTGTGTATTTTGAACTACAAGATAGGGGAAGATGAGTCAAAACGTTAAATGAAGCACTTTAGGTACCAGGACACATCTGGCCAGGATAACCTGGCATTTTGCACTTGTGTGGCTAGATTTCTTCCAACATTTGAGTGATCTAATTTATGTAATGTTAAGTTAAATGTGTCTGTGCTGTAAGGTGGAGAATAATTAGACTGAATGAATGCCTGTAATTGATCTTGTTGCCTTTGTAATTATGCTAAAGATCTGTCAGGAAACTTGCTTCCTTTCCCGCATCCCTTTCCTTCCCCCCTCAAAATATGCTCACATATTCCAAAACAAAATACTTAGGCTAGGAAAGCTTTGGCATGTGGATTGAGGTTCATGGTTGTGGCTCCCTGCTTTGAACAGGGAAGGTTTTTTTCAAAGGCACCAACACAACGTGTATATTACTCATTCCAGCTCGTGAATTCTTCAGGCTAGGATAAATATATGGGCAGGTTGTTTTGATGGCATCCTTTCACCTAGTGTTACATATACCAAGGAATTATTATGACTGGATGTTAAAGCAAATCTGCTTTTACGGGGAACTTTTACAGTAATTGTTTCTTAAACAGCAGTCTTAGATATAATCTCTCTTCTTGGCCTTTAGTTTGAGGCCAAAAAGAAATCAGAGGGTGCCTTGGCAATACAAATGAAACAGCAACACAGGTATTCTTGTGGTTAATTTACTTATTTATTCTATAGAACCCTACTTCCAGCTTAATTTTATCTCTTTCTGTGATCTGCATAGGTGTATATCCATTTAAAAAAAGACTATCTTCATCAAAGTAATGCTGCTTTGTAATAGCAGTTGCACTTCTGGCAACTACTGGGCTGGTTTTGCCTTCCTGGAGGTAACGGGGCTGACTACGAACACAGGCAGTCGCGCCGGTTTGCGGTGAGGATGGTGAGGGAGCGAAGGTCGGGTATTGACAAACGGGTGTGTTTTCTGAGTTTCTTGCAAGGCTTTAGAAAGTCTGAGGAAGAGACCCAACATTCTGTATCTTGGAAAAACAAAATAGCAGAGATTTTTAGAAGAGTGAAGATTGATTATAGGAGCTGCCTTTTTTTCCAGTTATCTCAAATAAATGTCAAGTAAAATGCTTATTTTACACGAGAAGGGTGTGAGGAAGCTCTCTGTTAAACTTGTGTGTGAAAACTTTATTTTCATATTGTAATTCAGGACTGAATTTAACGGGTGTTTTTGAAAGCAATAATAGTTAGTAGCAACTGGTTTTGAGTATTTTGAATGGTTTCTTCATTATTAATTTTCCATTTTAACACTTCAACACTTTAAAGCGTATCCAGTCCATTTCCTGTCTCCACAATCAAGTTGAGATTACTTAGTGGTTTCTCTGGTCTTTTCGAGCCCTTGGTTTGTGTAAATGACATTCCCTGTAATATTTATAAAACTATGGGTTTTGCTTGGTGGCTTATTAAAAAGTGTTGAACAGAAAAAGTCAGTCTGAAAAGAATGAATTCCATTATTTCTGACTTTACAGTGCTCTCAAGTGACTGTCAGCTAGGGTAAGAAAGCTACTGGTGCTGCAGTAGGAGAGCAGTAAAGATCAGTTTATTCCGTGTCTTCAGAGGTTTTAGGGGAAGAAAGCTGAAGATGAGCACACGCACTACTGGATGCAGTTAAGGCTGTAATTAGTCCTCTGCCAGGCTCTGCAATGTGTAATCTCTGTAGGGCTTCAGGCGTCTGAACGTATTATATTCCTATAATACACAGAGTTTGGAAAATACCTGCATGTATATCTAGGGCGTGTGCACGTGTACACAGCCACGCGTACATGCCCTCAAGTCTGGTCATTAACCTCTTGCGGTCCGTTAACGACGTACTCTGTCAGTCTGGAACTGGAATTTCTCGCACGGTGTTAGCAGTGAGCCATGGACTTCATTTCCTCGTTCATCCAAGTCCTTAAAGTATTTCAAGTTTTTCTTTTAAAGCTTAAGAACACTACCAGCACTGTGGTTTGAGGTTCGACTTACTCATGAGGTGCTGAAAAATACTCGTGGACGTGCTGCTTTGCCTTTTTAACCCTTCGGCGCGTACATTTTTCAGCTCAGTACAGATTTTCTGAGAAAAGAGAGATTCTCACAATTGTAAGCCCTTAAGCAGAGCTCAAGGAAAAATGCCAGATGCTGCAAGACTTGTGATTAAAATTGCAAGAATAAGCAATACAGGGAAACACTTATCATTTTCTCCTTGAAAAGGCTGGCCTGCTTATCTCCAGTTCTTGGCCTCACTCAAGCCATCTACAACTAAGATGAAAAACTGCGGACCTTTGGCTCTGTTTGTTATTTCGTTATGGATTGTTGCAGTGCAAAAATGGTTTAAGTTGTGACCAGTCCAAGCTTTTTGAAACACCACAGCTTCCAAAATACAGAGAAGTAGCATAAATAATGGAAGTTGGTGGTTTTGTTATTTTAGTGTTGTCAGTTAGAGACAATTACTGTATTTCTCTCATGGTGCTTGCTTTGCTTTTCTTCCGGCACTAGAGAGTCCTCAGCATCCATAGCTTTCGAAGCCACTGGGAAGTGACAATAGGTCAACACCTTGGAGAATCAACTCTTATGTCTTGAATGACAGAATAAGGGTTAACAGGAAAATCTATATTAGAGGTAGGAAAAACTATATATAATGATTATGCATTCAGCATCAGAAATAAGAAAATACAAAATTAAGAAAATAATTCCTTCATATCCATTTGACTATAATTTATATTCAGGCCTTGGTTAATCTCATCTAAATTTAGGTGTGCTGAGCTCTCAAATTTAAAAGCATAATTATCCAAAGTTCACTTTTCTACATTAGGCAGTGGGGGGGAGAAACAGGCTTGAATTAGTCTTTGCTGTTAAGTGTTTCTCTGTGTTGACTGGGTAGGTGTTCATTGTAGCGATGCTTCTCAAATTAGTACCTCCTTTGGTTCCTGAAGTTAGGTGAAATTAATTTGGACCATAAGTCTGACCCTAAATTTTAATTTTTTAAAATTTTATTCTTAGGATGTGTTCGTTCTCAGTTATTTTTATTTTTCATTTTCTGTGGTGGTGGTTTATTTGTGGATACCATCTCAGTTATGTTTTAAAAAACAGCCATTTGAGACACTGAAACATTAAGCCTGTGTCCGTTTTGCATGAATCAGGTATTACTTAACTTTTAAAATCTGGTTTGTCTCTCTCAGCTATGTCCCGTTCCTATATTGTCACGAGTATATTAGATTGAGGAAACTTCCCTAGGCAAGGTGAAAACTAAAAACCCTGCGTGTGCTGTGGGATGATTCACAACTAACAGCTCGTTGTGTAACGACAGCGGCACTGCACGTACAATCATAAACTTGTGCAAAGCTAATCCCTTTTTAAACACGGGCTTAACCACCGGCTTTAAGAAGAGCGTGCTGACACAAAGAGTTAAGTGTGCAATCAGTGTTCAGTTTGTTCCTATTAGCAAACTTTCTTGTTTGTCAATTTGACCTTTGTTTAATGTTTCTCAGATGAAACATGTAAGTGATATAACAGAAACGTTGGACTTGGTTGTTACTTCAAAGACTATAGAGTCTAACAAACTTTAGCACAAACTGGAAATAATGCAAGTCTTTGACCATACAGTTACTTATTTCACCTTAAAAATAGTCCTGCGATAGTTAGGCGCTATCGAGGGCTATGGAGAATCCGGGCCGAGAGCGCGTGGTGCTCTGGAGGAGCCAGCCTGGTCCCGGCTGTCCTCTAGTTTTGGAACCCTGTTTTTGTTGACATGTCTGGAAGCTTGCGTGCAGCTTCGGTCTCAATCTCTGTTAAAAATAAGCAAAGATTAACTACTTTCCTGTTTCATAAAGATGTGTTGTTATCGAATTAATTTCTCTGAAGCTCCATGAATCTGAGAAAAGCTTTACAAGGGTAAAAAACCTTTGGTATGAGACAGAATTTCAGACAGGATTGCAGTTTGCTGAACCATTTGATCAATGTCTCCTGAAGATGCAGTAACAGTACAAGTTATTGTTACTGCAATATGAAAAATGAGATTGTTGTGTGCAAATCAGAATGTTGTGTTTTAGATAAAAGAAAAGCACCGTAATGTGCTTTTTATTTGAAAAATTGAGACTTTTTGAATATCAGCATCTCTTCTCTCTTAAGCTTGGTTTGTATGTTTAGGTATCAGTTCAGGACTTTACTTACAAACCAAAGCCAGACTCAGACCAACTGATGCTGAGGGGCAGCAAGAGGTGCAGCATTTAAAACAATTCAAGATTTGGACACTACCATTATGAAAATAATTTCATTTTACGCAATCTGTAAATTGTGATTTACAGACATGGACACAGTTTCTTGAGTTTCAAGTTTTTCCTTTTGGTTGTTTTTCCATGCTAAGCTTCAGCTGTTAATAAGGAAAGGAGCTTGGTCTTCGCTGTAGGGAGTCCTCTCTTGACTGTGGCACAGGGGTCTTGATGCATCTCTCTTTCGTATACCCAGGAACAGGGCATCGGTATATACTGGATGAAGGGCACTGCCTGCTGCCAGAGTGTCTGTCAGAGCAGGAGATGTTTCTGTGGCCGTTGGCTTTGTCTCAGAAGGTGTGCTCAGCTATCTAAAGCCGTAGCAGTAAATTGTTTGGAGTAAAAAGCTTGTTCCTGTCTGTATGACTGTCGGCACTTCTGTGGGGTCTGCGCCACGGGAGTTTGAATGCTGGTTTGTTTTGTTGCTGTAGTAGTCGCCGCTGAAAAAGCGGATTATGAAGCTAGGACTTAGTAAGTGAAAGCTGTACCGCAGTGGGGTCTTCTCAGTAATGTCTGATTGACATGAATCTTTTTTTTCCCCCCTTTGCTTTATGTAAATATTTTTAAAAGGCAGAATTGATTGATTGACTGTTCATCTGACAGGTAACAGAAATGTTTGAAGGAATTGGCAGATAAACCTTCATGTTTTTCTTCCCTATCCTGTGTCTTTGGCTTTGCCAGATTTTCATCTCTTGTGTGCTCTTTTCAGGTTCTTATAGCACCTTCTGTGCTTTGAAACCCTTCCTAGCTGCAGCTCAAAAAGCAGTATTTTTGTACTTTTATATTGTTTGGTTTCATGAAAAATAGGAGAAACTGATGAAATACCTGTTTTATCAGTAGCCTTTATACTTGTACTTTTGCAAGGAAGTAAGGACCTAGTGGCTAATACGTAGTCGTGAGAAGTTGAATTAAACACGTGTTTTCTTCAGGTAGTGAGTAGAGGGATCTCTAGCCTCTTCTAAAATCATCATGCAGTGAATTCTGCCTTATTTCCTATTACATTTACTACTATTTCAGTAGTAAACAACTTTCCATTTTGGAAATAGTTGTAGGAGTACTACAATTCTTACTGGAACAGACTTTGTACACTAAACAGCAGTGACTTAAAAACTTGCTGCAGATGTGAACGCAATATATACTCCATTAAGTAAATCTTGAACAATGACCATAGTTAATTACAATCAGTTAAAATTTTCTATTTGAGGTATCATGACCTTTCCTATTAGCAAATCTGAGCGACCAAATTGTTAGTGAAAGATAGTGGAAGACAATGATAGCTAGTATGGGTTGTAAGAGCTTGGTAATGGCCATCAGGCCCTTTATGAGAGTGCATCTAGTTGTAATGAACTCTGAAATTCAGGAAAGCAAAACATAGTTTCCCACCAGGAAAGTTTTTAACACATTTCTGAAACAATGTTGGAGTTCCCACTGTTTCAAGCTTGAGATAACTGCACAATGTGCAGAGCGGTCTGCGAGACACACGAGATGCTCTCGGAGAAAAGAGACGGTGTGGAGATGGGTGTGGAGAGACTCCAGGATTATCTGCCTAGTCACGTTCCTGATAGTTATGTGAGAGAGGTAAACAGCCTGTTAATGAAGTTTACAGATGGAGTTTAAATTGGGAGGGGTTCCCAGTGCTGCTCAGGAAGAGAAAATATACAAGAGGCAGAGAGGAACAATGTGGCCAGGAAACCGTGTGAGGTTCAGCGAGGAAGGAATAGAGCTTCCTTCATCTGACGGGGAGGGGTGGAGGAAGAGGACAGAGGAAAGTGGATAAAATCATATGAGAAATCCAGGAGAGAGAAAGAAAGCAAGCAAGGCCTCAAAGTATCGTGGGGGGAAAAAAAACCAAGATGAGAAGTGCTTGTAAATTCCGGGAGTATGCAACAAGAGGGATGTGATGAAATATCTTGATAGCCTTGAGTGTGTGACGTGGGTGCCAGGTGGAAATAAAAGCAGATAATAACCTACTGCGTATGCATGTTATAGCAGAAACTGTATCTGTAATTGCTTAACAGTGTTGACAAAAGTCATTATAGCACTCTAGCAGATAATTCAATAAAGTTGACTTAAAAGTGCCATGAAAATTGCATACAATAGCTGCACACATCTTGCAGGTCTATGGTAGTACTTGTGGCTTGTCCTTCTGAAAATATTACACAAGTTTAGATGGCTGATTTTGTGTCAATAAACAGACCTATTACATGCTTTTCTTCCTGTTCATGTGTGGGGAAGAGTGGGTTTGTGTATATTCTTTGCATCAAATGTGTCAGAGGCCAGTTGAAATGAAATGAAATTGTGTTGTTAAGGGCATTAAAAGTGTTTGTAGGACTTCGGAGAATACCTTTTAGACAGGTTCGGTTGGTTTTAAGCTCTGTCATGTACACACACAGGTCTGGATATGAAGGATAAGATGCACCAAAAACTAAACGTAAAACATGAAAGAAGACCTTTTGGTAGTGTTCAGAGTGGGAGGTCTTTGCCGTTCCCTTGGGGAACTTTGCAGCGTGCCATCACAGTGTTTTGTCCTTCAGCTGCTTTCTGATGTTTACGTCACCAAGAATTTTGAATTTGCTCCTTAACTTTCCTGCAAGAATTACTGTTCTCTCTCCATTGTGGTAAAAAACAGTCTTCACCCTTTCAAGTGAAGCTATTGCTCATGACTTAAGTGTGGAACATAATCCACACGCGTCGGGGGTAGCACCTTACACGGTTCTTACTACTACGTTGGCGCTGAACCTCAATTCTGGCCTTTAGCACTGAGAAGAACATCCTGCAGTCATCCTCCTCTGTGACTAAGATCTCAGAATCATCAGAAGTATTTTTGTCTTCCAGCAAAGTACCCAAGATACGATGTTTTTATTGGTTTTTGTTTGTTTTTCGTGCTCTTGGAAGTTGTTAGGAAAGCTGATTCCCTCCTTGCTAGTTGATTGTAACAAAGCCCAGTCCCCCTTCACGCTGCATTTCTCGTATTAAAGATAGCTCAAGTTCTTCCTCTGCTTGTTTCTTTAGCTGCTGATCAGTTTTCTTAAAACAAGTGGATATAGCATTGAATTTCCCTCACAGGGGATCAAAGCCTACTGAAAACATAACCTGCTGTCTGAAATTGGGGTAAAATGGAGTGGGGAGAAAAGATGAGTCAAGTAGACATGTTGAAAATATGAGGAATCAACCTTCACTAAGAATGTCTGTTGTTAAATGCAGTGCATCTGTATAGCAAGTTCATTTCTGATCACATCCATGTGAAACACACCTATGTTTTTAGAACATAAACCAGTGGTATTTATGGGCTTCTCGCACCCCGACTAGAAGTCTGCCTGCAGTACTGAAACAGTAACTTTTGGGTTTAAAATTTATTTTCAGTTCTAGATTGAGTATTGGCTGAAGTGAATTAACAGTATGCACATTGACTATCTAATATTTCAGGAATATTTTACTGTTATATCTGTTTAAAATATAGTAGTCATTCACTGATTTAGTTATTTTGGAGGTGAAAAGGTTTGCTTCTCTCCTTCACACCTTTATGTTAATGGGGGGAGGAGGATATCGCAGAACTTCTTCAGAAATTTTGAAGTTAATATTGGGTGTTACAGAAGTTTGGTAATATAACAGAAATTTTTTAAATTGTGAGGTAGGTTTTGGTTTTTTAGCCATCTCTGCTAAAAGTAGATGTCATTTAAGGAAAGTATTTTTCTTGCTTAAGAATCTTGTTTAAACTCGGCTTTGGCCCCTTTCTTTTTGGTTCACTGGTGTTTTTTGAGTTTCTGGACTCCTGTTCAAAGTTTAAAGAACAATAACTAGTCAAATGTAAAATAATGTCAATTGAACCAACCTATGACTCAACAGTCAACCAAGTCATCCTGGATCCGCATCAAATGGACTGAGGCCAAAACCTAAAATTGGCACACATCCCTGTCCCTCTTCTCCATGTATTTCCACCGAAGCAGAGCCCAGAACACAACACGTTGGTTAATATTCCATAATAAAGTGCTCTGCATGTAAATGTATTATTTTCATTGACAGAAAAGTGTGAAAGCCTATGCCAAGGGTAAAGACACATTGTGCAAGGCTTCATACAGACCGACAAGGAAGTGGAGTTTGTGCACTGAAGAATTTGCCATCTGGACGCTCTTTTAGTATCAGTTCCACTTCTAAACAGAGCTTCCTTGAAGGGCTGTAGAGAGAATTAAGGAAGAAACGTTCCTTTCTGCTTCTCTTGCCCAGCTTCCATCTTTCCCTCCTCCTCCTCCTCCTCAGAAGAATTAAGGTTTTGTTTCTACTTTCTTATTTGTGTTTATTGATTTGATTTTATTTTTTTAATTGGGTTTTTTTCAGCAAAGCAGAAAATAGTTATGCAGTGCTGATAAAAGCACAGACTGTGTTGAATAAGACTGTGTGTACACATTCATAAAACTCAGAGTCAGGATTACTGTTAGAGGGTTACACTGGCAGCAGAAGAGTCTTGATTTTTTTCAGAATAGCAGAAATTAACTTTCTGATTACCAGTCTGAATTTATTTATAGCTTTATGACTCAATTTGACTATGCAAGTATTATCCTGCAGCTTCTAAAATATCTGTTCTGTGACTATTGCAGTTTAGTTTAATCTTTTACCGCATTTCTAACAGTACCATTAATATTTTTCCATGTACGTTAGAGACAGCTTTCCAGATGTCTCTTGCCTTCTTTCCTAGCATCATTTTGGCAGCCTGTGATTGACACAAGCATTCATGTTAAGAAGACTGGAGCAATGTACATCGCTCACACTGAGGTCATTAATGGAACAAATCCTGTGTAATATTTCAAGTTCACTTCCTCTGGTACCACCTTAATGAGGGTGCTGTAATAAGGAGTAAAATGGTTTTCCGATATATGCTGACTATATAGGATAACCTAAAACGCTGTGACTGATCTAAGCTCCTGGGTCTGTTCTAATAATGACAGAATATCTCTGTGCCAAAGTTCTGCTGTCTTGCTGAATTCAGTGTGCCAGGAAATGAAATTAGTATGTTAAAGGACCTATGTTAAGATAATACATTTTTGGTGGGTACATTGGCTCTTGGTTAGTTTGCAAGGTTCAGAAGACTAAGAAACTGCTTCCAAGGAAGTGTCACACAGGTAAAACATACCTCTGTAGTGCCGAGATCGGAAACAGTGCTGGCTGCTTTCAGAGGCTGAATGGACTAGCAACAATGACATGTATTGTGCCTAAAATAAAATAAAATAAAAAAAAGATTATAAATCTAATTCCAATTAGATTTTTGAGCTTTCGTCTACTGAGTACATATTAGTCTTGCAGCCTTCCTAATTAGGGTCTCTTTTTGCAGACACCTGCTTGCACCTCAGTTTGTAAATGCAGAGTGCGTACGTATGCATATAAAGCTGGATGTAGCTGCAAGATTGAGTTCTTGAAGGCCAAGTTTTTCGATGATCCACAACCTGTCTGTAAATGTATGTGGATCAAATGCATATTTCGTTATCCAGCAAAGCATAAAGAATTAGGGCGGCCCAGGAAGATTTGATTCCAAATTTTTTATGTAAAGTTTTTATTTAAGTATAAAGGTACTGGCTTCTGTCTTACTTTTTTTTTTTTCCCCCCTGCCTCTATTTAAGGAAGCAAGGATGCACAATGAAATAATAAAAAAAGAAAGACCTTCGGAAAAATATGCATAAATTGATTCATATAGAAATTAAGTCCTACCCTTGAAGGTAAGACTTTTTGGCTGCTTCACTGGAGCACTGTAATAAATGTAAAAGTTTAGAACATATAATTTAATTATCATATTCTGGTCATAAATACTTTAGGGCTGTAGTACATTTGAAATCCCAAGAGCTCTAGCTAAGGTTGCAGCTGCAACATCAATTACCATTTATCCATTCCAAGAAAGCTTTGCCTGTGCCCTTGAAACCTTTACGTGCTGGAGAGAATCCAAAAGGGAAAAAAAAGTCGCGTCGCTCACTTGCGTTAGTGTTTCTTTCTCACTCCTCTGCGAGCTCTAAAATGGTAGCGGACGCCATTTCAGAGCGGGGAGCAGGGGCATCGTTGGTGCCAGGGACTCTGGAGGTGACGGAGGCTCCTCCGAGCCCGCCCGGCGCTGGCGTGGCCATTAAAGAGAGCGCCGGTCACCTGCCGTGGGACGCTGCTCCTCGGGCTCCGGAGTAAATACCACTCTCGAGAGGGAGCCGAAAGGGCCTGATGTCCATAGGGACCCTGCGCTATTTAATATGGTGGGTTTACTTCCCTTGCGCTGTATCGGGGAGTCTCTGCAAATTATTACTCTGTTAATGTGCTATTGGTGTTTGCCTGGGCTGTCAGGGTTTATTGTTATTTAATGGGCTATAATTTATGAGAAATGAAACAACAGCGCTTCGAACGATAGTCCCTGCTGCCTCTGCCTAACGTTAGAAAGACACGAGCTCCCTGTGAAGCCTATTCTTAGCAAGGCGCGTTTGTCACTGAAGCTCTACTAAGCACATATATTTACTATATCTGCTTCTCCAGAGTGGCAGATCGCGCCAGCCAGCGCGTGGCCTTGGGGTGCAGTGTTCCCGTGTCGGGGCTGTGCGTGCCCCTCCCCAGCAGCCGCAGCCTGCGGTGATGCCGGCGCTGCTGTTGCCGGTACTGGTGTGTGCTTCCCGGCGAGCGCTGGGGTGTTGAGGCGTGTGCTCAGGACAGACGAGGAGCCAGTAGGACTTCCTGCATGTTCAGAGCTTCTACGTACTGGGTTTTCTGATTGAATACTTTTTCTTCATATACTTATGGAGAACAGAGCTTAGGTTTGCAGTTCAGGTTCTTTAAGACCTCTGGACTGATCAAAAACCTCACCAGTGTCAAGGTTGGACTGGTTCTGTACAACAATACTTACAGGAAAGGTATTAATTCCAATTTATTTTGTTTGCCAATAGTAACTCTATTCTTAATCATAAAATCTTTCATAACAGATACATGTAAAGTCTTTTCTGTGTGTGAACTGAAGCCGCTTGTTTGTTCTGAACTCCGTCTTGATACTTTGGTCAATGTTCTTGTTAGGATGTACCTGAGTTGTTGGAAACATAAGCAAAAACATTTATGGTATTTGAGGCGACTTTATACAAAGCAACGAATCCTACAGTCTGCTTTGGTTGTACTAAAGGGATGGTAAAACGTATGTTGCTCTGCAGACGGAGAGGTTCATTATGAGACTTTGCTGCTTTAGGTATATCTCATATTTTAAATGTTTCTGTGAATTAGAATCCCAGTACTCCATTGTAAGTTAGTGATAGCATTTATCCTGATGCAGAGACAATGTCAGGAGGAGGCACGATGGTACCTGCCAATCTGATTGTGAAGTCACATGTTTCTCTGCCACGCGTTTCTGTGTCCAGCAGTGAAGCAAATTTGGCCGTGGCCTTTCTGGGTGACCCATTCCTCGTGCTGGTGTTATCTTGGTTGTGTTACGGGCATGGGCACAAGACTAGACCGTTAGTTCAAAATCTGGTTTCCTAGTTTATCAAGTCATGATATGGCATTTATCTGGGTGCGTGATAAAGGAAATGGTGTTAATCATCTTGGCTTTCATAGGGGCTGTAAAACAGTAATACTGGATGCTTTTGTTTGCGGGCTTTGGTTAAATACTGTCATTCGTAGTAGATTTTTAATTTATTATGGCATCGCTGGGGACATGCTTGTAGTCCAGAACAGCGCTTTTACCAGAGCAGTTCAGTTCTCTAAGTACAAAATGGGAAGGAAAACTTTTGTACAGAACCTACCTATTCTTAAGTTATTTGGAGGGCTTGTTTGTTTGTTTGTTTGGTGGGTTTGTGGGTGTTTGTGCATTCAGGCAGTCAGTAGGGATGTTTGAGTCGGCGCCCCAAGACACCTTTGCCTTTGGGTGAAGGGCCGTGCGTTCGTGCCCGCTGACGGTGGCTGGGCTGCGTGCGCCTCGGCGCGGCCGGGCAGACCGCGGGCTGCCTGCCTGTCTGCGGGGAGCTTGCAGGCAGCCTGGGAGGACAACGATGGTTCCTACCAGCTCGTACCAGTTTTCAGTCTCTCTAAACTTAAGTGAGTACGTTACAAGAGACAGAAGAGACCATTGTAACCAGTGGTTGAGGTTCTCAGCAAAATGCGTTTTTGAAATTATTTTAAATTGGCAAGTACACTTTTATTTTAATATTGTACTGACGAGTACAATGTCAGTAGTCCTGTTTTAAATTTCTTTCCTGCTTGAACTGAAAAGTACTTTCCTGCCTAAGAGGGTATAAAAAATGATTAGTAGTTTCTCTAGTTAATAAAGAATAAGCAATTCAAAAAACGTAATCAGTTGGTGTATGCAGCTGAGTGTTTACATTGTTCTCATTGCTAGAAGATAAGAATGAGGCCCAGATGGCAATGACATTGAAAATCATTTCTTTACTGTTAGTTTGGTGATACTGCTTACACAGATAAGTAACTCGCGTTCAAGAATACGTTAGTTCAATACTAAGGTGACTTACGCTGGAGAGCCAGGGCTGATGGTGTGCAGTATATTGTGGTCATGAGTGAATGCAACTCGTATCTGTGAAGCATTAGATTAGAAGTAGGAGCAAAATGACTAGTCTTATCAAAAGACCAGTCAAAATAAATATAGTCAAATTCTGAGCTGTTTCTTCCAACCCTAGACATATTGCATCCATTTCTTTCCTCAGAGTTGGCAGTTGGACATGAATAACATTTTCTTAGAGGTTTTTAGGAGCCAGTTGCAAGTGTTCCGCTTTTGTAATTTATAATAGCAGCAGGGAATAACTTAGTTGTCTGTATGTCTGAAAAAAACTTGCATTATGCATTTCCCCTGCACTTTTCTTTGGGATAGCTTGTTTTTCAAGGTGAAAATGGCTAAGGTGACAGCCGCTTCTTTGCCCAGCAGCCCCACAGATTTCCCGAGATGCTGCTTCTCCTGTTCTGTAGCTTGCAGCCGTTTTCCTTAAATGCAGTTAGTTTTTAAATTGTTAACCAAGTTCTCTTCTTGTTGCGCGTGTGTAATTTGCTATTGGTGCTAATTTATTCAGCATTTTAAAAAAGAATTTACCTTTCAGCAGAAGAACGCTGGGGCTGGGCATGGTCTTGGGCAAAATCGATTGAGGCTGATGATCCTAAGCTTTCGTTCACTGGTGAAGAGTTGCCACTTGTAAAGGACTAATAATTTTAGCTGCTGAAAGTATTTGTGGCTTCATTATCTCACTAGAGATTTTTTGTTTAGTAATGTGAAGTAACAGGAAGGTAGTATATTTTTAAAATAATGTTACAGTGTTAGCAAGTCTAACGTATGGGAGTGTGCGTATTCCGACTTGTGTCGTGGAGGTTTGGTATTCTTCACAGTAAAGACAGAATAAAGCAGAAAGAGGAAAAAGCAAATGTTTTCTTCAGCAATGGACGCCTACACTGGAGGAAGGTTTCTTCAGAAGAGCAAATAGCTATCTGTCTGCTCGAATGTTTACAGCTGATTGCAGGGCTGTGAATTTGGTGGTCACCCGTATCTGGTATCCCGGGTTTAATAGCCTTGCCAGGGGAGCGTGGTGACGGTGTGACTGAGTCCCCCGGGCCCCGGCCGCTGGCCTCTGCGCCAGGATGACGTGACCCACGGTGGACGGGGACCCCAAGAAAGGAGAACTTCACACTGCTGTAAACGTTACCACACCTGGCTTTAATAAAGTTTGAACCTTGAGCCTGGTTTGAAAATCTCTGGTAAATTATTAACACAGAAATGGCTTTGGTTAAACAACTTGATTTCTACAGAGCTCTGTAGCTGCATCTTCTTTTCTTTAAGTCTTTCCATTTTGCCCCCATATGTTTCCTCGACTGGAAACGATAAATGTATCTACACAAATGAATAAAATTAGATTATATATAAATAGCTCCTGAAAGTACATGGGAGTGGAGCTCAGTACCCTTAAACAAATTAACACCTTGCCTCCCAAAATACAATTTAATTACAGTTTTTACAAATTTGGAACCCTCAAAATTTGGAATATTTTTCCTCTCCCATCTATGCTTCTTGATGTTTTCTCTAATTTAGATAAGGATCATAGTTTATTAGGTTTTTGTTGAGTTTAAAACATTTCTGCAAATAACTGAAAGGTAACTTTATTATTATTATATTACCTCGGAGTGTAACTTCCCTCCCTCACCTCTTCCTTAGGAAGTGGTGGTTTGTCTTCTACTGTGTATAACTTCGTAGGGAAAAGATTTCTATTAAACCTCAAGCCAGTTTGTTGTAGCTCTTGCCGGAGTCCTGATGCACTACAGTCCCTCCTGTTCTCCATGTTGCAGGCAAGCAAAATTGTGTTTTACACAACCAGGGGACTGTCAGTGTCTGGCAGCTCTCCACACAGTTAGTAAATATTGGCCTTATCTGATATAGCCAGGCTTGAAAAGATATGCCAGAAGCCCAGATTAGATTGCTGGCTACTGCTTTATTAATCGATGTAATCATTTATTTTTAGTTTTGTAAGTCATATCATCTGTTTTCTTTCTCATATTACATTTTCTATGGTGCCGGTACAGAAAATGAGCCCTGTTTAAACATTAAAGGTGATTGAAAAGTTTCAGTGGAATATGTTTGGCCCTACCATAGTTTCTATGACAGTTGATGAATGCTTCCTTAAAAATGCTTTTGTCAGAGATTCGTAAGGTATAAAGAGTTTAATTTTTGTATCTAAATTAGCTGTCTTCAAAACTATGCATAGAAAGATGCTTACATCTTTTTCTGGTTTTAATCATTTTAATGAAACAAAGTTCTCAAGTTATATATTCCTTATTTAAAATCATAGGCTCCCAGCCTATATTTCAGTGTTTAAACTGAGATTTTTAGAATAAGAAAAGGAGCTACTGGCCCTAAAACTTTAGAGAAAATAAGGCAACTTAAGGTAGCTTTTGACTGGCCAGTGATTCCTGTTTTTAGTAGGGGGGGTTGTTTGTTTTTGAGGTAAGTATTGATTTTTTTTTTTTTCTCTTGCATATGAAACTACAAAGTGGAGAAACGGTTTAATTCCTTTTTCCAAATGTAGATCAGTAGGCTGGGGGGGGGAAACAACAAAACAAACAAAACAAAACAAAAAACCAAAAAAAAAGCAAAACCCACAACAAACCAAACAACAGAAGAAAGTAATATGTGTATCGCATGGAAGGAAGCAAGGCTTTGTAGTCAAAATTACTTGTCTAATTAGAGAGGAAAGCTGTGAGGGAGCAAAGAACCACGTATGGGTTCTCAAGCCTGAGGTTCTCTCGTCTCTGGATTCCTTCTGAAATCTTTGTGGGCCAGCAGACCCGCTGCAGAGCGAAGGAGACGTGCACGCCGCAGCCCAGCACCTGGGGCCAACGTGAGGTGACGCAGCAGGCTGTGGTGCTCGGTGACCTGCTCCGGCAGTGGTGGGGGTCTGCTCTGGGCTTCCTGAGGCAGCCCAAAGGGCATGGAGACCTTACCGCCCTGAATAAAGCTGAGCTGTGCTGGGAAAGGCAGGAGCACCCAAAATGTGCAATACGCATATGGTCCGTGTTGAACGTGCACCCGTTGCAGTTGCATGGCGGGGAAGGGTCTCTTCAGCCAGAGGAGCTGGGCATCGCTTGGCTCAAACCACAGCTCCGTTGCCTTGAGATTGTGGTGTGCCTTTCTTCGTAGTAAGTGCCAGATCTCAATCCACAAGAAGGCAGGATTTCTGAAAGGCTGGTTTGTGTTAACCAAATACCGTCACGCACAGCTTTGTGATAACAGGCAGAAGTAGATTTGAATCCTCGGCTTCCTCAGCCATGAGGTTTCTTCTCCTGCAAACCCATAGCCATTAGCTTCTGTCAGCCGATTTCTTCATCAGAGGAGATGGGGCCATGCAAATGGCAGCTTCCATCGTTACAGTATTCTTAGAGCGCCTCTGCACTGAAGAAGGCAGACACGCTTTGTAGAAATTAGGATGAGCGTGTAATTAGACACGTGTTTGTAAGGACATCAAATACGTGTAACTGGGTTGAATTACATTCTGCCATTACTTGGATGTTGAGTGCTGGATTGTGCAACTTCAGTATTTTATTATAGCTTTCTGCTCTTTAAAAGAAGACAAATTAATTAGGAAACACAGAAAAGCCATCATATGGATCATAAACAGGATTACAGTCTATCGATGACTTCCACTTTAACTGACAGAGTAGCTAACGATGGTTGTCAGCCTCTTTGTAGACTAATGGAGTAGAAGAAGTGTTGCAGCATTTCATAAATATTTTCTGAACGCAAAGGAGCGATGTGACGGATTTGAGTTCTTTTCCAAGTTCTGGAAAGAAGCGTTCTTTCCTGGGTGGGCTTTTTTCTTCCCTTTTTCCTCAAGCTTGACTCATGCTACTTCATTCCCACTGCCAGCCTTCCCTGTTGAAGGTTTTGCAGCACTCTTGTTCTGGTCTTACTCTTCTCTCCTCCTTCCCACAGCTATTCCAGCATGTTTGACCCATTGCTATGTTCTTGTCTGTGTTTTACTTTTCTGCTCAGCCCTCTCTGCTCTAGCTTAAGTACAGGTCACCTTCTCCCCTAGCTCATGTCAGACTTTGTTTTTTAGGGGGGTCTACATGTACCTTAGGTCTTTGCGTGTCTGTACTGTCTCATTTTTTTTCCCTAACACCAGTAATTCTCACTTTTTTCTGCCCTCTGGTTCCATATTTGTCAAAGCGTGGACTTCATTGACACATTTATTCTGGTTTGACTTTTATCCCTCTGTATTTGAGCGGCAGAATTCCCACTCCTTGTGTCTGCTTGTATTATCTAACTCCCTCCTGGTACGAGTAAACGTGACAGCAGAAGTCCTTGGAATCACTGGACGGGCCATTTCTCAATTCCTCTCTGGGGATGGGGCATATGGAGGTGACCCGTTCAAAAGTAACGTCTCCCAGGCGTTGGAGTGTGTTAATTTGGGCTGGAATTTTAAGGTTTTTGTGAATGTTTGGGAACTATGGTTTTTTAAAATGTGTGACCAAATCTGGTCAGACTTTCTCGAGGAGAGGAAGAGGAATTTTCCATGCAAAAGCCAGCCCACATACAAATGTTAAGCCCACGTTAGGGAGTGTGGATGTTCTGGAGAGTTTCCGAGTAAAGGCACCAAAGTCTTAAGAAAAGTGTTATTTTCTAGCTTCATCTGGAAAGTGGCTGGAACTCTGTTGGACAAAATTTTTTCTGAAAATCATACAGCATAGGATACAGTATAGAAATGGCATTTGAAAAGTTTAAAACTTTGTGAAAATAAACTCAGCGGTGTGCCTTATAACAGGAGGTGAGACGGCAGCCTTCAGCAGGTAACGCGGCAGGTTTTGGCCGTGTCGTTTACACGTGCTGACTGAGATTAGCCTCTGAACTTTGGCACAGCCGCTGTGGGGTCAGCCCTTACGATTAGAAGCAGCTCGAAGGTGATTACGATAGATTGTTTATTGTTCTAACAATGATATTTTTTTTTTCTTCAAGAACTAACCCTTCATTTGCAGATGGCCTGTATGTTTACATAGGAAAACCAGATCCGGAAATTAGGAATAGATCTTCTTTTCCTAAAATGCTGGGGTGAAATGATCATTTATTACTGTAAATATATATCAATATATGGCTTAATTTGCACAGCTTCTTGCATAATAGTGTCCTAGTAGAAAACTCTGTGATGATACTGGAAAAGAAGCTCTTGTAGGACTCAGTGCAGACTGCAGGGAATGTGACAGTAATGAAAACGCTGTGGAATAAGAGCGTGTTTTAAGAGTCAATGTTAAAGGCTAGGGTAATTGTGCAAGAAACTTGGCTTCAGAGATGTGTCAGGGAAGTAATCTTGACCTAGTCAAACAGACCGTGAAAAATCCATACAGCTTTACTTATGTTTTACAAAATTCATTGCTTCACTGTTTCAGTGTCTAGTGAACTTGTGTGTGCAGAATTGTAATATTTGAGGATAAGGGCATGCTGTCTTGCAGTTATGAATGTTATGTTTGCCAGTATCCCATAGATCTTAATTAAAAGTATTTTTATGCCTTTTTTTTTAGCCCTGGAATGAGATCAGATGTTAGCTCTTCTCCATCCACAACCTCAGCAACTACGGGACCACCTCCCAAGCTTTGTCTTGTTTGCTCTGACGAGGCCTCTGGGTGTCATTACGGTGTTCTTACTTGTGGCAGCTGCAAAGTGTTCTTCAAAAGAGCTGTGGAAGGTAAGACATGTTTTGGTGAATTTGCTGTTTAGAAATATAAAATCCACATGCATATCATCCACATTCAAAACGAGTCTATTCAATCTTACTAGAATCCGTGTTTTTGCTAGAATCCTACTGGAAAATCCCATCCATTATATCACTCATCTCTTCATAGTAAATAACATTGATAATGGTGTGATTATCTGAAGCATAGATTCCATTTACATGTATAAAATGCTCCCATTCACTCACAGTGTAAAAGGATGTATTGTTGTCTTGGCTTTTTGTTTCTTTCAGTTTCTTTCACTGTTGTTTTTGTTTATTTGTCCTATTTATATACAGATATTTGTGTGTGTTATATTTATAAAGTTCAGGATTTTTATGTTTAACATTGGCTGTTTTGTGTATAAAACTGTACATGAAACTTGATAAGTCTCTTGTGTGCAAGATTGTGATAGTTTTACAATTTTTCCAATAAGCAATGTTGATTATATTATGTCCACGTGTGATATTTGCAGGGGTAGCTAGATAACAGGAATATGTTGAGATTTCTCTCCAATCACAGGAAGAAAATCGTTCTAGAAAATAGAGGCGATGGAAAACTAAATGTGAATCTGTAGTGTGTATAGCAGAATAAGTAATCTGTGATTTTGGGGCTGCATAGGTAGCCGTTAGTAATGAACTAGGTTGTACCTCGATGTCTGACTGTTTGTCTGACTCTGAGAGATGCAGAAAAGTTAGAGTGTATTCTCAGTGTCTCTGAAATGATAGCGATTCCTCCATTCTGAAATTATGTCGTTCTTAGTTGCAGCCTTACAGGGTTCCCTGTCTCATGCCTTCTTCAGGCAGCCATTCCTGGGTATTTTGAAGTGAATCAGACTGTCATTTTTTGCTAACGTTTTTGCAAGCTGGGTTTCACTGGAGAAGAGGGAAGGCTGTTCTGACAAAGACGAGCCACCGTTCAGTCTTTCAGAAGCAGCACTTTCTCCCAGTTCCCAGCTCACTGGATGCAATAGGGAGCTCCGTGGAAATGCAGAGCCTCTGAGAGGGATCAGAAAAGTCAAGTTCGTGTCACAGCTTCTGCTAGTCACAAGGGGAAAGGATGTCAGTTCTGTGGGAAGCTGAAGCTGTTTCTGAAGTATAACAAGAGACGATATGAGCTCAAGTGCAAAGCACTGAGCTCCTTGGGCTCTCCGTGACTCCCAACTGGTCCTGTCTGCAGCTGCACTCCCATTTAGAGCCAGGCTCGTTATTTGAAGCAAATAATCATCTGTGTCATTGATTAAAGTAAGGTCACTGGATGTCCCTCAGAAGTAGTATTATATGGCAGCTGAATATATGTCATAGCGATGGTTTTGCCCATCCTCAAGCTTAAACAAATCACAGAAGTATTCATACATGAAGAAATCAACCCAATAATTCCTTTTGAACAGTGATGCGACTTCCCGCATCTTATATCAAGTGTATTACTGTTAAAAATATTAGCAGGCTTGTAGCTGAAAAATTGCAATAAATTTCTCAAGGCTTACCTCCGCTTTCATTTTTATTGTTCCATAGATTATCCCAACCTTAATCCTTCTGATTAGATATTGTGGATGTTTTCAGGAGCTCTTCCAGGATCCATTAGTTCTAGTATTCACTTTAAGGAACAAATAGTTTGCTTTTGTCTCTTACAGGCATTTTTCTTATTAGGAACATATGTAGAAAGAATTTATTTCTGTAATATCCTTTTTATTAATAGCTGCCAGGCACCTGTTAGTATACAGATCAAGCTGACTCTGCACATTGGTTATCCAGCCTTTAGCCTGAAACCCTTTTTTGTAGCTTTGTGTGCACACATGTATACTGTGACGGAAATAGTCACAGAAACTGAAAGTATCAGTATCTAGAAAATGAATATAAAGTGTATTTCTTTCAGCAGAGAGTAGAACTAGAGGAGAAGAGGAAGGATGAAGGTGCAACAGCAGCTGTATATGTATTCACAGTTGTTCATGCAGATGGGCCTTTCTTCAGGAACCCAGGATACGGCCAAAGCCATCTTGTTCTAGTTCTTGTTTTCGTGGTGCTTCAGGGTCCGGAGCCCTTGTGATTCATTTTCTCCGGCCCCAGAACCAACCCCGTTCAGCTCCCAGCATGTTACCCCCACCCTGCTGCCATCCCAGATCTTCACCACTCCTCCCCACCTCCGCTTCCTCGCCATGCTTCAGGTCCTCGCGCCTCCCCTCCACAACCAGATTCCCCCAACACCTCTGCCTCCTGCTGTGCTCCAGATTGTCCTTGTTCTTCAGCACTTTTACTTCCATCTCCCAAAATCCTTTGTCTGCAATTTCTAATTTTTTTATACGCCCGTGTGCTCAAATAAGCCAAGACTCTCTCAGTCTCATAGTGCTTCAGAGCCCCAGGCGCCGACTTGTGCTACGGGCGCTGCAACATTGAAGGGCATCTGGCCTCTCTGTAAAATGCACCTATCTGCTCTAAATTCCCTTGGAAATATCTCCATTTGCTCACTACCGATTTTTACCAGTGTTTTGTTTGTGAAGTATATTTGTCTGGTTTTTGAACTGCATTCCTTTGTGCAACTGGCATGTCCTCTGGGCAGCAGTCAGACAGCGGGAAGCAGAAGGTGGAACCAGCTTCCCTTCGTTTTTCCACAAAATGTTCATGTGTCAAGAAAGCTTTCATATAATGTAATACAAAGAAATAGTGTGGCTTTCACCTAAAAAAGGCAAGAGTAGCTAAGCAGTAAATATAAGAAATCAAACTACTTTCACAGAGATGAAGCTCTTTGTTAGGAAAAAAAATGGAACAGCTCAGGAAAATCTACACCTGAAGCATCCATATTGACTGTGTGAAACCATCATCTCAGTTAAACATCTTTGTGAGACATGAAATTATAGTCTCTGTTCTGCTACAGTGATGACAGCTATTCATCGGTTTATAGTTCATGTGTGTGCATGCATATTTGTTCTGTACATATTGCTGTGCTAATGGTAAACAGAATCGTGAATCATGGATCTATTTTCTAAGTTATCTTAAACGCAAAGATGACAGAAGGGTCAGTAAGGCTTCCTCTTCAAATGAAAAAGAAAGGGGGTTTCATTCAGAAAAATGTTCAGGGCTTCCTTGGAACATCAAGGAACTTGAAACACTTCACTGGAGAAGTTTGACTAAAGCCATAGTAATGGACTCTGCTTACCCATCGTTTTCACAGCTGACTGGAAACAAATTCCTTAACTGTGCTCTTTTTCTGTGAGAAGACTCTTAGGCTCCATTGTTAATAACTCAGTATTTGGAAAATATGCTTGTTTCTCTCACTATTACACTATCAGGACTTTGAAATATAGTGTAAAAGCCTAGGTAGCAGCTTTCTCCCAACTCAAGAAACATCTGGGTTTTGATCCCTATCTGAGAGAAGGATCTATCTTTTAGTAATGCCTTCCTCTAAAGTTATCTTGAGACAATTATTCATGTCATTCAAATAATTAAGAATAGATACTACTCTTCTGTTGTTCTGCTCTTAACAGCTAAGGAATAGTTATTTTAATTTATGTTGCTCAAGTTGCCATATTTCTAGGGTCAGTTTTGCTCTGAATCTGTGAATCCCTAAAAATGTCAGAGAACTTAGTTTGTCCGGTTCAGGCTCTAAGTTAAACAAGAGGAGGTTTCGTGACTTTCCAAATGATGAAACCTATGTCTATGTATCTGTAGAAATGTTGACATGTATACTTTCCAGATGTGTTTATGCATGTTATTTACATCTCTTGTTTCCAGTTTCCCTAAATAGTTTCACATGCTATAGAAGATAGCTTTGAGGAATGTAAGAGAAAAATAGTTTTAAAAATAGAATTTGCCTGATGTTAACAAATAGAAAATAGGATTTCTTCCTAAATTTATTGGCTTTGCTGTCTGAGAAATCTGTTTGGTGTATAGATACATAAAATCATATGGATACTGATCTTATTTTTGCAAGAAATGAAGTACAGTAAGTAAAGATATTATATAGGCCCCGGATCCTTAACGTTACTGAATAACTTCAGCTACTACTCTAGTTGTAGAGCTTATGGTTATCTTGTTTGTCTTTGTGAATACAGGGCAGCACAACTACCTGTGCGCTGGGAGAAACGATTGCATTATTGACAAAATTCGGAGGAAAAACTGTCCAGCATGCCGCTACCGGAAATGCCTTCAAGCTGGCATGAACCTCGAAGGTACCTTAAAATGCTCAAATCCCTTTTTTATTTTTGAGTCCTAGACAATAAAGGTCATGCTTCTTATGAAGCTAAAGCAATTATTTGAGCAGCACTTTAATATGTTAAAAGTACGTACTGCATTTTATGACGTGTATGAGCATTTTAATGATAAGCAAGATTTTCTTAGCTGAAATTTCTCCTATACTTCCCTATCCGTACTCAATTGCTCTGTCTCTCGGTGTGTTCAGCAGAATTGAGTCATACACACAAAACAGAGTTATTTTTTCTTCCTGTCAGCACGTATATCTTGTTGCTTTTTCACTGAATCTGAGACAGCAGAAGTCTAGGAGAACTCTTGTAGGGAAATGTGATGCCTGCCTGTCCTTACTCAGGAGAGTGACCTGACGCTGAAACCACAGATGAGAGGGAAAGCCCAGAGACAGATCTAAAGTTGGAGTGGAGCTTATATCTTCAAACTGAAGAAAAGGAAGTTATTTTTGTTCATGCTGTGGATTCTTCTTCAATGTCTGTCTGAATCTCTCTGGAAAAGATAGGTTAAATACATTTAAAGATACTAGTACATGTTTGCTCTCCGCTAAGTCCTGGATGCCTTATGCGAAACTGAAGACCACATCAACTATAGAGATTTAGCAGCAGTTGTAAAATGGCATAAAACATTTTTATTAGTGTCAGCTACGTTTTATGCTTGATAGTTTTTCCTTGAGCTGTAGAGATTAATACAGTACTTACTAGCATAGTTATCATGGTGATTCATGTATAATCAGGATTGTCAGGTAAAATAGGAATGTCAAAAATGTGTTTTTCAGATACAAATATGAACAGAGTTTCATTTCAGTCAGTGAAAATATCCTTTGGTAACATGTAGGTGGTGAATTATGTTAACGAGAGAGACTCCAACATGAGTATCATCTATGTCAGCATGTCCTTTCTTCCTCTTCTGCTTCCAACCTCTCTCAGGAGGATGAATCACCAGTTTTGCTGCCCTGCAGGTGGCTCTACATGCCCCTTACTTCAGAGCAAAGGGGAAAAAACCCAGCCGTCCAAAATGCGTCCCCTCCTGTCACGTGCTTATGAGTACTTCATGGTAGAGATTTGCAGGGAGGAGGGGAGGGAGGTTGCTGGTCGGTTTGTTGAGGTGTTGCTGCGAGCTGTGTGCAGGCTGTGAGTTACATCTCTTAACAGCCAAATTCTACAACAGTGGGTTCTAAAATACATCCTTGAAGTACATGAGGTTGTCACCGAGTGTCTCCTGGGAGCTAGATTTAGCTTGTCAGACACTCCGGTGGGCTGAACCTTGCACTGCAGAGGTAATAGCAGGGTGGTCCACTTGCCTGCTCGTGGTGTCCGAGGTGGAGGGATGCAATGCCAGAAAAGAACGGTAAAGCCTAAAGAAAGTTCAGAATAATGAGAAAACCCCACAATTTTCATTTTGAATACAGTTTGTTTTAAGACTTGTTTCCATTTTTTCTCTCTGTAGTTGTTTTCAGAATACATATATCATGTTCATATATTTATCTATACGAACAAAGCACCTTATGTGTATTACTCTAATAGTAAGCCTTTCCACTCCTGCATCCACTTATGTGAACTCTTTTTAAGGTTGACACCATTATAGCTGTGTCAGGCTCTAGGACGTGTTATTTGAGTTGCCTTTCTGCACCAAAGAAAACTAAAATTGAATGACGTCTGATACTTGCCACTGTTGTGTGTGTAGTTTGGAGCCCTTCCAACGATAGTTTGTTTGCCTGAATTTTGGCACAGAGAATCCTAGAGAACAGTGACTTTTTGGAGGATGGATATTGTTATGTAAGTTGTTGGAAAAGCCGGGGGGGAGCTTTTATGACTGAGGGGGAAAAGAAATCTAGAAACTCAGCAACGCAAAACTGGAAGAAGCCAAGGTAGTGTGAAACAGTGAAACACAACCATGAAAACGACGATTTATCGGCCCGATCTGAACAGATGGTGAATTGGTCGTACAGAAGGACTCGTAGAAAAGAAAACTGGAAGGCAGCATAAAGTCCAGAAGAGACTAAAATCGAGTTCCTTGTATCTTGGCTATTTTAGGGTCACAGTTCAGGAATTACTGTTGTTTAAAAGATAATTAATTTGCATACTTTTTAGATAGTCATTTCTTTTTGAAAAGTCATTAGGTGTATCCTCAGTGCATAAATAATGGTTATAAGCAAACCAGTTAATGAGTAGCAAGAGATCAAAATATCCTAGCACGTCAGTCTGAAGGCCCCTCTCGCTTGGCCTTACTTGCTGGTAGACTTCTTCCACGAATCTGTCCAGTCACATTTTGAATATCTCTAGGTTTCTAAAACCTACAGTGAATGTCACTGTTAGGTAATGGGTAGAAGACTAACTTCTTTTTAAATCAATAAATAACTAACTAAAATCTGCCACGCAGTGTTTTAATTCTTACCTGCTCTCGCGCTGAGACAAAAGTGGCTCCTTGTATGCTAGAAACATGTTACTTGATAATTTTCTGTTATAGTCTGGTTTATCATCAGTCATACCTTTGGCCCTACTTATCACCCTTTTCTGGAACTTTCTTGTTTCTATTGCATGTTTTTTTGGGTGTAGGGGACTGGAAAAACATACAACTATCAAGCTGCCAGTACCAGAGATTTATACAGTAGAATAATGATATTTTGTACTGTAGCCTTTATTTCTTTGAATTCTCATTTCCGCTTTCATCGTTAATTGACCCTAGGCATTTTTTGGCACCCTTTCTCTTTCTGATGCGTTTGAAAAAAAGACTTATTGGTAGGTTTT
This sequence comes from Ciconia boyciana, assembly GCF_034638445.1. Classification (NCBI taxonomy): domain Eukaryota; kingdom Metazoa; phylum Chordata; class Aves; order Ciconiiformes; family Ciconiidae; genus Ciconia; species Ciconia boyciana. The sequence goes on from NC_132942.1 coordinate 1,424,166, forward strand.
ATGCCTGTAAAAAGCCATCTCATAATTTTTTTGGCCTTTCATACTGCATTTTATAGTTAAACGCTTGGCAATTTATGGGTTTTTTCTGTCGTCTTCATTTTGAATTTATTTCCGTTTTTTGAAGGATCTCTTCCTCTTTCTAACATTCATTGCCCTGCTCAGTAACTGCAGTGGTTTTTATCATTATAAATCCCATTTTAGAAGTGAGGTGCATGGTCTCCATGTCTACCTGGCAGCGTTTGGTCTTCAGCGTGGTGGTGGGAAGGTTTCATCACCTCCCGGGACGGTGACTTACCTGCGTGGTTCACGTGCGCGGGCCATCTGCCCAACGGGCAGGAAATGTGTGCCATAAAATGGGAAGCCGGTACGACCTCGCTGGATGCCAGACTGCAGGGGGTTGGGGTTTTTCAGGGGGTGGTTTGTTTTCAACAGAAAATCTTGGAAGCCGAGTTTATCTGTGTGGATTATCTTCTGCAGTTTGCCCTCAGGAGCTGGTTTTAAATTTGTGGTATTTTTATATTTGAAAATAAATTGTAAAGAAATATGTTATCTCCGCCTTCTTTTTTTGTGAGTTACAACTATATATCTAAGTCAGGTCTAGTAGCATAGCCTAATAAAAATTCTTGCATAATACTGTGTCTTATCAGATATATTTCTTTTTATTATAATTTTACCAGATTTTCTGGGCTGGAAATATTCCGTACCAGGTGTCTGCATTAAGCTGAAGGCATGTGCATGTAAATTTAAGTCAAAGCAGTTCATTTGCTTTTGAGAACAAGGATAATGGGGCAAAAAATGCCAGATTGTTGAAAGGATTTTGGAGCAGCCATTTCAAAATTTAGATGAGAATAACAAGAAGCTCTTTGCTCTATGAGCTCCAAGTTACTGTTGCTGTTCCCCCATGATGGCCTTGGCAGATGTGGCCAGTGTGGAAGCCTTTGGGAAAATGCAATTTATACAAGGTCCATAGTGAAGTTCTTATCTTCAGCAGTTAGTTTCTGAAGTCTCTGGCCTAGCCAGTGGGAGAGACAGGGTCGGGAGGGGGATTTTATATGTTGTTGAGCTACAGAGTTGGTGCATTTCTGATGATTAGAAAGTCTGAATAGGTCAGTAGAAACTTTGAATGTGAAACCACATTACATGATGCTTTTATGTGCTACTGATTTATCTCGGAAGTTCCAGAACAGAAATCAATTAATTAATTGAGACACAGGAAGAGAACTGGGTTTCATTTTGGTCTCGGTTAAATAGTGTGTTCAGCGTAGCAAGCTGCATCCAGGAGAGCTGAAAGCCAAGTAGGAGACTCCATTATTGACAATATGCTAGTAAAATTGTTGCTCCAACTTTTTGTAGTTTACAGTTAACATCTCTGTGTGATGTTTTATTTATTTGGCGAATGAGTTTTATGGTTTAATTACGCAGCAATGATTTATATGCAAGAGAGTTGGCAAGAGAAAAATCTCCTCCTGCCCAGCATTTTCAAAAAAATGTTTTCCCTGGCTCGAGAGATTGAGTAGCTTCTTACCCTTTAAATATATTTTTTTCCTCTCTTCTGTATGGTTTCTATACTTAATATTTTAAGGAACTTAGGAACTGCGCAGTCCCGCAAATATTTCCAAACAGGTGCCATGCTGTCACATGAAGTTTCACTGGAATTTTGCGTCTAACAGAAATTGTAGGATCAGGCCTTGTATTTGTGCTACCTGCAGACGTTGTTTAACATTTTGAAACTTTAACATAAATGTGGCCTTCACTAAAACATAAAATAAACTTATTTTCACAGGAAGCTTGATTAGAATTGACGTGAAATTATTTACAGATTTAGGAAAAAACGCTTTAAAAGTTTCAACTGCCCCATCCCCAACTGCAGGAAAACGGAAGCAGCATTTCCTCCCTTACGTTTTTATTGCTGCGTGGTCACTTTCCATTATCTAACGTGTGACTTACCAAAACTTTCCTAGCTCGAAAAACAAAGAAGAAGATAAAAGGAATTCAGCAGACTAACGTAGCGGGAACGCGGGATGTTTCTGAAACGCCTGGAAACAAGAGCATCGTTCCTGCGTCCCTGCCGCAGCTGACCCCGACCCTGGTTTCCCTGCTGGAAGTGATTGAGCCAGAGGTGCTGTACTCGGGCTACGACAGCACGCTGCCGGACTCCAGCTGGCGGATACTGTCGACCCTCAACATGCTGGGAGGACGGCAAGTGATAGCTGCAGTAAAGTGGGCAAAGGCAATACCAGGTAATACGCAAATATGTTAATTACAAAGTGCAGTCTATTTATCGTACGTAAAATCTGTCTTCGTATTTGGTATCCTTCAAAGGCGTCACAGATAGAGTTTTAGTAATATCTGAGCTAAGTCATGTCTCAAATATGTCTGGAGTGGAAAAGCAGAAGAAACACAGATGCAAAAATTTATTTACTAGGATTACAAGTTAGGTCACCTTACTTGAACCCTTTGACCATGGAGTGTTAAAATTCATATTAAAAGAGGGATTTGTTTTTAAAAGTAATAGAGAGAACTATTTTTATCAGCTCTAGCTGCATCTCTTAGATGATTATTTCTTGAATATTTGTAGCAGTGAGGTTCTCTTGACTTTATAGACTGGTGCTGCTGTACTGGCTTGTCTGGGTCTGCATTCGTGGATGGTTCTTTTTAGTAGCCCTCACCATCCCTGTAGTTTTTTCTTGACTGGGAGTAGGCATTTGAGCATGCAGTCCCATAGTGGAAGTCAAGATGTTCGTTTTCTCTCAAGCACTGTAGCTACACGATTAAACTGACTGTCAGCTGGGGAATGTGGAAGGTCTGTTGCTATTTTGCCTCCACCTGAAGACACAGTTAGCAGTTGCCTTACAGAAGAAGTGACGTCAAATCTCGGCCTTGCACTTAACGCCTAGCATCCTATGGTATGTCTTTGGGAGAGGCCAGGGCCAAAAGTAAAGCTGAAGATCTGTTCATTCCTGAGAGAACAAAGATTAGTGTTTTTCTCCCTTTCAAGTCTACTCAGTACCGTTAGCTACCCGTTTTCGAAACCCTAGCAAAAACACCTCCCTAATGCATATGTTGCCCAAGAATAACATCACATAACAGGTCTGCCAAAAAAAAAAAATTCTGATAATGAAATTTATGAGTCATAATGGTGTCTCTTCCGAGGCAGGGGAAATAAATTAACAGTAGGAAAGAAAGGCGAGTAAACTCAGATATGTATGTCCAGCAGAGATGTGAATAGAGAGATTTGTACATCTGTCGGGGCTTCTCTGCAGTGGGGAATTACACCGCATTAGCTGAGGTCTGCGTTAGGAGAAGTTCACATGCGCACGCTATCTTCTGGGACAAGTCTTTAGGAGACCATCTGGTATTTGCAAATACAAATTTAGATACCACTTTTATAAAACAGTTCTGTGTTCATAATCTCTTCTGAACAGTTTCCCCAATTAGACAAACCCTTCAGGTTAGAACATATGATCGTAATGAAAATGCCCATCTTCTCTTTAATAGTTATATTAATAGGAACTATTCTTACCATTTTTTTTATATTCCTTTTTTTGGTTGCTAAGGTGGTGGTTTGTGAGTATTTCATTTGTATACGCTGCTACTGGTTGTACACCATCGGACACGCTAACAGTAAGCCAGTGTTGGTTGCTAAACCCTTTAGTTGGGATTTCAAAATAGCCTTTTCCTGAGGAGAGTTTGAGCAAAGATTTCGAGATTTGACCCAGTAAGTCTGAAGTAACTCTGAAACACTTGGCTTGTGTTTCAGGAGTAGTAGATGGTAGTTACTGCTCCCTCCAAAGCCAGAAGCTTTTCTTGAAGTCGTTAGACATACCAAGTTTTGTTATATGTTAACCTACTCAATGCTATCTATTTAAACGTCTTCAGGAAGCAGCACTGTTATGAGCTCTTTAGTTGTCAGATGATTAATGAAATTAAATAAAATCAACTTGAATTCAGACTTTAATAATGATTTCAATGTGGCACAATATTTTCTTGCTAAATGTAGGCAGGATCTGATAGGAACTAGCGTTGCAAATTAAAAGCTGCCTACATTTTAAGACTGTTCAAGGGACCAATTTTCAGATTTTACACATTTCCTCATTGTTTAATTGCCTCTGTTCATGCTATATATTCTTACAAGTTTAGAAGCAGTTAATGATGGTAACTAATGCAATACATATTTAGTAAGTTCAGTGTACGATTGTTGTTGAATAAGAACAAAATTTGACACTAAACCATTTATTGTCTAGTGGACTGCTGTCTCAAAAAGTAAAAAATGCTGTTCTTTTTGGAAGATAGCCAAATGAATTATAGTGTGTATTAAATATAATTGTTGTCTTTTGTAACCTATCTAACTGACCATCAGTTCCAGATAAGCACACACATGCATTCTGATTTTTTTAAGGTTACATCCCCTTTTAATACTGTAGTACTATCGGGAGTTACCCATCTGGTACTCTGTCCGTCCACAGAGGAACTAACGCCATGGGTGTCAGAGCCCAGGGCTTTCAGTGTGCCTGCGCTTTTGTAGATGGGCTGCTGAGAATTCATTTTGAAAATGTACATATGTTAGTGTGAATATAATGTACAATGCAAAGTTCAAGAGTTACTCTTTCTGTTGCTCTCTTTTGCCTGGTTTTGTTATGTGTGTTTTGTGTGGTCGGGAGGTATCCGTTCAAACCAGCGCAAGGCTGAGTTGTACTGAAGCCTTCTATTCAAACCGCTCAAGTCTCCTATGTAGTCATGTTGTCCAGAAGACGTAATTTGATTCCTATGGTTATGAACACTGAATTTCTACATATGCAAAATTTCAAACAGGCAAAGGATTCCTTAATGGTATACTAAATATTTGAATGTAACCTTAGTAGCTGGAACATGGCATTGAAATTTTGCACCCCTTTTAAAGTGCCTTTTTTTTTTTTCATTCAGCAAGAACTTTCTCATAAGACACCTCTTACTGTTCTAATTTTTTTTTTCTTCTGCAAAAAATCTAATCTCAAATACAGAAATACTTGACTGAATCAGATGATTGTAATATGGCAAGAAGTTTTGTTGTTATTCCAGGTACAGTCATCACAGTTACAGACGTTGCTATCAAATACACTTTTACAAAAGTGGTGCTCCACACTGCCAATACAGAAGTTGTACTGATGTTAAGATGGTCCTTTGCACAGTTACGGTCTTTTTCTTTTTTTGCAACCAATACTGTCACACCTCAATTTTTATTTTTCCAGGTTTCCGAAATTTACATCTGGATGACCAAATGACCCTTGTGCAGTACTCATGGATGTTCCTAATGGCGTTTGCTTTAGGATGGAGATCATATAAACAATCAAATGGAAGTCTCCTGTGCTTTGCACCAGATCTGATTATTAACGAGTAAGTAAGACTGAGTCATTTCCAGGTTTCTCTGGGTGATACTAGACTCCACGCAGTATTTCTGGGTTTTGCACTTGAGAGGTGAATCACTGGGTAGCAAATTCTTGCAGAGATTACAAATCAGTCTGTCATTTGCAACTTGTTTTTCTTTTAGCAGGTTGCTTACAGTTTTTAAAAAAGTCAAATGGAAGAAAGGTATTTTAGATATTAAGTGTATTTATATCAAGACGTTTTTGTGGGAGGTGTTTGTACTAAAATGTTGTGACTGTTCCTGCACCATTCATTATAATCATTCATTTTATCAGAGCCAACACAGCTGAAGCTAAGAATATATCTGGGGTGGAGAGAAAAGTTTGGCAAATTGCATGATGTTCTGTATGTTTATTGTATGAAAGTGATGGTATGGTCCTACCAGTTTCACAGAGTTCTTGATCAGTTAAACATTTATATCTGAGCCTGATTAAACTCTGTCTAAACAGACAAGATTACAAATGGAAAAACTTGTCTGGCATTTTTTTTGTTGAACTTTGTTGTCAATTTTCAAGAAAAGGTGAATTTGCTAGAATATTTGGACTTCTCTCTTCTTGCACCATGCATCATTTTCCCTGTATTTTTCAAATTCGTGTTGTGCAGCAATTCCGTGTTGTAGAGGAGTGAAAGAGGGGATTTGGGATTGTTGAGGTGATGGGCAGCAGAAGGCTCAATTTGAGATTCAGTGGGTACAAACATTTTGTGCAGACAAACGCATAGTTCTGTTACATGCCATGTACTAGTTGAGAGGTGTGGTAGCAGATCGGGTTAGGTTATGCCTTTCTGCCCCCAGTCTGGAGAGCAAACGCTCCGTCCAAACCCTCTCCCGTAGGGATGTATGCCGGACTCAGTCCCGAGGGACTGGCACGCTCTCCTGCCTTTTACTGTGAAGCCATTTCAGCGATTGTGTCCTTCAGGTCGTATTTTAAAAAGCAGTTTCTTCAAGCAGGTGGAAGAGCGTCTGCGTAGTCTGTAACAAACCTTTCAAGTGATTTTTCAGTCTTGCAATTCCAGTGTTGCTGGCAATATTTATAAAGCTGTTGAGGCATTTTGTCTGTGTTCTGAATTAGTTGCTGAAAATACTCTGTGGATGTGAATCTTTGAGGTTGCTGGTCAGAACCATTCTAAATCTAGTTTACCCATCTGCAGATTCCAGTTAATTTGATGCTATCGCTATGGATTTGCCATTTCTCTTTTCATGAAATGGCATAATCCATTTGTGGGGACTAAAACTAATAACTACAATTACACAGTGCCTTTGACACGTACAATCACAAAACTTTCTTAGCATCACAATTTCACTGACAATAATTTGAAAAGTGATGCAAGTGACAAGGTATTATTCATGTGTCTGTTTTCCTGTCTTTCAGATGGAGGCAGTACTAATCCCTTTGGCATGTTTTGAGATAGTATTCTTAATATTTTCATTCCTATTGCACTTCAGTATCGAATCTCCCAAATCTTTCCTCAGTTTAAAAAAAAAAAAGTTACATTTTCTATGAGATTAGCCATTTACGTTTCAGACTACTTGTTTTTCATGATTATTTATTCACTTTATTGGTTTTAATGTAAATATTTTTTCCAGGCTTTTATAAACTGTAATAATTTCTTTATAATAAATATGTTTCAAAAAAAGGTGAGGAGCAGATGACGGGTGAGGGTCCATCTGTGCACTTATGTTTATTGAAGTTCTTAGAATATGTCTCTGGAGTAAAATAGTCTCCATGTGGTGGAACTGAAATGATTGATATTGTCATTAATACGCATAATAACATCTAATTTGCTTTAAGTCAGAGGTCTCCTGCTGTTTTATTAGTGGGTAAAAACCACAGAGCTTTACAGCTAAGTATGTGTCCGTGCTCCTAAAAAAACCTGCAGAGATGATCCTATTATACTAAATATTCATTTTCAGATTCATTCTAGTTACAGTTTTGGTACATAAATTGTTGATCAAAATGACATTTATTTTCAATAAAATATGTAGACCGAGAGAACTGCAATTTCTTCTGCAGTGTGCTACAGGTTCCCCATAAAACTCTCTCTGGTCGTAACTTTTTATGTACCGTTCACCAATAAAATGCAACCACCTCGGAGCTAAACGTGACAAACACTGAATAATACCTAAAACCACTGCGTGAGCTGTGAGACGCTTAGGAAGCGCAGCACCGCAGGGCAAGCCAGAGGGGCAGGGCCATTGGGCGAGCATTGCTGATGCTCAGATGCTGGGTAGGATGAGAGACACCGTGGACATCAAGGAAAAAGCGCCCTTGGATTTTAATGATCAGATGTATCCACTCGCTCTGCTTGCGACATCACTCCAAAGACAGTGCTGCGGTACCGAACGTCCCCTGCAAACCATTCTGGGGTTTATGCAGTGCTGCTTTCCGGTAGGCACCGTAGTGATCTCTCGCCCAAACAACTCCTCCTCACCCCCCCCACCCCTAAAGCTCTTGCTTAATGTTTTAGATACGCTAGAAACAGGTCCAGGGTAGAGTAATAAGTTACTTTTATTTGATGTAAGAATCAGGTATTTATTAAAACCTGTTAACCATTATAAAATAAATAGGTAAAGGAGCATCCTCTGAAGGTCAAAACAACTCCATTATTTGAGAATTCTAAAACCAATTGTAATATGTAATAACATGACTGTGAATTCTCTGCAATAATAGGAAAAAAGTGAGTTTTCCTCTTAAATGTTAAAGCTGGATTCTACGGAATACAGTTACACATAGGTGTTGTGTGTGTACAGAATCAGAACCTTCATTTTGATTGTCTGACATGTAGGATCACGGGCATTTTTACAGTTAACTGAAGCTGTCTGCACCAGATTTTTGGCTTCCTGTTCAGTAGTTTCAGATTTCTGCATGCAGATAAAGAGATATAAGTTGTTCAAACTTGTAGTTTTTGAGATCTGCAAATGACATTTCTACAGGTCTGTTCTTTATATGAACATTTTTCTTTTGTAACTAAGAATTTGTTCTGGCTTCATATCCATTAATTGCAGTTTCAAAGCATTATTTCAGTGGAGGACTAGAACAAAATTATATGTCTTTACCTGTACTGTGTTAGAATACAGTAATTCCAGGACGTCTTCCGTCTCTTCAAGCCATAGCATTTAGATTGATGATGTACTTGTTTTTCTTAAATGGAAATATAAACAAGTTGAGGAGTTGGCAAAAACTTCTAAGCCTCACATGAGCCTCTCATGCAGACTTGTATCATTTCAGCCTTACAAAATAGTGGCAATATTCACGTGGCTGGGTTTTCAGTTCTGTTGCATAATTTGAGTTTATGCATCAAACAAAATTGTATGTATCACATTATGCTATAAGAGATAAACATCTCGCTGTGTATATGGAATTACACATATTCAAATCTCAATTAGTGTGATTTTTTTTTTTTAATATATTTAGCCTACTTTTTGCCAAGAAAAATCCTTTAATTTTACTTATAAACAATTGACCCTCAGAAGGGTCATAAGAAAATGATAGGTGTTATTATGTACAATGTAAGTCAGGAAAGGGAAGAGGCGAGCATCTTATAACCCCGTTATTTCTTTATATTCCTTTGTATCTTCATTACAGCAATAAACTAGAGTTGGTCTCAGAGCACTTCCTTTGTGCCACCATTCCCTGTAGCTTGCAGCAGCGTAGCCCAGGTGAAGTATTCAGGAATGTGAACGCGAGAAGTTACCCAGTAGTGGTTGCAGAGAAGGCACTAATACTGTGTCTGCTGCTGAGGGCTGAGGTTGCATAGCTGGCGTAATGGGAGCAGGGGGAGTAATACCTAACAGCAGAGCATACGGTGCCTTCCGCTGCCTTGGGTGTATGATTGCAGATAAGTGCAATTACTTCTATTGTAATTTTCTTTAGGTTTGATAAGGGTTTCTAGAAACCATTTATTTTATCCAGTTTCTGAGCTTTAAAGACTTGTCCTCGTGTTTGGTACAATTCAGTGTCTTCAGCTTCAGGAAGAGAAACTCTTGTCTTTGAAGGGTTCTCCAAGCCTTGGTGATTTAAATGGACATAACTGCAAAATATTTTTTTAAGATTGAATTCTTTATGGGGATAATAAGACTTTCTTTAGTTTCACGTATCTGCTCAAGCATCTGAGCAACATCAGTCTTTCACGCGTTTATCCTTGCGCCAACCCTGTCCAGTATTATTCCTGTGTGGTTACTACTTACCTAGGTATGGAGTAGCGCGATCCACTAGCTCATGGTGGCACTTTTCAGGCAGCTGTGTGTAACTGGGCTGTACATAAAGAACCTGTCTAACCCGTTAAGAGGTTTGTCATGCTATATTTGCAGCTAACAGATCCTTAGCATTTATAAATATGTTACCATGAATGCACAAAAAGCTTCCCAGAAATCAGTGGTTTTGTTTTGCTTAGTGCTCAGGTAGCTTTAGCTGTGGTAGTGCTGAATGCCGCTATTCATTAGTACCATTGTTGATTCATCCATAATTGAATTTTCTGAGTATCATCAATGCAGTCTGCGGTTGGAGAGAGAATTAAACTCTGTTCTTCTTAAGTCTTAAGCTGGCAGCCTAGTCATTTGACCAGTCTTCTCCTAAAAATTGAATATTTATTGAATATTCCATTTTTATGCCTGTACTCCTATTGTTTATTTGGGGGGGTGGGGACAGGACGACACAAAAACATCCACTATATTTGAATAATGTTTATCACACATTAGCTATCCTAAGTTAATATGTCTGATAGGGTTGGGTAGGGTGGATAATAAAGTTGCTGTGATATGAAAATAAATTATTTCCCATAGCATTTGTTGAGTGCAAAAAGGTTCACCATATGTATGCGTAGCATTGTTTTCACTTCATACACGTATGCTGCATCTGTACAGCTTTTAGTTTGTTTGTCTACAAAACCAAAAAGAGGGAAGGATGAGTTTCTGAAGATCCAGCTATCATTTCTGCAAGGATACAGGCCACTTCATCATTCTTCCTGCTTCCATTTTCTGTGAACTCTGGCTATTGCAGTTGATCCGGGTCTGGAAAGGAAAGCCTCTTTCTCTCTCTCTCCCGCTCACAAGCTAACTAGCGGTAGCTGGAGGTGGGGCGATCCAAGCAGCGGGCTCCAGATGCTCACCCGATGAGCAGTGAAGTTAGCAGTGGTCCCTCGGCCAGTTCCTGCCTTAGCCGTCCGGGAGGGAACGGCATCGGGGGCTCCAGCCCCGCCGAGCTGGGCCGGTAAACCTGGCCAGGAAAACGGGAAACTCTTGCTGCTCCCTTACGGTCGATAACCTGTTGGATGGCAGTTACTGCCCGATGCCATTTCCACCTCCGTCAGTAGAAAAGCTGCCACTGAGTTGCAGAGGCACACCTTAATCCTCCAGTGTGTAAAATTGGTATTTCCTCCCCCAGCTATTTCTCTGCGCAGGGAAAAACTACAGAGCAGCCATTGACAGGTTTTAATCTCCAGACAGATGCGGGGAGAGGGGAGTCTTACGCAGCTCTTCATCAAGGGAGGGGCAAAAATGTATTTTAAGTTATTGTAAAGCTTTGGAAAATATTTAGATTTACATTTCTGTATTTCATTTCTGGGTAGAAATAATATACTTTAATGGATTAGTGTGGGACTATCCAGTAAGCTCATCATTTTACGTTTCAAGACAAGAATTTTTTTTTCTGGAGGTATGTCTATATCAGCTGGCAATTTTATATATAATATATGTAATTTTTTTATATGTATAAACACACACAACTCAATTCAAGTTCTTGAAAAGTTTGGCAGCTTAATAAATCTCAGGGTTTACACCACCACTTAGTATTTGCAGATTGTATAAACCTGTGATTTTGTAGTATTGTACAACTGTTTCCACAATTTGTGATTCAAAACATGCTTTTGTTGGAGTTGGCACTATTACGGTATCAGCTTTAGGCCTCTGTTTGCGTCACAGTGTACATGGAATTACAGTGAGCAACAGTAACTGTTGCACGGTTGTGCTCATCAAGTAGCAAATGCCATTTAATTGCTGCCTAGCTTTAGAAAGAAGTCCTTGGAAGTCCTGTGCCTTGGGATTTTGACTCTGTTTGCGTGCTCATCATCTTAGCTCTTCGCTCTTCTTAGGTTTGAGGTCAACTCCTTAGTGTCATTTCTCCTTATAATATTATATGCCATGCTGAATATCTATATTGGTGGTGTTTGAATGGAAAGAAAATAACAAGTGATTACAATTTCATAAGCAATGTTTTATCAGTTCTCTTATTCTCAGCATTTTTTCCAAACGTTCTTTTGTAACTAATTCTGTGGAGTCAGTATTGTCTGTTTTTCAGAATACCAGCATCTTGTTTACTGATTTTTATTCTTTTATAGACTTAACTGAACTGAATGACTCACAGCAGTGTTGAAAACCATCACGTGCTTTTATCATCAACATGCATCCCGCACAGAGTGCATGTGTACGTCCCATGTACGTTCCATGGGCTTTCATTGAGCTAAAACTTAAGCTAATGCCCGACTCGCATGTTGTTTTCTGAGGTAGCTGGTTACAAAAGCAGAGGAATATTAAATACTTACAGAACAAGAAGGTGATTCAAATCGGACTAGATTTACAATCACTAAATCAGGGTCACTTCAGAAGTGATAAAACGCTGTTAGGCAGCTGTTTGAAGTCTCAGTTCATATAAAGGGCAATAACTGCGAAGCGTTGGACTGCTGCGCTGCGCCCAGTGTCACCGGGCGCTCCCTGGTGCTCCCCCGGGCCTCAGCACTGGCTCTGCCTCCTGCGTCAGCGACCCCGAGCTTCTGTGGGGCTCAGGCAAGTGCCAGCCCTTACAGCTTCCCCTGGGCTGCCAGCCCTGGCTATCGCCAGAGCTTTACTTGAAGACTCCACACAGTCAGGGTGGTACTGTAGGTGGTTTCTGCTGAGAAGAAATCGTGTGTGATGTCATCGCTAAGCATAATATCTGTTTTAATCAGCTAAGTGTAGTACCTAGTTTAAGTATTATAGCTGGTTTATGTGTGGGCAAATTAATTTGTGAAGTTGCTAAATGCCCTCCATAGGGAGGGGTACCAGCGAAACTGAGCAGGGAGTACGAAGAGAGCCCCGAAGCCCCTGCTCTTCGCTGCATTTTTGGTCCGTGACTCGACCCGGACCCTCGGCCAGCCTCCCTCCGAGCACAGCTCTGGGGCAGCTGAGATCATCTGATGCACTCTGGCCAGGAGATCTGCGAGGGGAATGTCCGGGACCTCTTCCCAGACCCTTCGCCAGCATTACAGACTATCCAGTGAATCAGCTTCCCTCTTGCTCTGACGCAGCCTGGATCCGCTGCCCTCCAGGGCATAGTGCAGAGCTCATCGGTGCGCTCGGACTGCTCTGAAGGGAGGGGGGCTGTGTTTTACTCTCATTTTTTGAGGACTGCAATTTGCATAGCCTTGATATTACCAAAAATCTGCATGTCTTCATATAGATTCTCAGACTCACGGTGATGATTGCATTTACAGCAGATAGAAATAAATGACAGGCTGACCTATTTCATAATGTTTATTTTAACCTTCTGCCCAGAAATGGTAATAGTTTTACATGAGGAAAACTGCTGAGCCCTGTCATAGAACGTGTTTAAATTACTCAATTTGAAATATGTAAGATGCCCTTTGATACAACCCAGAGGGGTTGTAGGAGAAAATGTGCCAAACGGCCAAATCGTGGCGTTGTGTCAAGTGCCCTGAGAAACACCCTACAACGGAACATGCTACTCTTACTCCTACCTCATGCAACTCATCTTGTGTGCGCTTTGTGTTCTCGCTGCTACTCCCTAATTATTGAAGGCTAACGTAACATCAGTGTTTATACACTGCTGTGCATGCGTATAGCTGTAGATACCATTTGTGTACAAGGCAGTGCCGCGCGTAGTCCTGTTCCACTCGGAAGGAATTGTCCAACAGCATGCAATTGGAAATGATGCGGGTTTAGACTTGTACTTGATTTGGTTTCAATACAGTTTCAATAGCTTGTATTTCTTTCTGTCTTTCAAAACCCATCTGAATTCCTGTTATTCGTAGGTTTGTGCACCTTGAGAAAGGTGCGTGTTTCTTCTTGTTTTCACTGAGGGTTTCTTACAATGCTTGTGAGGGTACGTTATAGAATTCTCTTGCAGGGCTAAGAAAGGGAGAACTGAAAAATGATAGCAGCTCTGGAGGAATTAGTGCCGTTTCATAACCAAATCTTAACTTACACTGGGATTCAATTTTGTCTGTGTCTTTGTTTAGATTATAATATTGAATAGATGATGTGGTAGAAAAGGTGACTCATCATTAACGAAAAATAAATTGCTAGCATCACTGTAGAGAGACTGTGTAGTCATTGCATTTGAAATGTGCTATTTTGCCTATGTTTTTCTCTACAAAAGTTTACGTGGAAAGGCATAAATCTCTCTTACACTCTTCAGAATTAATCTGTTCTTGTTGTTCATTTCCCACCCAAAACCATAATCCTGCAATATTCACGGTAACCAGCTATGAAGGCACATGTAAAGAGGATTGTTGCTTCAGCTGAGGTACTAAATAAAAGGAGGAGTTCCTGCCTTGATGCAGGGTTTCATTAAAATAGGAAAAAATAAAAAGAAAAGAATATATAAATACATGATTTTTGTCATTCTGATTCCAAGTAAGTGCTTTCCAAGATTTTTCCTTTGGTTGTCGACATGTCTTTCCATTTCTGGTTAGAAACCTTACTATTACAGTCCAAAGGTAATGAAATTGAATTGCAATACTAGGCATCGCTTTAAGGACATAAAAGGATACGAGAAGTATAAAGTCACTTTGAAAATTGAGAAGTTATGGAAAGTTGATGCTATCACTAGTGAGCAAATATGTATTAAATTTAGGTGGACTTCTCAAAAGTATTGAAAGAGTTAGAGAAATCTCTAGTACACCATCATGTTTCTTTATACAGGTTAAATACTTTGGGACTGCCAGACTTTGAGAACTTTGTCACACAGTGACTGAACTTGATTTTTATGTCAAGTTTGTGCTGAACTGTTGTGTTGGCTGTTGATAACGGAGCTTACAGACTGGTCCTTGGTAAAGACAGGCTTTCTTTATAACACTGGGATTTCGTACGTCGTGCTCCCCTCGTGCTGCGGTTCTAGGCCGGTGTTTATATGTGGTGACCAAGGCAATTGCTCTGAATGGGTTCACTGGAGAAGACGAAAGATTGTTTTGCTGCAGGAGATGAAGCGCTAGCTTGTCATCCACCTCTACAACCCCCGCTGCTCTTGAATGAAGCATGGAAAAACTTAGATTTAGAATTTTTAGATAGCTAGACATTTAACTAATTTTTATACTCTTACTTCTCAGGCAGAGAATGAATCTACCCTGTATGTATGAACAATGCAAACATATGCTTATGGTTGCCCGAGAGCTATCACGGCTTCAAGTCTCATATGAAGAGTATCTCTGCATGAAAACGTTGCTTCTCCTCTCTACAAGTAGGTGAACAGTTAAAATACCTATGTGAAGAATGTAAGTTAAACTTGCCAATATTATGAGTGTGCATGTGTAGTTTGAAATTGTGTTAGGTATCTGATACAGGACTTCCTATAGGATCCCCTTTTTTGCAATAAAAGTCAAAATGTTCCGCTTGGCACCTGACTATCCAGGCTTAGTGAAGGAAGTTCCGCTTTTAGCAGGTACAAGACATGTGTGCTAGGATATTATAGTTTGTGTTCAAAACTTTGCAACTCCAACAGAGAATCCTAACTCAGAACTGCAATTTAAAATTCTTCAAAAATACATCACAAACTGGCTGGGTAGTTGAGGACCCAAAGAAATGGGCAAAACTATGACTTCATGCCCATGAAATATTTCAACAAACAAACAAAGAAACAAAAAGCCAACCAAACAAAAAAACCCAGCCACCACCTGTGAGGAAGTTCTGATCCAGTGAAGCAGTTTCCCCCAAAAAATAGTTGTTAGACTCCCCCAGAAGTTATTTCAAATTGTTAAATACACCTGCAGCTTTTTTGCATTTGTGTCTAAAATGTATATGGTGGATTTACAATAGATACCATAAGATAGATTTATGTAATGTACTACGTGATGTTTTTTATGTCTTTTGATAGGACATGTGGTAGTTAAATCACAGCTTAGTAAAATTCTGCTGTCTGTACTGCATGAAAGGTCAAAGTACAGTGTCAAAATAGTCCTTTTAGAATATAGAGAAATACACTGAGACATTACGCAAATAACTTTTACAACGTTATTTTTACCCCCTATTCGTACTCATTGGCACCTCGTGACTTCTTTCTCCGCGTGCGCAGCGGGGCTGTGGCCACCTGAGGAAGCTCAGCTGTGACCCTGGCTCCGTCGCCGTCCAGGGACGCTCAGTAGCAAAGAGCCCGTGCGCGCGAGCTGCCAGCAGGCGTGAGCTGGGCGCCTCGCCTTGCGCTGCCCAGCCTGCCTGAGCAGTTGGAGCGTGTGCCTGTCTGTCCCGGGCAAACCCCATCCCGCGGCCGACACGCCGATACCGCCGTCCCGCAGGACTGAGAAAGCTGCGTCTGGGGCAGCGGCTGTAGATTTCCTGGAGCCTTTGCTGCTTCTGCTTGGCAGAGGGTGGTTTGTGTTTTAGTGTAGTGACAGGTATGCCGGTATGCTTTAGAAGTATCAGTAAGAGCAGCAGTGCAAGTAAAGATTTTTCAGCATAGTACTCCTACATGATGAAAAGTAAATATTTTTTAAAAGTTTAAAGAGTTCATTACACCGAGGGCTCAAACATTCCTTACCTTTAATATTTCCAGGGAATAATAGCATTAATTCGTATAAACAAATGAGAGCCTGGTAGCTTTGGGCTTTTCCCAGAAGAAGGCAGGAGGATCTTGTAACCCAGTGCTGTACGTGCGGCGAAGCCCCGGGTGATGAGCACGGGCAGGAGGGCTCCCGGGTGCCGTACGCTGCCGTCACCAGCTCCTCCCCGCTCTGCCGGGCCGTCACCTCGGTGGCCTGGCAGGGACGGCACAGCCTCGCCTGCCAAGCCCAGAACTGGGACAAGGGCTCTTTTCAGGGGAAACTCTCGGCTCCACGCTGCCGTGGGCTTTGTAGGAACTTGAAACTTCCCCGACACTGCAGATTTAAAGCAGTTTCTGAAATCTCTCCCGAAAATTCCTCAAATGTTTTGGATGTGGTGTAGGCCAACTTTCCTTACAGGAATTGGAAATTTCCTTAAAGGAATTTCCACGGCAGAAAGGGTGAAGAGGCAACACTCGTAGAATGAAGCCCATTCACGAGTGAAGTGTGGCAAGCACTGGCGTTAACCAGCAGAAGGCCTCTCTGTTATATTTACAGTGAAAGACAACACATTTCACATTTCTTTTTGAGTGCATACATTGTGTAAGTGGTACATTGTGAAACTTCTGATAATTAAATAGCTGAAATTTGTGTAACTTTTTAATCCATGACTTCACAATTTTAGTTTATGTTTATTGTGTTTCTGTGTAAGTTTTCCAAGAGAAGAGGAAGAGGAGGAGGAGTAAAACAGGAACCCCACGTGGGTCTAGACATGTGGTTCACACATAGACGTAGCTCACAGACCTTTTCCATTTAAATTATTGAAGCAACAGTTGACATGTCATCTCCTGTGTAGACAAGGCAGACAAGATACTTCAACACCTCACGGATGCTGACAGTGTAGCGAGGGTTGGATTTTTTTAAGGAAGGGAGCGTGCTTTAGTGGCCTCTCTCCTCCTCCTTTGCTTTCAGTTGGCTTTGTCTCCGCTCTCTATCTTCAGCTCTTTCAGTCACTTCACTGAGGTAATCCAAGGCTTCAAATCAAGCATGTTAAGGACCACTGGAGTCCATATGTTTGATTTCTCCTGATTTGTTTACTAGTCCTTGGCCTTTAGAAGGACCATCGTAGTAGGAGAACGTAGGCACAGGGACTTGTCATGGATTTGAGTGTGAATATGGGCCTCAGTCCCCACGCCTTGGGTTTCTGACCCACTGCTCCTCGTCTGGCCAGCACTATCTCCGTGTCTCATCCCTATTCCAAGAAGCTCTGCCCAAGACCCGAGTCCTCCCTGGCTTGGGCAGTCCGTTTCTTGTCCAGTGTCCCTGTTACTGCCTGGCCTGGACGTGTTATTTGATCCATGTCAGGAGGGCTGGAACTAGATGATCTTTCAAGGTCCCTTCGAGCCAAGCCATCCTGTGATCCTACCCTCGCTCTTCCCTCGGCACACAGAATTTTTATGGAATCTTTCCAATGTCACGTTTCCCCAGACGCTGGGAACACAGGAGCTCCAGCCCTGGTGGTTCTTCATCAAGGCACTTCCAGGGCTTAGTGTTGTTGCCTCCGTGGTTCCCTTCCCTCTGTTTCTTGTGGGGTTACCTTGGGGTTTTTTTATCTTTATTTTGCCAGCAGTCCTGTGCTATTTGTTCAATGAGTCATCCGTCTCAGTTTCCGCTCTCTTTCCTTGTCTCTCAGCTGTCATTTCATTAAGTCCAAGTCCTTTTTCTTTGGGTCATTTTTGTGTAACTAATGTAGGAGAACTTAAATAATGACACAGTTCATAGATGTATAATGTTTTAAAGGTTTGTATCAATGTTACAGTTCCTAAGGAGGGCCTGAAGAGTCAATCTTTGTTTGAAGAAATCCGTATGACATACATTAAAGAGCTGGGAAAGGCCATAGTGAAAAGAGAAGGGAACTCAAGCCAGAACTGGCAGCGATTTTATCAACTGACTAAACTGTTGGACTCTATGCATGATGTAAGTTCTTAAACGAACGCTGTAGACATTCCAGATAAACAAGTTTGGGGATATGACAGTAATCTCGATACTTTTTTTTTTCATTTAAAGAGATAAATGTTGGGGGGGGGGGGGGGTCATGCTCCCCTGCTGTCTAACTAAAGAATAATTGAAAGAGGTGAACATGGTGCTTTCAGAGTACTTCCGCAGCGGACTCCACAGGAAGTAATTTTATAATTAATATAATTTTCAGTCTCTTTAGTTTTTAAACTTGGAAATTGTAAATGATTTTGCAGTAGTAGCAGAGATGTGAAGTTTAAAACCAGTATTATCTCAGAGACAAACTATTCAAGAATCTTTGGAATTGTTTGAAATTGCGTTAAAATAATGCATCAGTGCTATTTTTAGTATTAGTAGCGGTCTAATTTTGCAAGGAATTTCAGAATTCAGGCAGTCTCCTTTTGCGGTATGTACTCTAAATTGTGTATCTAGTACAAAGTAGTCCAAGTAGTGTTTAAGCTGGATAAGGCAAGGGAAACTTTTGAGACCTCAAAATGATTTTTTTGTCTTGTTAGTGTACCAAGCACCTGGAAAGAGCTTATTAAGCTTATTCATATATATGTTATTTACATGCTAGAATGGGAATTGATGCAAACTCTCTTCAGTATTTGTAAAGACCTTCCACGATCTGTTCACTTGCTTTATATTAGAATGCCTTTTACAAGACTAATTAAAAGGAGGATAACGGTGCGTGCCTGCCCTGCGTTGCGAGTGTTACCGGAGCAGGGCGTGAGGCTGGCTTAGGGTAGCTGGCAAACCGGGCACCACGCTGGCCTGCGCTGCAGGAAGTTACGAAGAAGGGCGGGCGTAGGTTAACAGTTCTTCTGTGTGTATTCGTGTGAAAGTAATTCTTTGCTTTATCACTTGTAGGTGGTTGAAAATCTTCTGAGCTTTTGCTTCCAGACATTTTTGGATAAATCCACGACTATTGAGTTCCCAGAAATGTTGGCAGAAATCATCAGCAATCAGATACCAAAATACTCAAATGGAAATATCAAGAAGCTCTTATTTCATCAAAAGTGACTGCCTTAATACAAAAGGGTTGCCTTAAGAAAACGTCAAATGATAGCTTTTTTTTTTTTGTAAAGAAAAAACCTACCAGACTTGTTAATTTTGTCCTTGCAGCGGTGTTTCTTTTGTAATTATGCACTACATGTGGTTTACAGAGGGCCAAGATTTAGGCTACAGAAGCAGCGGATTTCTCACATTTGGTAAAAAATTGGGGAGAAAGGAAAGGAAAATAAATCTTATTTGTCAAATTATGTATCTCCCCTCGTGCAACATCCATGGATGCATCAAAACCACCGGTGACAAGATCTGAGGCTGTGTTATGAACATTCTGCTAATTAATTTCTGCAGTTGGCTGGAGACAATTTTCTAGGCTTTTTTTTTTTTTTTTTTTTAGTAAAGTGTTTTGGATTTTTTTTTTTTTTTAAAGTTAAGGTAGCATTTTGGTTTATGCATGTAACCTAAAGAAAGTTTACAAGTGTATATCAGAAAAGGGAAGTTGTGCCTTTTATAGCTATTACTGTCTGGTTTTAGCAATTTCCTTTAACTTTATATACCGTGAACTAGGCTTGTTCATTTTTTCTTACATAATTTTTTTGTAATACTTCAAGATGCCTATTGTACAGCTGGTTTTTTAAGGTGGGGCAGCTCGTAGCTTTCCTAAATGACCTCTAGACATTAATCCTTGAGTATATTCATGTGAAAATGGGTTGGGCTTTTCTAACCTAATAGCTTTCAACTGTCAAAGTGACCATAAAAATTTGGCATTTTTTAAGGGCCGGGGTGGGTGGGAGAACACTCTCAAATTTCATTTAAATAGATGCGAATGGAACAAATACTTTTGGTATATGTGCAAAAGCGTCGGATATGCAGATCGTAGAAAATTAACCCAGTCCTAACTGGATGTAAATGAGCAGGTTATTTTATATATTGAAAAAAAAAAAAAAGCCTGATTTTTGCATATAATGCAACAGCCATAACTATAAGAGTCATGGGCTGCATTGATGCCAAGAAGATCAGTCCTGACTGCCCATCAGGAAATTTTCAGGAAAATATGCATAGCTTAAGAAAAGTTTACTTCTGTGTGGAGAAACTCACATTTTCTATACACTTAAATCTATCATCATACAAGTATATATGGAAAAACACCATTGACTTAAGAGGTAGACGTGTAATTATGCCCAGTGGTTTGGTTTTGTTCTGTTCTCTTGTATCGACTAGAACTCTCTTCTTCGGCGAGATGTTTGCCGTCGTGCAGGCAGCGAAGCCGAGCGGCTGCGCTGGCTGACTGTGACTCTGGACATACAGGATCCAAGCGCGGGTGGTCCGAGCCCCATTTTCACCCCTCCGCCTGTCCCTCACTGGCTCGTCCTCTTTCCTGGAGAGCAGGAAAGCTCCGCTACTGATTGCGTGGTCTTAGTCGTACGTCCAACCTTCTGTCTTTGTAAGGCTGCATCCCTTCATACCGAATTACTACCGTGCCATAAGATTACCATAGGTCTTGTGAATTTCTCCTTGTTGCCATTGATAACTATATTTTAAAACGTTTAGAAGCTGTAGTAGCCTTTTCTACGTGCACCTTAACAATTTTCTGTATCTCAAAATTTAAATATTTACTAAGCCACTCTAAAAATTGATTTTTACTCAAAGTGGCCAGATTATTTGTGTAATAGAAATGAGAAAGATCATCTGATAAAATACAAAACCTAATATATTTTTATATTTAGTTATAGTTTCAAATATGTATAATCGGTATATTCGCTGATCCGAGGAAAGAAGGGAAGGGCTACTGCAGCTTTAAAAGCAATTTATTAAATGACTGTAAAATAGCTTGTATAGTGTATAATAAGGATGATTTTTAGATGACAGATTGCTTTATCATGATACATGTAATTATATTTTTTGTAGGGGTCACAAATATGCTGAATGGTAACCCGTACATGTTGTGGTTTGTCTGGAGGTAGTACTGAAGGCATCGGTGTTTAGTATCCAAAGAAGTACTCTGTCTAGAAAGGAAAACCTGTGTTCAGTGGATGTTTTTAGGGTTGATTTTATGTTTATCGAATCACTGTGTAAAAATTCAAGTTGGAGCTTGGATGGAATACTCCTATCTGTATGGTTGGTTACCATTCACGATTCATGGCTCAATCAGACCTCCGCTGCAAAAAATGTAAGCCGGAAAGATGCGTGTGCGCGCATGCATACATACACCTCTGAACATACGGGGTTAATTTCATATACAGCCTCACATACCACAGCAAAAACAGCTCGGAAAATTGGGCAATAATACACACACAGGTACCAGCAATATGTAAATATACAGCATAGGTCGCTCACAACACACTAGTACATTTCTATTCTTCAGCAAAAGCTTGTTTCCAAGTGAAAGAGGAAACTAAATTTTCATCCTTTCTTAAATCTCTTTTTGAATGTTATATCTATTAAGAAAAGATACTATATTCCGTACTTTGGAGTAAAAAATCATCTTTAATAAAAAGAAAAAGGTAATCGTTCTCTTCTCTTTGAATGATCTGTAAAGAATATGCACATTTTGTAGCAGTTAAGGTGAAGTTCAGTATTTTAATTCAAACTTTCAACCCAACTCAATGAAAACATTCACGCGACCCGTTTGAGATACAGATAGGAGTTTCATACCGCTTGGTGTCAGCTGGGCTCTTCAGTCAAAAGGAAACCTGTTCTTACTGTACTGAATGTTTTTAAAAATTGCATCCCCAGATACCTCAATTTGAGCTTGTGTGAAAGAGTGAGCGCGGGTGTGCGTGCGTGCACGTGTGCGAATGTTTGTGCGTTTGTATACACGAGGACACAAAACTACTTTTTTTTTTTTTTGCCAGCAGAAAAGTAACTGCAGTGAACACGAACAAATTATCACCTTGAGAGAACTGATAACGTAGGAGAAGAGAGGCTCTCTACCCCCTTTTTGTCTATATGCCTGTATATTCATTTTTAGTTTATGGATTTAAGGAAGAAAAACAAAAAAAGGAAGCTGTGACATTAGCAGAAAGCAATCGTCCTGTACGTGCTGTTAAGTTTTAAACTTCACAACTGAAAACCCGTAGTGCTTTAGTAAGCAGTGAGAAGTCCATGTTCTGTGTATCCGTAGTCCTTGTAGCAGTGGGTAGTATCTGCACTCTGGATAAAGCAGGGAGAATTCTGACTTCGTCTCTTCAGTGCCTTATCACAAAGTGCGTGCATCCGACCGAGGGACGGCCGCCGCCGGCAGCTCGGGACACGCGTGCTGCCCGGCGGAGCTTGCACACGACGAACGCTAGGAATGGCCTTACATAGGAGAACCAGGGAGCGGGGACGGAGAGGGAGCTGCTGCCGGTCCCGCGCAGCCCGGGATCGCCCCGGCAGCGGCGAGGGAAGGGGGGTGTCCCGAGGGGCTCTGCAGCTGGAGGGGGGGCTGGGAATAGGTGCCGACCGAAGCCGAAAAATGACCTCGCCATTTGCACAGAAAAAGGTAGAAAACGGGAGGAAGTGCCTGGATGACCGTCAGCTAAATCCTGTTTCCCGTAGTCGAACTTCAGCGAGTGAGGACTTCAGGGTCATACCTTAAGTGAGACTTTCAAAGGACCGCATGTGTTATGTGCCAGTTCAGCTCTATCCTTAGTCCGGTCTGCAACCAGGTGTTGCTGAGCCATCGATGTTACACAGGAACCACATTTTCAGGAAAGGATTGGGGCCTCTTTAAAACAGCGCGAGGCACTCGTTTTCTGACGAAAGGCTGTGTGTATGAAAATAGCCCCCACCTCCAAACTAACTCGCATAACGGCATAGAGTCAGCGATGTGTCATTATTCTATTTTGTATATTAAATGAAAGATATATACTGGGGACAAATCGTATAGCATACCGGTGTATGGCATTATTAAAAAAAAAAATCATTATTTTTATCACAGTAATTTTAAACAGCATAAAAAAATTAAACCAGTGACTCCTGTTTAAAAATGGAAGTTGTAGTTTTCTATTCATGCTGAATAATTCTGTAGTAACAAGTCTGTAGTTTTCACCTACTCAGTGAAATGTTGGACTGTAAAAGCTTGTGTGGAATTGTTGAACATTTATTTTTTCATTTAAATTTGCTGTTCTGGTAATACAAAGCCACACATCTGTACAGAAGTTGCAGTAAATGTGAGCCATTTACAGCAATGCCGAATAATGGACGGAAACCATATAATAAAATTCTGCTTTTTTCATTAAGTGGCTCCAAAATGCTTTTGTAGCGTTTTTGCTGTGTTCCTGGGAAGGATTGGTTCTGACAACTGTCACCTCACTTACGTTGTTCTCATTATTCACCTCCTATCCAAAAATTATTTATACTAAAGCGAATTGCTGCTGTAGCTAAGTTCTAGAGTGGGAGAATTTCTGATAATGAAGTTCAGATCAACAGTTTCATTGAAAATCATTACTTGCATTTCCCGAACCTTGCCAGATTTGCCATCGCATTCAGAACGTCCGTTTCCGGGAGGGGAATCTGTACCGCAGTTTTCTGATCAGATCAAAAGCAGATCTGTGCATCTGAGCGAATGGGCGTGTGCACACACCACGTGGATGGGCCTGAAGCTGTCGGGACAATTAAACTAAGAAAAACCGCACAAAGTGTATTTAGGAAAAAAAAAAGTCAAATTGGTTTAAAATTTAGGTTCTTACTGCAATGTTTCTTAACCATTTGATAGTTGTCAGAATGTAGGTGAAGGCTCCTTGCCAAGGCAGGTGCCGGACGCCGAGAAGTTAGCGATGGAAGGAAAACAAAATACAACACAAAGCACTGAGCGTTCCCGTGGTGAATCTTGGCGTTTGCCACGCGTCTGCCTTCGCACCTCTCCAGGCACGATTTCAGTCCTGGAGCGGGTGGTACGAGGACGGCGGCCCCGCGGGTGCGATCCCCGCTGGAGTCACTGCCGTCGTGGATCCCCCCGAGGGGCTGGGGTTGCCCGGGTGGTCTCGGGGCTGCCTGCCCCTGCTGGGCTGGCCCTCAGTGGCCTTTAAACCCTCCCTTTGGCGATGGGAAGCTCTGAATGGCGTGTTAGCTCGGGGGGCTTGGGGGGGGTTGTGTGATTGCGTGATGCGGGGGTGTCTGCGCGGGGCGATTCTCCGACCCGGGGAGAGCGGGGCTGGGGGGGCGAGCAGAGCCCCCCGACAGCCTTCCGAAGCAGCGAGGGGCCGGGAAGTGCGTCCCGGGGGAGAGGGTTGGGGTGCTGATCCCGGGAAGGGGTGCTGGGCCGCGGGAATTCGGTCTAAGGGGTTAACCTGCCCTTGGGCAGTGGGGCGGGACCCTGCGTAACAAGGTCGTACCTCTCCAAAAGCAGAATTTAACCAAACTTGTGAAAAAGTATTTCCTGAATTAGCAATGCTGAAAAATGCCTCTGTTCGGCTGTGGATGGGTGGTGGAGGCACCGTGCTTGCTGTTGGGAAAGTCTCGGCCCCGGAACAAGAAACACTGCCATAAAATTCCTTTCCTGCCATGTGACCATTTGAGTTTTTAGAAAGCAATGTATCTTCAAACCATCAGTAAATAAAACTGCTGAATTTTTTTCCTTAACGTAGCTCACGCCTTTACTCCCAATTGGATAGCAGTGTGACATTCGTGCTATAATAAAATCTCGTTTAATAGCAACGTAAAATGCCAATTTCCCAGCAGGGAACGATTTCTTTGAATTGTTTGCAATTAAAACGAAGGCTTACATAAATTTCACTTTGGTACTTTCCAAGCTAGGAGGCTGTAGGTTGGGGTCAAAGGCAATACAAGAACAGGATTTATAACTACAATTATTCGTGTAACAATTATGAAAAGATGCTTTAAGGAGATGATACGTCAGGTATTAAGATAAAATAACTGCTTTACGGCTCCAGTACCAACTCACGGTCTCCAATACACTTCATGGCAGAGTACATCAGTTACCAGACGCCCTCCCATTCCACCCAAAATCCGATTTGCCCTATTGCATTTACAAAATAGTTTCTATCAAAAGCATCTGTGAAAGAAGCGGTACAAAAGCGGAGCCCATTTCGTTGTAAGGTTCCTGCATCTCTCCTGGGCACCCTCCCGTGTACCCGTCCCACAACGCCGGCCGACGGGGACGCGGTGCTCTCCTGCCCTGCCGGGGTGGGCTCGGTGCGTGCGGTGCTGGGCTGCGGGGAGACGGGCAGCCCCCTCAGGTGCCGTGTTATTTTGCAATGCTTTCTTGGGCTCTATCTTCATCTTCCAGGAAATTCGGACGAAACCCAGCATGAGATTGAAATTTGTGATTTTGGTTTTGTTTGCACTATCCCCATAAAATGATGGAATTTCAGACTGGTTTGGAAAAGATGCCATTAAATACCATGTTTACAGTTTTGTCATTTAAGATTTCCCAGCTCGAGCACTCTCAACTTTGTGTTTGCCTCTGGGACACCCCACACCGTGCTGGTTTATCCTGAGCCGTTCCCCCGCTTCAGTGTGAGTTTGCGTTGTGCTCCGGGCACACGGACAGTTTTGCTACGTAAGGCACAAGTACTGGGGTTTTGCAGGAGAAAAGCCTCCTTGGCTGTGCAGTTGGTAGTTATCCCATGGCGGGCTCCAAGATGTTCCCAGTGCTGGTGCTCTTGCCAAGCTCCCGTTGGGCGACTGGCCTTGGAGGGTACCCAGGACTCCTCAGGCTCGGGTTCTGCAGTGCTGCCGCAGGGACCCCAACTGTTTCCAGTCCATAAATCCAAGATTTAGTCACTGCTGGCTCCTTCCGATCTGCCTGCCCCTCGTTCTGGAGGTGCCTGTTTCTGCCGGTACCTGTGCCCCGTCGCCTGGAAGCGGGGAGCAGCTCGATGCCGCTCCTCGGCTCCCACCGCTGGCCCTGCCCTCCCCTTAGACCCAGCCCCAAGGGAGCCACGCGCTAAGACCAGCGCAGGACGAGGCCCCTGGGGCTGCCCCGGTGCCTCTGAACCTGCTGGTCCCATCGGCCGTGATGCCCTGGCCCATCAGACCATCTCCCGTGCCGCAGGTGCACGCTCCCCAGTGCCCAGTCTAGCCCCTTTGGCCGTCTGCCCGCTGCCCTGACCCCAGCTCGCCCCTGTATCTCTTCCAGCAGCGGGAGGTGACAACTGAAGCTTGAATGCCTTACTGGCCGCAGGACGGTGACTCCTTGCCAGGAAAAGGGGCTCGCTGTGTCCAACCGCGCTCGGGGGTCCCTCCCGGGCCCCCTCAGCACTGCCGGGCAGAGGAGCCGTGGGGCCGAGCTCCTGGGGACCAGCCTCCCCGCCTGCCCGGCCCTGCCCGGCCCTGCCCGGCCCCTGCCCGTGGCCGTGCTGAGCCCCGCTGCCCCAGGAGAAGGCGGAGAAGATCCAGGCACCATGTGCAAGCGCAGCACGGCTCTTTCACAAGCGCCTTTGGGGGCCTTTGCCGGGGCCTTCGCTCAGGCGAAGGCGCGGAGCCGCAGCAGACCCAGCCGGCCGCGCTCCCTGCGGGCCGCGCCCCGCGCCGGCGCCCGGCACTCGTGACCCAGCGGGTGCCTGGCGCTGGGCCGCACGCCCCGCGAGGGCACCGGCCGGCCCCGCTTCCACAGCCTCACACGTCAGCAAGTTCCGTTCGTTCCCTTACCAAGATTACCGATAATGTCATTTATCGGTGGACCTGAAAATACTATATATAGTACATTTATAAAATATATAGACATTTTAAAATTAAAAAGTGTAACTATTTAACTTGTCAAAGGGTGCCTGGAGGAGCAGTAACTAGAGGAGCCCTCTAAAGGGGATTAGAATTTCGATGATCTCAAATGCCAGAGCCCGTGGAATAGCTGATAAAAAATTGCTCTGATGCAAAACTGGAGGAGTGGCAAATATTATTATTCAATACATCATAGGCTTGGCACAGCCCCAAGGCATAATTAAGGATATTTTCTGAGGTCACAAGAGAGAACTTAAAGTTTAAAAAATAACAAGTAAGTGGAATCCTTCTAATTACAGGCTCTGTTGATTCAAGATCAAACCACATGAAAAGATTGAGGGGAAACTGCTGACGCAGCATCTAATATGGCCACTAATTGCGTTGCTAATGCAATAGGACAGGGGTTATACTTTCTGCTTGAT
Source organism: Ciconia boyciana (assembly GCF_034638445.1). Lineage (NCBI taxonomy): Eukaryota > Metazoa > Chordata > Aves > Ciconiiformes > Ciconiidae > Ciconia > Ciconia boyciana. The sequence goes on from NC_132942.1 coordinate 1,451,423, forward strand.
GTGATCCATGCTGAAAAAAGTGACCCATTGTGCCCAAGTCAGCGAAGCGGGCACGGCTGGGAGCTGGCTCGCAGCGGACGGAGCTGCAACTGCAGGAGCCGAGCAAGGGGCCTTGGATCCCCTCCCAGCTTGCTGCCAAACGCAGCTTCTGCTCCCTCCGGCAGCTCAGAAAATCCATGCTTGCCTTTTTTTTTTTTTCCCCTCTCCTAACACTTGCTGGGAGGTTTTTGGTTTTGGCTCGAGTGGGATGTTTCTTTGTTTTGAGAAGAATGAGCGTGAGCGGGCTCGGCATCGGGCTGCTGTGGGACTGCTCGTCCCGTGCCGCCGCAGCAGCCCCTCTCTCGGCCCTGCCCTGGGAGAAGCGTTCGGGTCCGACGAGCCGCGGTGGGAAGGACTCGTGCTCGCAGGGACGGCAGACACCCGCTCGGTAGCATCCCCTGTGAAAGCCACGCGGTGCTTGGGACGCCGGGGAGCAGGGCCAGCTCAGCCACCCCAGTGCCCCCTGCAAGGGGGATGACCCAGCAGGGCCAGGGCATCGTTTCTAAACCCTTCTCAAGACTGCTTCTCTTCTCCTTTCTTTTCTTTTTTTCCTCCTTCCTTTCTTTTTCCTCCCTTTTTTTCCCCCATCTTCTTTTTTTCCTCTTCGGTGTAATGAGGCAGGCCAGGGTGCCCCACGCACGGCACTGCCCAGCCCTCCCGCGTGCACGCGGCTCCTGGCTCCTGTTCCTTGAGTCGGGACGACGTCCAGCGACTGTGCCAAGCCCAGCTGGCTCAGACCGTGTCTGGGGGGCAAGGACAGCGTCAGGCTCGACTGCTTTGCGGTCACAAGGCATTCACACACAAACATACGTGTGCATACATATACATACGTGTATATATATATCTTATCACAGCTATATGTGGATTTATGCCGTGGCTGCTCCCCAGTGGTGGGGCCATGCGTGGGGCCGGCGGGGCCGTGCACACCCCTGAGCTACACCCCGGTGCCGAATACGGCCCCGCAGCAGCGAGCGGTGCCGGAGCCCCAGCCGCACACGCGTGTGCCCGTACTTCGGTGCTGATAGTATTTGCGAGAGGGAGGAGGGGGAAAAACAAACGCTGGCCTGAGGCACCATGAGTTGAATCCCAGTAGTTATGAATAATGCAGGAAAATCCAGCGGAGCATTAACCGCGCCGAACGACGGCGAGGAGCCCCTCTGCTCTCTGCAGAGAGGGCATTTTACGGGCGGCATCGCGCTGCTCCTGCTGCAGGAAAGCGTCCCTGGTCACTGCCTGGGACACTGAGCGGGACGTGCGGGTAAAGGGCCAGTACCAGCAGCATCGCTTGTGCTGTGGTTGCTCTCCATCCTCTTGCTGTCACACTACATAGCAAACGCTCCTGCCTGCTCAGTGTGTGTATGTAAAATATTTATTACTAAAGAACAATATTAATAGCTTAAAGGTGTATGCAGCATACATACAGCTCAGTTACATACATCTCATCAGAAGAACTCTCTGTAGGTGTTTGGGTTTGGTAGCTGGTCTGTGTACGTCCCCGGTCCCCTCCGGCTCCGTGCGCCCTGGCCCTGCTGCAGCCCCGCACCCCGGGGACCCGCGGCGGAGGCCGGGGCTCTGCACAGCCACCCTGTCCCCCCGGTAGAGGCTGTCTTTGCAGTGGGAACAGCCGCTGCCCCGCTGTGAGACACCCACGGTGAGCCCCAGGTGGACGCTGGATGTAGTTTGCTGTGCGTGCCTTTCTAATTAATTACCTTAATAGAAACGTGCCACGTTAATTTGAAGATTACCGTGATCGGGCACTAAAAGCAAGGCAGCCCGGCTCAGGTACGAACGCTGACAGCAGAGCGGTTCGAAGCAGGGGGGTGCAGGGGGGTGCAGGGGGCTCAGCGAGCAGCGGCGTCGGGAGTGCCTCCGGGAGAGGAAGAGCGGCTGGCTTTGTGCAGCCTAACCGCAGAGCCCCTTCCGCGCGGTACGGTCACTCACGGATGGGTGACCAGTCAAACACCTCCGGACGAGCTTCACTTCAGGAGAGGAGCAAAAAGCAGGGGAAAAGCCAGCCCAAAGAGGAGTCTGACTTGCCGGCAGCTTTGCTGGCACACGACACCCCGTGGAGCCGCCGCCGCCGGGCTGCCTCGGGGAAATGCCACCGAACAGGCTCGGGTCTTGCTGCCGGAGACATCCCATGGGAGCGGGTGTTAATCGGCCTCACAGCTAATGAGAGCTGCACAAGGCGCCGAGTCCTTCAAACCCCTGTGCCCCGGCTGCTCCCTCCCGGTGCGCACAGGCACCCCAGCTCCGGCCGGGGACTGAGGAGCTGCGTGGGATGCCCTGGATGGTTGCACCCACCAAGAGGGAGGCCAGGGCTCCTCCTGGCTCCATCCCATCCCCTGAGCCCCGGCCGGGCTGGGCACCGAAGGCTGCACCACGCTGCTGATGTGCGGGAAGCCACGGGCGTCCCAGGGCACAGAGCAAAGTGCTTTACCCGCAGGACCCGTGGCTGCCGGGGCCGTGAGGCCGCAGGCGTGGAGGGGCTTCCCTGTCCCTGTCCCCCAGGAGCAACACAGCTGTGCACAAGGCTGGGGACACGGCCGTCCCAGCGAGATGGACCGGATGAAGTCACTGATACTGTAATGAACTTGGAGAAACAGAGGCTGCCAAGGGAATCAGGAGCGCTGAAACCATAATATTTATCCAAGAAGCTATTAAGAACTATTATCTGCCCAAATAACATTCACAAATAGTTTGACAAATATTTTTCCCTTGCCAGAAGTCCAGTCCTTTTGCCGTTTCTCCTTATAGATGGCCTTATTTATGCTGCCCCACAAATGGTCGACTCGTGTTTTTCAAATTACCGAGGCTTCGGCCACTCTTTAATCGCAGCCGTGTCCGACCGGCTGCCGCCGCGGAGCAGGAGGGGCGCAGGCAGGGACGTGTCTCCGCCACCAGATCACGGAGGGCTGAGCCCGCTGTCCCCGTCCCCCACGGGTGCCTGCCTCGGCCACCGGCCCCACCGCATCCACAGTTATGCTCCTGCAAGAAGCAATCCTACATTAAAACCCGGCATTTTTTAATTCCTCATTTCTTTCATACTCTTTTCTTTTCTTTCCTTTTTCACTTGCGGGTGGTACTTCTGTAGCCGAGCTGCAGAAGAACTGCGTGTGTTCCTACCACAAACCAAGAAAGTACCTTTCTACAAGGCTCAAACCAGGGCAATTACCAAAAAAATTAGAAAACCCAACCAACCCAACACTTGGCAAAGCAACAGAAACCTGACGGACGTTGCTTTCACACCCTCCCCGTTGGTGGAGATGCTCCTCTCCAGGTGGGGGTCAAGGCCGCACCCCCCTGCCCCGGGGGATCGTCCCCCCTCCACAGCCAGCGCTCGCTCCCATCGCAGCCACCCACGGCTGCTGGGATTTGCTGAGCATAATGGGTCTGAAAAAGCTCAAAGCTGTTGGTCTAAATATATCATTGTTGCTGGGGAAATAAATAATAAACAGAGGAGTGATTATGATCTTGTGGTTTAATTGGTTCTCTTTATTGTGGCTGGAGGGCCATCCCCGGGTGTTTCAGAGGAGCAGGCATTTCAGGTACCCGGCCAACACAGAGCAACATTTATTTAACAAAAAAACCCCGACCAAACCCAAAATTAAAAAAACCCAACAAATAAAATAAAGGCAGGCTCAGGCCAGAAAAAGCACGTGCATTTCCCAGTCCCAGAAACTTTTATTATAGATTATGACTGCAGCAAAATTAATAAGCTCTAAAAAGGCACACGCAAAATATCTACAAAATCTATCAGACTAGCAAATAAAAGGCAACCATCTATCACGCAGGCAGGGTTTTTTCCATCCCTACCCTCTGCACGCGGCTCCCCGACAGAGAGCTCGGCAGCAGGGCCCCGCAGCCGCAGCCGCCCGGTGCCTCCCCAGCCCCTCGCCGGTACGGCATTGCCCGCGCAGGGCTGCCGCCGCGCCGGTGGGGCGAGGAGGGCACGGCCTGACTCTGCTGCAACAGCCCAGCCCTGGCTGCCGGCCAGGACGGTAGCTCTCCCTCCGGAGTAAGTTATAGGTAAACAACATCAGAATGAGCCTGTTTGCACAAGAGCTGCTCTAACAGCGGCTGGAAATACGAGTTACCACCCAAACCCGCAACCGCTTGCTGCAGCGGCAGCGGCAGGTCCCGGCCGGCTGGGCTGTGGGGCCACGGGAGGTCACCGGCCCCACCGGCCCCGCCGCAGCCCGGCCGCAGCCCCGCCGCCTCCGGGCTGGCCCCGGGCACCTCCTGCCACGGCAGCGCGAGCCATGGCGGCGGCATTTCTCAGTGCAGGCTTGGGCAGACCTCTTTGGCTGCCTCCACAGCAAAAACCAGCCGGGGAGGCCGACGGAGCTGTCCCATCGACTGGAACGGTTGGACTTGATGATCTTCAAGGTCTTCTCCAACCTAAACGATTCCGCGATTCTGTGAACTTACGGTTAGGTAAGGCTCCAGCAGTTTTCTTTCAAACCCCACTTCTCCCAACAAATTTTGCACAAAGCTATTTTTTTTGCTTTGGTTAACGGGAGCCCTTGCTTCTAATTCTATTTTAATACTTTCTGAGCCTGCTGCAGCGGTACCAAGGCACCCCAGCGTGTTGCGAGTGCACCGGGATGCTGGATACGAAAGGGCACGACGTGGAGCCCTGCCGGGGTCCCAAGGCTTTCGCAGAGGTGACCGTGCCGCCCGCCGCAGCCGGACACGCCGGCACCGGGGCGGCCGTGCCACCTCTCCCCGCCCCGGCAGAGCCTCCCCGCACCCCTGAGCAGGGTGTCATCAGAAGCAAAAGCTGAGATTAAACCGGAGCGGAGCAAAGGGGCAGGCTGGGCGCTGGACCCCCGTGCCCCAGAGACGCTCACCACGCGGGGGCTGCCTCCGCTCTCGGTCCCATTTCAGCCGCGCTGGGGCTCATTCGCGGCGCCTTTTTCATTGCCCATTACTTCTCTATTCTTAACTCACCCCTGGTCGTTAACGAAAGCTCTGATCAATTTGCAGATACCCGATTATCTAATCGTCTAGGGCAGCCTGCGCGCCCTTGGTGCGGAGCAGGGACGGGGACCGCAGGCGGGACGCGACGCTCTTGCAGAGCCGGGGAGCCACGGGGGCTCTGGGGAGATGGGCCACGCGCTGGCAGGGACACAGAAATCTCGATATGGAAATGGGTTTATTTAAACTCCGCCAGCGCTCCCATTTCCAGACCGTCTTCCCTGCCTTCCCCGTATAATTTGAGCCCCGTGACAGATTTCCAGGGTGCCCGGCTGCTGGGGCTTTTTTTTCCCCTTCCTGAGTGCGTCAGTGAGTTTTAGAGCCCAGGTGCGATTTTCTAGACCCCTTTGTCTGAGGTTTAGAAGCAAGAATAAGCTTCATTAACAGAAGGGAGGATTTATAATAAGTAATAGCTAGGTGCTACCTCGTGAGCCGTCAAAGAGTTGTGCTAAATTACCAGCTGCTTTGCCCTGCTTGTCTTCAAATAATCAGCTCCTCACCCAGAGAATAGAACTTTAAACGGCTATTTCTTAAAAAAACTTGCTTTTAATCTTTATTTCCCAAAAGCTAAAAATTTGAATTAGCCCAAATGTACAAACTATAATTGCTTTGAGGTTTCTGGTTCGTTAGAATAATTAAAATACCAGGCACTTGCTAAGCAGAATATGTCCCTTCAGCACTGGGCTTGCTTTTTTTGCATAGGTAACTTTCCCCAGCTCCAGACCAATCTGACTTCCATCAATGCTGCATTGTCCGGTGAAAATTGTCCGCAAATTTGTCCGGGGCGGGTGCTGCTCGGGCTCTCGCCGTCAGCCACCCGTGCAGCCCCGGCCTGCGGGTGCGAGCCGGCCGCGGTCACGCCGGCAGGGCGCGGATGCCCGCGTTAGGCAAAGCCGCGCGGTTCGGGCCATCCCGCTTCCCGCGGAGCGGCAGCGGGAGACAGCCAGGACCCGGCGGGGAGAGCGGCGCGGGGATGCGGCCTGGCCCTGCCCTTGCGGGATGGCTGCAGCGGGAATAACCAGGAATGAGGGATCGGCTGAGCGTGTGGTCCGCGCTGAGCTGGCTGGAGAGCATCCGCTGTCCCCATGTGTCACCACGGGTGGGACGGATGCAGCAATAACACGTGCAGTTCCTCACACCTTAAGCAACAGCACGCACGCTTTGTCTGTGCAATCTGCTTGGTTAAACCTTGTGCAACCGTGAGGTCCCCGCTGCGGCGCTGAGCCGTCGCTCCCTCCTGCTCCTGGAGGTCGGGGTGGGGAGGGACATCTTGGCTCCTCTCGGACACCGCTGCCTGGGCGCCTGGCCTTGCACGGCCACCAGTGTCCGCTGAAAGGCTGGCATGTATTTATGGGATTTAAAAAACTGGGGGAGATGGGATTTCTTCAGGAGAAAAGCAAGCGAGCAGTGTCCCAGCAGCGATAAGCTTCTACACGGAGGACAGGGCGGGCGCAGCCCCCAGCCAGCGCCTCCTGCCAAGTGCCGTCATCCGTCAGGAATGGCCCGGCCGGCTTCTGCTCGGGCACCGCCAGGACCCCCCGACGCGGGAGGGGAAATGGCCCCGCTCCCCCCCCGCCTCGCCCCAGCCGCCCAGCAGGGATGTGGCGTCTGCCGCGGGTGGGTGCTGGCTGGGGACGGTGGGGCCAAGCACCCACCACGGCCCTGCAGCCCACCCCGCTGTGGGTCACGGGGCCGGGCTTGTGTTTGGTCAAGCGGGTCCGTGGGTCGTCACCGCTGCAGCATAAAAAAATACCCCAGTGCTCCTTTGAGAGCGCGCGCTCCAGCCTGAGAGAGGTGACGTTAACCTCTGGGCTCGTTTGGCCATTAAATATAAACAGCTATTAAAATAAAATACAAAAATCTTCCCGGAGGGATGCTGCAGGATGCTCGTGCCTCTGCCTGCAGCCGGCAGAGCTGCCCCTGCCCCGCGGGGCCGACGTGCCCAGCCCCGCGCTGCGGCCGGCAGCCCCACAGGTGCCCGGCAGCCCCACGGGTGCCCAGGGCCACGGGCGAGGGAGCGCCTTCGCCTTCCCAGCCTCCGCTCCCTTTTAATCCCGGCTCAGAGCACGTCGTGCACAGCCCTCGCTGACCCACTGACACGGATTGCAGGCTGAACATGCAAACGCCCCTTTTCTTTTTTTTTTTTTCAAGCTGGCATCGCTTTCCCTGCTCAAGCCTCCATCCCTGTCTCCAAAGCAAGCAACGATGTTGAAACGCTGCTGAAAAAAACAAAGATGAAAAAAAAAAAGGGACAAAAAGAGGCCCACATCCCGGGTCCCATGGGGCAGATGCCACCGGCAGCCCCCGGCTGCGGCTGCCCCACTAAGGGGATGGGGTCGGGGCGCTGCGGGCTGGCAGGGGGACGGGGCCCTGCTCATGGCCAGCAAGGCCTGCGAAACGGCCTCCGAAATGCTGAGTAAATGCCTTCCCGGCCAGTGGAAAAAAGCTTATGTGTAATCAAGCCTGCGCCTGCTTCCAGGGAAATGAAGTTTCCTTGTTTTGAGTAGAAACACAGGTTGCGTTTCTATCGGTATCTGTTTCTGTGTCCTGCAGCCTGGCTGCACCCACGGACGCGCGGCATGCCCAGCCTCTTGCCGGCGGCCCTGCCGGGGGATATTTCTGTGCTCTGTATTTTATTACCAAGTGCTATTCCAGGCTGGCTGTGACTTACTGCGCACTGCTCCGGAGAGCACTGGAATCACGAGTTTTGTGCTATTCCTATCATTTCTGGAAATCACACCAAACGCTCTGATATGAAGCAGGGATCGGGGTCTGATTTCCCCACAGGCTGGGTCGGACGGGGAGCAGAGGCGAGGCAGGCACGGGGCTGGGACCCCTCCGCCAGGTGACAGCGGGACAGTGCTGAGCCTGACGGGGGAAAAAGGGTTTCCTGGGTGCGGAGGAACCTTTTTTTTTTTTCTTTTTTTTTCTTTTTTGCCTTTTCAGGACTTGAAGGCTGAAAAGTATATAAATGACGTCACTAGAGGCTAGATGTGTCACTGCAAAACTGCAAAGAGGGAAAGAGCCTTTCCGAGAGTGCTTTGGGACAAGAACAATCAGGTTTTGGGGTGGGTTTTTTCCCTTATTCCTCTCTCCTCCTCATGAAGCAGTAGCTGTAAGTTAGACAGCTTTCCAAAGCCTGCCTGGCATTCTCAGTGGTGCGGGGAGCGGCGGGTATCCTGCTGGCTCTCACGAGCCTCGCACGGGCTGGCCGGGTGTGGGATGGAGGGTCCCCTTTCAGCAAACGCAGCTTGCAAAGGTCAATACTGCTAGAAAGTGCGTGGCAGAGGTCTCTGTGGACACGGGGAGCAGCAGAAGACCCCTTTCATTTTCCCACGGCAAAGGGTGATACTGATTGTTCGGCTTTTGTGTGGTGGCCGTCATCTCATGCTTACAGCTTGAAGGGCTTCACACAACGCGAGCTTCTGCCTTTGGGCATCTCTGTGAAACAGCAACTGGAAAACGTACTGAATCATGAAAGCCCCCTCTCCACCAGCCCTTGCCCACTGCACCTCCCAGGAACTGGTGTTTCGCTCTTGATTTCCCGACCCTTGTGCCTGGGCTTACGGGCTCTGCTGGCTGCGGCCCCCCACGCCCCACGCCAGGGTGGCCGCAGGAGCCGGGGGAGCAGGGCAACGCTTCGGGCGGCTGCGAGGAGCCCGCTGACCGAATCCCACCCTTCCCCAAACCGCAGCTCCTGGGAAACTCCCCGCTTTCCCGGTACTGCCCTGAGAGGGGTGCAGGCTGGCGGAGGAGAGTCCTAACGCCAGACAAAATCCTCCTGAAAAGTGATCTGAAAGGAGATGAGGGGATGCAGCTCCTCGTGCCCCAGCATCACCTGCAGCCCCAGCGCTCCTCGGGGCAGAGGTAAAGGAAAGGCTCTTAGAGGCACCCCGGGGATTTAAGTATTACTTGAAGCTGTCTGGGTTTGTGCTGTGAAATCTCTCAGATGAATTTAAACAGAGCCATCAGCTGGCTCTTGCGGGACCCAGGCGTGACAGTGCTGCGAGGCCCTAAGGAGCAGCCTCCTCCCATCCCTCGCCGGCACCCTCTTTTAAGCTGTCAGCAGAAGTGAGACTAAAGCGAGCGATATCCTTCTTCGAGGGAAAATTCCAGTGCTTCAACTGCAACTTACAACGTAAAGGGGCAGCAGAGCCAGAAATCAATATAACAAAAGTTCTGTGTCAGGATTAGAGTGCAGCCCGCTCCCCGAAGTGAAGGTGTTTGTCTTGCCGTGTCCCAGTGCAGACGGACGCACCGCTGCGTACGTGCCCATGTGTGGACATCCGCGGCCGGAGGGCACTCGTGTGGGACGCTCCGACCCCTCAGCGCCCAGAGGAGCTGTGACGGTTTGACGCACGTTCACGGCACCTAGCTCCATCCAGAGCACGACGGCCGTTCAGTCTAAGTCTGCATTAAGCAACAGCAGGGACCAGCAGGAGCCCGTCTGCAGCTTAAAGCATTGGCCCTGAGGACACAGCATCCTCGTACCCTCATGTTACAGCCATAACCGAGCACTGCGAACGGCTACGGAGCGCGGCTGTAATTAGCTGTAATGGTCTGGGCTGCTATTCAGGCCACTGAACTCAGCAGAAGTCTTCTTGGGACAAGACAATTACCAAGAGGATGTTTTGTCTGACTGCGGAGCCAGATGAGAATCTGAAAAATTCATGGCCAGTCTGAAATTGTTGCTCTTACTGAGTAATAGCCTGCTCGAAAAAAAGCATCCAAGCCAACCCAAACCCAACGCAGCCCAATCCAACCCAACCCAATCCAACCCAACCCAATCCAACCCAACCCCAACCCAACCCAACCCCAGCCCAACCCCAACCCAACCCAACCCAACCCCAACCCAACCCAACCCCAGCCCAACCCCAACCCCAGCCCAACCCCAACCCAACCCCAGCCCCAGCCCACCCCACCTCAAGCCCCCAGCAGAGCACCGGGAGGTGTGACAGGAGCGCTGGCAGCAGCCTGGGTGCTCCCAAACCATCCAAGGTGCTTCACTTCCTGCTGCAAAACCCCACAAAATCAGTAAAGAGACAAGGGCCAGCAGCTCGAACACGGGGCCATGGGGACCTCAGGAATGCCACGCGTGTGGGTGGCCACCAGGACACGGGGACCAAGGCTGGTGCACAGCGGCCTGGCCGTGGCCAACCCATGGGACTTGCGCCGCTGACTTGAAGCATGGCAGGACTGCACCCTGAGACTCGTTTGACATCTGTTTCAACTGATGTTATTGCACCATGCCTTTTTTGTTTGTTTGTTTTAATGCCTAAAATGGTGGGCCAGGGAATACAGAAGAGACTTTACCTATCGGCAAGTCTGACTATCCCTGCTTTCTTATAATTTTGACTGATGACTTTAATATGAAGCATCAAATGCCATGTCAAGCTGGTTTAAAAAAATATTTTTTATCTTTAATTTCTCTTGGAATAAACCAATGTTTACTCCAGTATTAAAGCTGGCCCAAAATGGGAACATTCAGTAAGCGTTTCAGCCAAATTTGTCTTTTTGGAAAGTTTTAATTAAAAAAAAAATTCCACTAGCTCTCCTGTAAGAGCAATAACTTCTCCTTATGCTTTATTTTCCTTTTCTCCAGAAGACATCTTGTAAACACATTTGCGTGGGACTTTTGTTCCCAATTACTCTCTAGGTAGCACATCCAAAAGCTCCTAAGTGCCTCGGAACGGGAATTATTTACTCCTGTCTCAGAAGAACGTGAGCATCTGAAGAGCCGAAGGGGGACGCTGCACTGAAAGGTTTCGTGGGGATAAGGGCTGGCAGCAGCCTGCTGGCGCGGAGCAGCGTTACCGAAGAGGTCCCTAAACCCCGTATCCCTTAAATATGCCTTTTAAGGTGTTTCTAATGTGTTTGGAAGTCTCATTTGTCCATAGGACGCTTTCTCTTCAGAGGCCGGGAGTCACGTTTGGGACAGAAGGCCGTGCCAGGAACTCCCGTCTGAGCTGAAAGCCACCGCTCCGGCAGCGTCCCACGAAGGCAGCAGGGATCACGCTGGAGGAGCGGCTTGGGATAGGACGGTCCCAAACACAAGCAAATAGTGCCGACAGATGAAATACTAAGCCTTTTCTTTGCCTCCTTTCCCTTAGTCCTTCCTGTCCCGTCCCTACACCCCGGGAAAGGGGTTTCTGTGCTGCCCGCCCCAGGCAGCGCGGCGGCCGGAGCCAGCTCTGAGCAGCCCCTGGAGGTCCCAGCCCCGGCCGGCAGCACCACAGCGGCTGCTGGGGCTGGACGAAGCCCAGCCCAATCCTCTCCTTCGTGAAAATCAACAAATGCTGCAACTGTTCACTATTAAATCCAAGGATATTAAATCCAAGGATGAACATGAACCGGCAACTTGCCAGAGAAACACTGGCTTTTACCCCTACAAACCTCTCGGCCCTCTTCATTCAAGACCTTAAAGCAGAAAACACGGGACAGTTTGGAGGCTTCGCCCCTGCCCGCTCAGCACCGGCCAGGTGACGTCCCCAGCGCATCCCCAGAGGGCCGGGCTGTCGCTTACCGAGAGGTTATGATCCCGAGGAGATGAGCTGTACCGCACCCCCCCTAGAAATCAGGAAAAATGAGACTGACTTTTTCATCTCCCCCCCCCCCCCCAAGACAAAAGTCCTGGAAGTTTAATTACTGTGAAAGAAACAGAAAGAGGTCTGAAATTTCAGTTTCCCTCATTTCTAAGTGACACCACGAAGCGAACGAAAAGGCAGCCCAAGGCCTGGAGGGTGGTTGTGGATGGGAGTGTGTTTGCAAGCGCTTTTCTGTAACCGGTTTCAAATGTCCTTCGCTTCTCTTGTTACAGATCTTCTAAAAATATCAAATATAGATCTTTCCCTCATAATATTTTAAGATACTCTATTTATACATTAATTCTTTCAAAAATAAAAAGTGACACATACAGCAATTCCGTCACTCGGAGTCTTTAAAATTATTACAAAAAGACACGACATCCATCCCCCAGCAGCGTCCGACAGCGTCACGTCTGCACAACAGTCTCTCCGCCAACAGGCTGGGGTTTCTCTGACGATTTTCTGTTACAAAAGATCGTCATTCCAGCTCTCGCCATGCCACCCGGCCAGCCTGGCTCTGCAGTCCCGCAGGGCTCCTTCTCCCACCCTCCCCCTTCAAAATGACCCCAGATGGCGAGGGATTTGCAAACTCGCCCTGCCGAGCACTCGCCGTGCGTCCCTGGAGGCATGAGCGTCCTCTCCGGGGCAGGAACGGAGGGGCGGTGGAGCCGAAGGGCTCGTCCTTTCTTTTCTGTAGACCGTAGGTTGGCCACACCAACAATAAATGTCCCGTGAGGATGGAAATAATTTACCTTGCACAACCAGTACTGCACAGACTTGGCACGGACAGACTACACGCCAGGCTTCAAGCAAGGAGACCACCTAAAAAGCAACGGTGGAGAGTGGCAAATGCGGCTCCAAAATGGCACATCAGCGGCCTGGGCATTCACGAAAGCATGGATGTCTCTGTGCAATGTGCATTGGAAAGTAGAGATACAAAACAGCCAGTCAAACAAAAGGAGTGGTATTTATCTGGAGCTGCATCTTGCTCTCCAGGAAGGAAACGCAGGCTGCACAGACCACAGATGTTTACCTCGCAAAAATCTAAATCTTTAAAAAAAAAACCCCAAAACTTTGAGACGTTTGGTCCAAAATATTCTCCCCTCCACCGTGCTGACAGCTGCCGAGTCCTGGCAGCTCCCGGCCGGTACCGTGCCCCCCCTGCAGAGCCCACCGAGCGTCTCGCTCTCGCCTGCAAGAGCAGAGCTCTGCTGTGGCACGGCAGGACGGCCGCCGCCTCGCCGGGGCTGCCCCCAGCCTGCCAAGGGAAGCTCAGCCTCATGCAAACTGCTGCTGCAGACGCAGGCTGTGGTTTGACCTCAGCCGAAAGCACCTCACCCCTTCCCCTGCCGCGGCGGCACAAGAAGGGGCTGGGTTGCTCCCCGGCTGCACGGGAGAGCTTCGCTCGGGCTGCTCGGAAAGCGGGGAAGGGCCTGGGAGCAAAGGACTCCTCGCCGCGGACCGCTCTTCCTCCGGCGGGGAGGCTGATGGCTTGGGTCCCTCAGCTCCCACTGATGCTCTTTACAGCTGGCAAGCAGTCTCGCTGGAGGGAGCGTCAGGCTCGGTGGCTCTCCCGTGCTGGTTCACAGTTTGCAGGCTCATCCCCTACGGAGCGCTCGGGCTGCGGCGTGGAGCTGCGGCGTTGCTGGGTTTTTCTGATTGCTGCGAGGGCTCCCGGCCGGGACGTGGGCTTTGGGCATGGCCGGCTTCTGCGCGGGGCTGGAGGAGTCGAGCCATCTCCCCAGGGCCGCTCCCCCCGCAGCCCCGGCACGCGCGGCAGGAGTGTGGGAGGAGAGGCGTACACTATCATCCACACCAACATTCATCTCCGTGGGTACGGGGAAGTCCTTCACCCTGCGTCGCACAGTGGCAAAGAGCAAAATGGTCTGCGGGACTCCCGCCAGCGGCTGCCATGGATACCATGTAAAGCTCAGCAGCGGGGCTTCTTACGCCCAAAGTTATAGGAACTCGACGTAGTTCTCAGGGATTAATCCTGTCTTGCCGTTGAGGGTTCCTTCCAGCCAGCCAGGCTCCTGGGATGGATGAACTTGAGGAGAGAAGGAAAAGGCAGGTTACTACAGGAGGAGGATTATGGTGCAGAGGCCATTGCTCTTTGAGTGCTGGCAACATCAAAGTTGCTCTTAGGAGAGAGCAAGGCCCTGAATTTGTGTTTATTTTAAAGTAAGGCAACTAATATGCTAAGGAGCTCGGGACGTTGAAGTGCTGTCTGTCCGTGCCTGCTCACCCGTGGGACTCCTCTGCCTTTCCTTTGTAAAGCGTCAGAGACCACACAGTGAAACCAACAGAAGGACCAAGCGAGCTGCGCGCTCGGCTACGGGCTGGGTTTCCAAATGCTAGCTGGGCCGACGGATTTGGGACAAAAACCAGGGGCTCAAAACTTCCTCTAGATTTGGGCTAAAATCTCTTTGAAGTTCGAGAGAAGGTGGTTAACTCCATCGCACCGTAACCCTGCACATCCCGGCTTGGCCTCGGACCAGGCTGAGAGAGAAAATGCATTAGCAAACGCTCCCGGCAGGAAAGCAAACACTTCAGTCTTATGTCTGTGAAACAAGAAACCTGATCAGTCCTCAAAAGACTTACGCTCTTTCTTTAGTCAATCAACTACTGAAAATTTGCTGATTTTACAGGAACCAGGGCTATGCCAGCGCAGGCAGAGGAATATTCCCTGCACCTCCCACAATAAACAGTGGCAAGTCAGTACTTCAGAGCTAGCTGAGCTTCCCGTGGCTCTCTGCGGCTCTGCTCCCGCGCACCTCGTCTGGCATCAACTGCAAGAGCCCCGTGAGCCCCTGCTGCCCCGCTCCCCTGCCCCATGGGCACGGTGCCCGCCCCCCTCCCTGCTCCCCGCGTCTCCGTCCAGGCACCCCCTGCCCCTGCTCCCCCTCACTCAGCCGGGGGGGGGTGTGAAAGGCGTTGAAAATTCACATTGCGGTGCAAATGTGACCGGGTTTCTTGAGCGCACCCCAGGAACGGCAGTGAGCACTGCGCGGGGTCTGCGTGCCCCCGAAGCAGAGCTGCGGGGACGGGCTCTGCGCGTGCACCAGCCTCCGGCCCTCCTGCCAGCCGGTACAGGCCACGCCAAGGCTCCGGCAGAGTCAGAGCAAAAACATGTTTAAAAACTGAGTCTTTTTCATGCAATGGCAAACGCGGGTGTTCTGCTTATCAAACCAGCAACAGAGCACGGAGGAGCAGGGCCTCAGGTTCCTCTGCGTGCCTCCTCTCCTACTACAGCCCCATCTATTGCAGGATGGCCATTTTCTCTGCAAAAGCCACGACTGACATTGACCAGTGAGAAAGATTCAGAAAGACAGAAGTGTTTTTAGTCCCAACATCTCCACCCTTTGGGAGAGACCAGTCCTCACCAGTATGGCAAAGTCACTCACAACTGGGTATGCCTGCAGAGGAATATTGTACAGAAATTGTACAGAAAAAGAATTCAAACCACAGGAAACTAACGCGTTTCAAGAGCCACGGCGTTCTGGCTCCTAGAGTAAAATGTTTATTTACCGTCTTCAGGTTTCACTTGTGCCACCTTCTTTCTCCATGCCTACAGCCTCTCACGCCCAAGTCTTGGGGCTTTGCTATCACCAAAGGCTAAGGCAGTCTGCTCCGAGGAAAAATGCCACCTCCAGCCTGCAAGGAAAGCCCCAAGGGCAAAACCGCATTAAAAGCCATTGGGTTACCTCCCTTTGGGTGGGAGTAAAGGCTCACAGTGCCCTGCCAGCGGACAGTGGCCATCAAGAGACAAGAAACTGTAAAAGTGGTGCGTGTGTGTCTGTCTTCAGCCCTCTGGTCTCAGCAAATGGGCTGGGAAAGTGCCTTAACCGAAAGCCACGTGAGTTCCAGCTCTGCTTTTGCCGTAAAAAATCACTTATGTCCCAAAGACAGCCATTCATTTCTGTGTAGGAACTGTCAGATAGAGCAGAGCACACGAGCAGATAGGGAGGAGAAGCTCAGTCTCTATTACAGAATTACATTCTCTATTATAACTTTCCCAGTGTAGCATAAAACTTTGGTATGCGTCAGCAGCAGCTCCGGTGGGGGGTTCACTGCTTCAGAATATGGAGTTTTCCACTTCAGGGGCGATTGCTAGTTAAAAACGCACGTGAGCATGCCTTTCCTGACCGTGACTCTCACCTTCCCCAATTTCAGGCCTCCACGTCCCTCCCCTTTGGCATCACAACAAGGGCACGCAACTATCAAGTGCACGAGACGTGCTGGAAAATCCAGGTTTCGTGTAACTAAAAGGAACAACGCTGTGGGGTTTAAATGGACCTCTCAAAACATGGCGTTACTCACTACGTGGATGCTGCTCGGTGTGGGCAGCAGCACCCCAGTCTCCCAGTCGGACCGAGATGTGCTCTGCCGTGTGCAGCCTCGGAGAACCTTACAGTCAAACGCGAACCTGTCTCTAAGTATTTCCAAGATCCATTTGCTTTCACTGGGTTTATGAAACCCCTTCATCATCATCATATTTCTACCAAGCAGTGCTGTTTCTAACTCGCTTCCCCCAGCTAACGTGAGCCTCGGCTATGCTGCTAAGTGATTAGAACATGCTGTATATTTTTTCCCTTGAATAATCCATTGATTTTTATCTAGCAAACACAATGTATTTAATTCAAACTTGTTCCCCTCCTAGCTACTCTAATTCCCACAGGCTCTCAAAGGGGAGACCATGTTTATTTATAAGATATCTATGGAGCTGCTTAGGAAAAGTATTTTCTTTAATTCACATGTATTCATTCTCTTCCCCTTTATGCTATATTCTCATATATATCCCAGGGCAAAACCAGCGCATGTGGTAGCAGTTTCCCAAATGACAATGCTTAACATATAAAAGCCAAGAACTACTTGGAAAGTAGTAAAAAGTCTCTTCTTTACATTGGGATTATATCTAAAACAGAGCTGCTGAATTCCATGGGGCACAGTCTCTTTCCCTTGATGCAGGAAACAGAAAGTCTATGTTCATTAACATCGTCTCCAAAAATCTGACTAACCAGAGCCCACCTATTCCAGCTCTCAGTATCCAGAGGAAGAAAGCACACGTTATTCTTCCATCTCCTGCATGAAACATTATGGCAACTGCAGAGAATATTTCTGGTGGCGATACCTGGAAACTGATCTCTCCTACCCAGAAGACCACTGGGGAATGGCTCCGTATGGTAAACGCTGGTGTCGGTCAACCACTCGCCAGCCGCTCCCTTACATTTCGCTCAGGGGTCGGTGCCCACAGGAGGGACGCGGCGCAGTCAGCGCAGCACACAGCACAGGCACGCAGGGGTCTGCACGGTCCCACCGGCGCAGCGCGAGTACTCGCCCTGCCGGCAGCGCTGCCTGCTGCGGCACGGACGGCGTGCCACGTATCGCTGCGGCGAAGAGCTGGGGCGCGTGTACTGCAAGGTCTCCAACAACTTCAGCGAGCAGCTGGAGCGTCGGGCAGCTGCCAGGAAGGCAAACAGTGCAGGCAGCCGGGTCTGCGCTGGGCACCGGTCCACGCTCCACCGCCTGCCGCTGACGTAGCACGGCACAAAGGTGACACCGTGCCTCGCCAAACTTTTTCCTTTTATCTTCTACTTTGGATCAGAGCCTGCACTTTGTACCCCCACGCGTAGCCTGGAGAGCCTCTGCACACCCTCCATGCAAGGCTTGTACCTTCCCTTACCAACCCACCGAAACACCGCTTTGATCTACGAACGCCGTCACCCACGCATGCCCTCGCCTCGTGCCCTGCGGATGTGGCCACTTCCGCTGCCGGGGCCAAAACGCCCGTCACGCCGGTCTGGCGGCTCGGACACCACGGGCACGGGCAGGGCGATGAGCGGGACGCGGAGCGGGACCTGCTGACCCAGGCTGGAGGTGGCAAAGTGGACGTCTCTGCCGGAGTGATCTCCCGCGCTCTGCTCCGGGGGAGAGGGGAATCCCACCTACTCATCCCTCCTATTTTACACGCCTCGCTTAGGATGAAATAAACCGGGATCTCGAAAAGCCAGTTTTCACACTGATCCTCAAGAGGGCTGGATGATCAGCTGCTTTCAGCATGGGTATGAAAAGTAAGGCAAGATACACCACGGATCAATGCCTGTGTTTCAAGTATACCCGCTTTCTTCTTTCATGGGATTTCTAGTGGTGGAAACAGGACAGTCATTAAACATAGGGCTGAAAGGAAACCCTATGTTTAATGGGTTTTTCAGTTTAAACGAACTGAAAGCCCAAATCATTCCCTGGGTCACGGGAGGAACACCGGTCATTTGCAAAACTAAGCGCTAAAATAAATAATAGCGAGTGTCCTTCTCTGTAGCTTTATTCATACCGCTGTTAATACTGGCTCTGTGCAGCTCACATGTACATTACATGAAATGGGAGATGCTGTTACAGAATAAGCGTCCATTTTGAAGTGAAGGGGAAGTCTCCTGCCTACCTACCGCCCAGGCTAAGAGCAGCACTCCTCGCGCCGCTTCCTGCAGTGCCTCCCCGGCAGGCGAGGTGGGTGGCTGCCAGCGACAGGCAATGCCCCGGTCGTTAGAAGGAAGCTAATTTGATGGTGTGCTGCAAACGCCCCCGGTACGTCCCCTCGCCCTCCCACCGTGCTCTGTCCTTGCTTTGCAGCAAACCCTGCTCCAGGCTCAGCTCCGCGGAAGCCCGGCGCGGAGCAAGCGTGGCTCCTACGGCACCGGGCGCGGCTCTCGCGATCCCGCTTTCCTGGCACACTGGGAACTGCAGCGCGAACATCGCGCTGAGAAATGAGCCCATCTCATCCCGCTCCCACGAGGTGCCTGGCGCTGCCCCGTGCCCTCCCTCCAGGTCAGGGACTCACCGTTATCAAACACGGTGCCTGCCGTGAAGGAGAGCTCCGAGTCGTGTTCTGCTTTACAGGCGTACAAAGCTCGGGCTTTCCGCAGTGGCGAGCTGCAAAAAGAAAGCATTTATTGGTATAAAAAATACTCTGCTCATACACAACAGCACTCCGCACCGCGTCAAAGAGGGGTCCACATAAGTGGTGCACGTTGAAGAGACGTCCAAGGACCTCTACCCATCTACAAGGGTCCAAGGTTATGCTGCTCGGGGGAAGAGCGAGGAAGAGGCTAGAGGAGGCTAAAGGCTCTCAGGGATGAGCCCCCAGTTTTCACCGCACTGCAAATCCCAGTCTGAGCCCAGCTGGCACAGCCAGGGCCAGAGCCCGTGCCCCGCGCCCACGCAGTGGGCAGCCCGGAGCCAGGGGTCCCCGGGAGAGCTCCAGGCAGCAGACGGGAGGAGTACAGCGGGGAGCTGGAAAAGTTTTTTGAGTCTCTGAAGGGCCATAACTGGCTGGAGGGCCGGCGCGGAGCGAAGGCGGGCAGCAGGGCTGGCAGTGACCCGCCGCCCACCGGCCCCGCTCGTTGCCAGACCCATCGCTCTCCGACTGCAGCTGCAACCACAAGGAGAACTTTGCGAGGAAGAATTAGCACTTGGGAAGGGTATTTCAAAACAGAAAAACAAGTAGGTCCATGAAGAATTTGCTGCACTTCTTCAGAGACTGTACCTGAAGATAAAAAAGATTTAACAACCATTAGATTTTACTGGGGAAGTGTCAGCGTGCCCACGCTGCGGGGGAGTGAATTAGAGCAGAGGAGCCAGAAATGGAGCAAATCACCGGCAGACGCAGCGAGAAAATGAAGGACCTCAGGACCCCACCAGCAAAGCACAGGCACACAGAGCTGTCCCCTCTGCCCCGAGCCTCCCACCCAGCCTTTCTGGGTTTGGGCTCGAGCAAGGCCGGTGGAAAACCAGGACATTGCCGGGCCACGGTGACGGTGACAGTGCAAACCTGCCCAGGCACTGGGCCGTCCGACCAGCCGGCCGCATCCAGCAGGCTGCTCGGCTATGGTACGGCCAAGCAAAGTGATGGAAATGGCCCCAAGAGCTGCTGGGGTAAGGAACAAGGCATCACCATTTCTCAGTTCAGCGGTTTCACCAACTTTTATCTTTGCGAGGACTTGAACTTATTCTGAAGTCTCTCCGAGCGAGCCCAGGTAAGCGGCATGCCTTCACCTCGTGGCGAAAGCGGTTCACCTTCACACAGAAACCACAAACCCGGGAAGCTGTGACGGGTTTTGGTTTTGCTGTGAAGAGAGGCCCGAAGCAGAGGTCTCTCCTCTCCGAATTCCAGCTGCCTGACACGAGCAGCCGCCAAACACTTAAAAAACCAGGACGGGCAAACACTCCTCCTGCTCCAGAGAGGGTCCTTCGCTGCCGGGGAGGCACCACTCAGGCGCAGTGCCTGGGGAGACTGTCAGATGAAAAACAAAAGGTATTTTCGGGCTTACTACCTTGAATTATTCAAGTCGTTGTTTTCCTCCTCAAAAAATGGCCTCTGCAGCCCAGCATCCCTGTGGTCCCTGCCCCTTCGCGCGCCGGCTGCTCTCCGGGCTGCGACTGCACCCTTCAGAGCCCTGCGGGGCTTTCACAGGGACTGAAATGCCGGGCTCACTCCGGCAATCGCTCACGTTAGGGTTCTGCCTCCAAGCATGGCACAAGGCCAGCAAAGCACTCAGGAGTTTCACCCATCTGCCCTTGTGCCGTTTCGGGGATGATGAGCCTCTCTCCCCCAGAGGAGGAAGGCTGCCCGGATGGTATTGCGCCGTTGTCAGCCTTTGCAGACATGTAGCAAAACAAATAAATAACCCTGCCAAGCAGGCAGCCGTCGTACTGGCAGCATTCGTATGGCTGTAGGTGTGGGGGAAGAGCTCGGTCTGCGCCTGTAACGAACAAACAGGTCTGACGCGTCTCCCTCAGCGGAGGGATCGCGGCCACGGCCCCGCATGCCTGCGCCTGCCAAGGGGCTGGGAGCCGCGCTCTGCCGGGGACGACATCGGCCTCTTGCTCCGCTGTGCCGGGGTGGGCTCGGAGGAGAGAAATCCTGTCCGAGGGCACCCTGCACACAGAGCCGAGGCGCTGCTGCCCTGGCTTCCCCCACGTTAGCATCCCCCGGTATCTGCAGCGCAGGTCCCGAACGCTGCCCGTGGCGCGCTCACAGCACGGCTGCACCTCCGAAAGCCACGGGACCCCCCCACGCTGCGCCCGCTCCTGCTGCAGTGTCCGGCACCCCAGCGTGCAGGGGGCACCTGCGTCCTCCTGCCCCGCAGCGCCGGCCTGCAGCACAGCCTGACCCGCTGCTCCAGGGTCCCACTGGAAATCGTCCGTTAGTCTGCCTGTAACCTTCAGGACCAATTTACCCAGCGATGCCCAAGCGCCTGAGACACGGGCACGCAGCAGGCAAATGTCTGTGCTGCACCGTGTCCTTTACCCTCCTTAGATTCCAGATAATAAAAGGGAATTGGCCAGAAAATGAGGTATCGCAGCGTTTCACACAGGCTTGTTATTCCTCGCAGCACCCGGGAAGGCAGTACGCGTCTTACCTGTTGCAGAGAGGAGTAAAGCGAACCGCAGGCACCTGAAATGGCTGGGCAAAACCATGGAAACCACCAGCAACACCGAGCACTGCGAGTGTGACCTGCGAGCGCCGGCTCCCGTTTGCCGGCCCACGGGGGCCAGTGGGCGCCTGCCGGGGGGCTCAAAGGGGGGATTCAAAGGCTCTCCCCTGGGGCAGGAGACATTTGAAAGCTCCTCTCTTGCTGAGTGCAGATAGCTGCATTGGGGGAGTTTGAGCAGGATGCAAAGGGAAAAGGAAAGTGAAGTGGGGGAAACCGAGTAAATTAAACAGAAAATAGCAAAAGCAACAAAAAGCAAAGCGAATTCTGCAACAGACCTGATGGGGGATGAGTCGCTGGACGTAGAGGAGGTGGGCATAGGACTTGATGGCGCGGAGAACATGGGCCAGGACGGTGAGAGGGGTGACGTTGGGCTTGGATTCTGAGGGCTGCAAGACATAACCAGATACCTTATCAACGTGCAACCACAGAAACAAACAGCAACCGAGAGACAGTCAGACGACATCCGACGATAGCGCGTGCCTTGGGAATATTCAGAGCATGAGACACAGCTACGAAATGAAGTGCCAAGACCTTGGGAAATGTTTCAAGGCCAGATCTGCATTTCTCTGGACAACAAGAGCTGGATCTTCCAATTAACCCCTGCTCCATCATCCCGTCCAGCGAGCCCGACACCCCGTGTGCGGAGGGCTGTCTCGCCGCTCGCCGCTGGCAGCCCAGCCACTTACCTGCCTTGTTTTATTTCCCCCACTGCTGCCAGAAATAGTTGATGGTATTTCTGGATGTTAACGATGCCTGCGAGCAGCCTCCATCCCCCTTTTGTATGTCAGTTGTTGCAGTGTCAGAGTCCGGGCCCCGATCCCCGGTGCCCGGCCGCGACCGCCTGTTGACATCTCTAACCCAACGGGTCGTGGAGGCTGGGAGCCCAGAGGAGTTCGTTATCTACAGGACGGGGCCGGCCAGGGCTGGCGTTTCCATGCTATCATCTGTCTAAAGACAACTAGCAGGAGAAAATCTCCAGCCCACAGCACCCCGCAAGGCTCAGCACCGTCAGAGGACCGTGCCGGGACCCCCGCGCGAGCCGGCCGCCTCACGGGTCATGCAAACGGCTTGCATCGGGTAACCAGCACTCCAGGGCTCCCGCCGCGCTTATGCGACCAGTACTATAAAAACGTCATTGATTTGTTTTACACGTTTTACACTGAAGAACTCTTTTTGCCCCTCATGCAAACTGCTCTTGATTCCTCACTTTTAAGCTACTGCCGTCAACCGAAGTTGAATCGAGTTACTGAACTAGTAAATGCATGCAGAAGTCAAGTGAGAAGTGTTTGAGTTCCTTCAAAACCGTTCGATTTAGGTCATTCTCAGGTTCACAGAAAGGCAATTATTGCACTAAAATACCAATTTGAGTCTGATTCATCTTCTACTGTTTCTATGCTTATCAACTCATCTGTGCTCTGTAATTCAGGTTGTAAACTCTGTCAGTGATAAACACCAGAAAAACCTCACCACACTGAAAATGCCTCCGTAAAACCAAGAAGTTTCGTAGAAGCATCATGATTTATGTTTTTTTCCTGAGGAGGGATGGATCACACGGGTCTGTGATGAGGTGGTGACAGGGTGCGACCCCACAGGCAACCCCCGGGCCGTCCCCGTCCCTGTCTCCATCCTCATCCTCATCCCCATCCCCATCCCTGAGCTGGGGGCTCTCAAGGGAGAGGGAGG
Source organism: Ciconia boyciana (assembly GCF_034638445.1). Lineage (NCBI taxonomy): Eukaryota > Metazoa > Chordata > Aves > Ciconiiformes > Ciconiidae > Ciconia > Ciconia boyciana. Next base: position 1,474,200 of record NC_132942.1, read on the forward strand.
GGAAGGGATACAGGGAGCGGGGGGCTCCGGAGCGTGCAGTAACAGCGGTTTATGGGTCCCACCAGACCAAACGGACGTTGGAGGGAGGGAAAGGGCTGCACCGGGACTAACAGCATGCCAGAGGCCATCGCTGCATCTCTTCTCCCTGGTCTTGGGGAACTGGCACCTCTCTGAGGGGAACGGGATGAAGGTGCTGAGCTGCTTTCTGACAGCGCCAGGGTAAGTCCCGAGGTGGAGGGAAAGGTGGTCCACATGCAGAGAGGGGCACAGCCCTCCCTCTCAGCTCCAGGCTGTAAATAGAGCTCATTTCAAATACCTGTCTGGGATTATAAAAACGTTTTCTGGATATGTTTAACTCAGATTTCCTCTTGTCACCGTGCGGTGTGCAGTGATGTGCCTCCTTCACGCTCGAGGAGAAGCTTCCTGAGGAGCATGGCTTGCACCAGTAGCCAACTTGGAAAAAACCCCAACCTCCAAAAAGGATGAAGGCAACCCCCTCCCCTCCAAAGCGAACACAAGGAGCGTGGCGGCACCGGGCACACACAGCGGGACGAGGCGTGGGCAGGCTCGTGTGCGGGCAGCGGCCAGGGGAGCCTACGCTGCCTCTCAAACCGTTAAGAAAAAGACGAAGTCTCTGTAAAAAGGGCAATGGGTTAACCCCTGATCTTTCAATACCTATTAGATCACAACAGCAGAAGTTCATTGTTTCAGCCCCCGGCTTCTGCTCCTTAAGCCCAGAATGAAATGTTTCATATATTAACAGTGAAGAGAATATAACAAACATTTTTCTTCCATTTCAAGCTGAATGTAAAAACCTCAACCTCTGTTATTTAAAAGAAAAAGAACCAACCTCCCCCAACATCCAAGAGGGTCTCCAGGAAATATTTATGATTAATCTTGAATTTTCTGTTTTCTTGTAATTTTCTTCCGCTCAGTTTGAGTTACAATTTAGCACCTTAACACTAAAATGTCACTCCTGGCACACCAGCTTCCCGCCAGTTCATGCATCTGTGCCACCAACACCCTGAAGCCTTCCTCGCCTGCACCAGGCTCATCTCTGGTATCTGGGTCTTCCACCGGCGCCAGCACTTGCCGAGAGGCCGGTGACTCTTGCCGGCGGTTCCAGCGTGCCCTTCCACGCGCCCGCGAGCGGAGCTGGCAGCCGGCGCTCCCTGGCATTCTCTGATGGTGACAACTCAAAACTGAAAGGATAGGTCTGTGGATTTGGTCCAACTTCTAGGGGGAAAGTGTCCGTGTCATAAATATCACCACCGCAATGGCACCTAGAGGACACTAAAGAAGGTTAAATTATTGGCCTGAACTACTCTGAGGTCCGTATCAGCTTAAGGCCAAACTCTTGGCTTCTCTACTCCTCGCAGAAGCCGTGTCACTGGATTCAACAGAAACTAAGGATTTCCCCTCGTAACGATGGGCAATACCTTTATTACACCAGAGGATTACATGCATACAGAAATGAGATACAGCAGTGCATCACAGCTTTCACAGGAGGGCTGTAAAACAGGGAACATTCATAGGCAGACTATTAACAGAAATCCTCAAAATGTTCTCCTAATAATTGTCACTATTTAAAAAACATCTTTTTGCATTTTTCTATCATCAAAATTGTCAGTCTTTCGAAAAATGAGTAATTACCTGTATGACTTAGTCTTTAACAAATCTGTTAGACATTGGTACTTACCATAGATTAAATCTATTTCCAACTTTAAACAGAAGGAGGTGCTACAAAGACCACGAAGTTAGCCCAAACTGCAGAAATTAACCCTTCAAGCACCGGTTCTTGCTTCTTCTTTTTCCCTCTAGCAGGTGTAGTTGTCTATTTGTGATGGCCATTTGTGATGATGTCCTACCTTCCCTTAACGCAACAAGCTATGTAGCACATAACGGCAGGTAATTTTGTTTTATTTTACCTTATTGCATAGGCGTGCTTCTGCCCTCTAATGGAGAGAGCATGTTAGGTGCATTTGAAGACATGGAGAGTGCTCTCCTCTGGGCAGCAGGAACTAGAACATTTCCTTCACTGTTAGTACTGCAAGAAGAACCAGTATTTTGGAAGCCAGAGCCCGTTGGTTGTAATACCTGTACGCAATGTTCTCTGGCTCCATACAGCTAAGCTACTACAGGGAGCCTCCAAGACGGTACATGTCTGCACGGCAAATGGAATATGAATGCATGGGTTTATCACCTGGAAGGCAGAGGACCTGCTAGGTGCGCCTTTCGTCTTACCATGGCCTCTCACCATTCCTGTAGACTCCTCCATCCTGGTGATCTCAAAAAGCTCTTCATCGAATGCACGTTACCTGCTCCGTGCATGGATTTTTCTATAGGCAAGGAGCATTACCTTGGGAAGCAAACCTCCCAGTCTCCAGGTTTCTGAGGTCCCGAGGAGGTTCCTCTCCACTGGACTGTCTGCAGGGCAGGATGAGTCCTAAGACAGCTTAGACACCTCTAGCCATCAGCCCATCTTCTCACTGGTTACAAACGCAGTGGGCAGCAGTCTCTAACAGACCGCAAAGGCCCTGTGCCGGGGTAGGAGAGGGCAAACAAATGAGACAGCACTGCCCTTCTCAAGGAGGAGCTTGGCCCATGGTCAAGGTGGGCCTTGGAGGGGGTGATGCGCTGGTGACTGAAACGTGGCTGGGCTTGTCCCCCTGAGAGCGGCCACCGACACCCACCAGCCCTCCCGCCATAGCTTCCACCTCCTCTGTGGGCAGCAGGCTCCGGGTGCAAGAGGACATCTCGCTGGGTGTGCCAGTGACGGTGTGCCTGCAGCGCGGGATGGCCACCGCCTCTGCTGCCGACCCCGGTCCTCCTCACTGCACATCGGAAGGAATATCCAACCGCACAGGGCTCTGGGACTAGAAATCCCCAATGCACTTTTTGAGATGAAATAATTTTAAAAGAATGCAGCTCTCCCTACTTGTAAAGTTGGCTCTGTCATCGCTCCACCAACTGTGCAGTCTGCTACACTAATTACAGTGTGTAATGCAGTCAATACGATTCTCAGAGAAGAGAGTTATTTCTGCGATGTTGCAGTAAAAAAGCCTTACAGCAAGAACCGGCACTCAGGCGGCCTCTATCTAAGAAGCTATCAATAATTTGGAGGAGGATTTTGGTGTCTTTGGATCCTTGGTGGCAAAGAAAACACTCTCCATGCCCACCAAAACAACTGAGAGAACTACTGACTAATGATAGCACATGGATTTTTAAGTATGAAGACCATCCTGTTTCATTCAGGTTGCTCATGGAAGAGATGAACGTGGTCCTACGATGACCAAGCTACCCCTGCGCAGCCTCGCGGTCCTGCTCTGCAAGTCTTTCCAGCACATTTCCTCAAGAAGAACAAATGGAGGTTTGAGGACCCCGCCGGAGCTGGCCCTCCCCGCACCTACAGACTGCGGGGCTACGATGCGCACGAGGGGTTCATCTCCCGTCCGTGAAATACAGGCATTTATTTTCAAGATACTGCTTGAGTATCACCTTTCTGAGCTTGTGTGACTGCAAGACCTGAGTCCTGCCTCGCTGGAGAAGTCAGTGCACGCAAGCGAACAGACTATTCTGAGGTCTCTGGCATTTTGGAAAATGGTTTTCTTGTAGGATCCAATTTCCTTTCTGTTCCTCATGGAAAGAGCAGAGGTGGTGAGAGGCTTTGGGGAAATGTTGGCTGCTGCCTGCTTTCAGTTCTGCCTGCAGAAAGCAAATGTCACCTGGACCTTTTTTTTTCCTTCTTCTTACTCTGGAGGACTTTGCGAGGGGCTCTTCCTGTTGGGTGCATAGTGGGAAACAAAACAGAGAAAAAAATGCTAAGAACCAAAAATACCAGAAGCAGGAAACAAAGAAGTGGCTAAAATTAGTCTTCCAAGGCGGGTATGGACTTCTCCCCAACAGAAGCAGCAGAGGGAACTCCACAAGTCCGTGGCCCAACACATCCCGAGGCTTTCGCCTTTCCTGCGGGTCCGTCTGTGCTCCTCGAAAGCAGCGGCCGTCACCTGCAACCCAGTGAGGAGGTAAAACCGCCCTGGAAAGAGCAGGGTGCGGGAGGATGTCGTGTCGCAGCCGTCGGCCCCACCGGCTGCGGGGGCACCTGCGCCTTCAACTCCTGTCTGCCCCTTTGCCAATCCCACTCTTCCAGCAAACACATGTTCTTAGAAAGGTATTTAGACGCTAAATCCTCCTCCCTGCTTCCCGTGCCCGCTGCACACGCTGCCTTTCCCATGCTGATGTTTCGTTTGCTGCCTGAACATGCGAAAAAAGCAGCAACTCTTGTTTCCAGCCTCCGGTCTCCTTTCCAGTTGCTGTAGCTAAAACCCCCTCTTTTCTAATCCCTTCTCATAACCTGCCTCCTTTCAGTTCCTGCCTATCTGCCTTCCCAGACTGCCTCTGGCACTTTCTTTACACGGCTCAAGTCCTCGAGGCATTTACAGGTCTGAAGAGTTATTCTCAGCAGTGTTTCCAGACAACTTCTGCTGCTTTGTTCTTCTGGCTGAGAGGACATGAGTTCCACTTCAAAAATGTTTACAACTTGTTGTTTATTTTTGGGGAACTCAGGGCTATTTCTGACACACAACATCTAACAGCTATGAATGGGCATAGTCTACTGATGAATTAAAGCCCTTTCATGAAACCACCTCAAGAATAAGTAACAATATTCCCATTCTGACATTATCAATACCTGACCGCATTAAAATACATCAAGAACCACCCAACCCTTTAACTCCTGTTCCGTTCCTGTAAAACAAAGCTGCAGAACATAAGGCTCTTCTCAAAGCTAACCAGAAAAAAAATGATTACAGTATCATTTAATGCCAGGGCACTTAAACTCTGCTAAAACAAGGCCAAGATTGCAGCTCACCAGCGGACATGGCTCTGTTGGCTAAATGAAATGGGAGGCAGCCTTTGGTTGAGAAGCTCATGAAGTTCATGCAATGCTGCACATCCTAGCACAGCTCAGAGTGCAGATCTGGACGGGCTCTAGCAAGCAATTCCCCAGGCTCTGGCTGCACTGCAGGTTAGTGATGGCACCACACACGACCCTCTACATGGCCATTAGCTCACAGGGCTTCAGATTGGCAGGATTCTTCCTCTGGTACTTTAAATGCAAGAAAAATGATGCTAAAACTCTCTCCAGTGTCATTCTCTCAGGAGTTATCTTGCTGCATAATCATTCAGGTGGAAAATAATGACACACTTAGGGAAATAAGCTGCCAAAATACATTGTGGTCAACATCACTTGACCAAACAGGTCCAAAAAGGTTCAACTTCTTCAGCGTGGACTTTGCCCACATCTCCATTTACTAGTTCCTCTGTCTCCATGAGCACAGATTACAGAATCTTCTTTTGGATAATATGGACGTGTCCCTCTTTGTAATCTTGAAGATACCCAGCACATGGGTTTGTCCTGTCACTTTGCTGCTCGGCTTATTTCCCATACGTAGAAATATTTCCCTGCTTTAGTAATTTCATAAACCATCTAAAAGCTTTTCCACTTGAATAAAAGAGAGAATGGGAAGAGTTCTGACTTTGGGAAGGAGAGCTGGAGTTTTTGTTGCCCCACTTAGTAGACACTTCCATTTCCCAATACAGACAGCTGATGCTTGATGTTTCAGAGGGATGCAATGACATTGCTGGTTTGGTATAGCCTTCTGGCATGAAGCTGATGTTAATGCTGGAGAAAGGCTGAGAACAAGCAAAGAATCAGAAATGGATGGATTTTCAGCATGAGTAAGCGTTGGAGGCACTGCAGAAAGGAAGCTCGCTGGACTGGCGTGTACGTGTCTTCCCCATCGGGTGGGATCCAGGCGATGGGAGCACCGTGCCATTTTAATAAGGACCGGCATTTCATTAACGGTCACACAACTCGTTTCTAACAGAGAATTTGCAGTATCACTAGCAAGTTACCAACCCGTCAGTCACCGCTGTCACAGAAACATCGTACCAGCGCTGGAAGTGGGAGAGGCATGAAGAGACGGGGCAGAGCAGTGGAACAGGGGCAACCACGGGTCCAGGCTAACGTGTCTCTGGGTCCTTCATGGCACCTAGCCGGGACACGGCATGTTCTGCCTCGCTTCACCATTTGCTCAACAGCTGTATTTTCTGCTCCATTAATAACCCCCTCCCTGCTTCCCCTCTGCTCAAAAGGCTCTCAGCAGACTAAAAATCAAGCTGGCAGATTTTATGTTGAACCAAGTGCTTTCAAACCGTATTAAAGCCTTTAATTATTAATAGAAAAGTTGTAATGTGCCAGTAGGAAGCCAAACAGCAGTTTAGGAGGGAAGTGTTGGTAAATCAGGTGCCAGTATCTTAGTCACATCTCTTTCATCGTGCCACCGCTTCTAATACATGAGGTAATTCTGCAAGTCTGGATGCATTAGTCACCAACAAATTGTATTCACAATTAAGGAGAACTCAACAGTCCTCCAGAAATCTCTCATTTTTCTCTGGCATTCAATCCACTGCCATCTTACGTCCCCCAGAAAAAGAAAACTCTCCCATCTGCCTCCCCAGCAACCGTATGGGATTCTTGGAAAAGGCAGGCAATTAAAATCCCTGTGGGATCACAGCCCCCGGATCAGCTGGGGGGGGTTGGTAGCATCAAGTATTTGAGGTAAACACATCCTGCACACAGGGCGGCCCTGCTTTGCTGCTGAGCACGGTTTGCCAACCGTAGGCAGCTCAAAGCTGCCGTACGCAGTTGAGGGTGGCCTCGCGACGGGAAGTCGGAGCTGCAGGAAAGCTCACCGACAGGTAACGAGGCCGTCCATCTGCCAGCCACCGTCACCCTGAGCCCGGGGGAGGACTCCCCCAAGCCTCTGCCCGAGGCTCCCGGAGGACCTGCGCTGCAGGACCAGCCACGCGTCGCCCCATCACCCCAGCCCCGAGAGCCCGGAGCGGCCCGGCTTCAGGCTCAGGGCATGGGGGAATCGGCCTTTATTTCCCAAAAACAAAACTCCCTTTTGCTGGCAGAGATGTTCTGCTGCAGGGAGCCAACAAGGGGATGACCGGATTGCCCGCGGTGCGGCAAGGGCAGCTACGGAGGGAGATGCCTGGAGCTGACTATTTTGCCCCACGTGCTCTCAGACTCTAACATGAGCCCCAAAGAAAAAGTAATGTTCTGCAAACAGCCAAGGAGGTCAGCCACTACGGGACAGGCAGCGGCGACCCACCCCACAAGCTGTTACCGTCAGCTCTCTGAAGGAAGAAAAGTGCCTTTTACTTTTTAAGTAATTTCTGGAAATGGTCAGAAAAGCTACTCCACACCGTAAAAAATTCATTCCTGGCTAAGTAATCTTCCTCGCATAATTTGATAGAAGGCCATTTCCAGACTCAAATCCTAACAAAAAACAAAGACCGTTTATTTAAGCCTTCATCAGCGCCACAAGCTAAAACTCTTATTTTTGTATTGTGCAAATATTCTTCACGCAGCGTAAAGAACTAACACCTGCCCACACAAGTCATACACGTCGGGAAAAACAACGAGGATTATTTTGGCCTGTAAAAGTGATTTGAGCATAATGGGTGAGTAAAGTCACTGCATAATAATTTTCTGCATTTACTTGATTTGCCTGATTTCCTTTTGTATATTGGTTCTTGTACAGCCTTGTTTTGCCAGTATTCTGCAAACATCAGTTGTTCAGAACATTTCACTCCAAACCCAAAGACTACAATACAGAAATGATCCGATTTGATCATATTTATCAAAAGAAGTTCCAGTTTTGTTCTATTCTTTCTTTTTCCGTCTTTTTTTTTACTTAAAAACCTCAAACTTTGTCATAACATTTTTGCCTCATCAGCTCTCATCAGCAAAATCCTCCTCCTCCAGTTGCCCATCCCCTCCCAGCGCAGCCCAGCTGGGAGGTGTGAGCACGACAGCCCTCCCAGTTCACTGGCCCAACCTCAATTCCTCTGCCTGCAATCAAGCTGAAAATGGAGCCTTCCCTCCCTTCCCATTAATCAAATACAGTGAAGAATAATACATTCAATTCACTTTTTTTTTGGTTGGTTATTTTTCCACTTCTATTTGTAACATCTGATGTGCTCTCCCGCATCTCCCTGCGGGCTGCACCCGCTGCTGTGCCCAGAGTCCCCGAGGCGTTCGGGGAGGACCCCGGGTCCCTGACCCAAGCTCCTGCTCAAGCAGGGGGGCTGTGAGACTGGAGCAGGTGGACCCACGAGGGCCTGGAGACCTCCGAGGATGGAGACTGCCGGCACCGATACCACATCAGTATTACACCACTACGCGTGGAAGAGCCTGGCTCTTGTAAGAGACCTGAAAGACACTTTTTATCATGTCAAACGTAACTAAAGCCACTGAAAGACACATAATTTTAAGTCCCCTCTTGGGCTGCCGTACTTAAAAGCTACAGATACATTGGACAGAGATGATCAGCGGGTGTCGTTAGTTGAAGAAGCAGCGGCTGGGGGGGAAACCAGCGTGGGCTGGAAGAGCCCCAGCTCCCCCACGGTCCTCAACGAACAGCTCAGGCTCAGCCTTGGCTTTGTCCCACAGAGACCTCTTTGCCTTCAGGATCCCATGGACGTGCCTGCACAAACCCTTCCTGACTGAGGCGCCAACCCACAGCGGAGCCATCAGCGAGGCAGGGCGAAGAGCCGTGCTGCGACCCGAAGGCCGATGCCGTTGAAGAGCAGGTGGAAGGCAGGCAGCTGCCGACGCTTCCCTGCCTCCACCACCCCCCCGAGGCCACGGGGCAGCCTGCGGACGGACGGGCATCCCGGCTGGGCTTCAAGAGGGGATACATTTTCCCTGCTCCTCGGAGCTCCCTGGCAGGGTCTCCAGGAGCGAGGTTTGGGCGTTTGTTTAAAGCAGGCAGCTCTGTTTCCATGCCCGCGGCTCCCTCCCCTCTCCCTCCACTCCCACTCCTTCAGCCCGGTGCAGGCAGAAGCCAGAGGGGATTTTCCTCTCCTCCGCAGGGGACGCGGCTGCTCGCGTTCATGTTTTTCCAAGCGCCGGTGCAGACAACAACAAAAGATGAAATACTGCTCCTTCCTCCCGTGATTTCCTTTCCCACTGGCCAGTAAACCCAGCCGGGACACCTTCACTGCGGGAAGCCTGCGGACCGCTTGAAACCCGGCCGGCCTCGCCGGTGCCGGCTGCCACCGAGGCCAGGTGCCGGCAGCCGCAGGGCTGAGCCGGGCCAAGGGGAGAGCGATGCCAGCGCGGGGGCAGGCGAATAATTGGCGGCCGTTCTTATGCTACTGATAATTTCCCAGCTTAGCACAGCCCTGTCAACAGTGTCTGCACAGCGGCTTGGGCACAGCCAACATGCAGCTGGACGGAAAGCGGACAAGGGCAAATTAATCGGCGGGCAGGATCCCTTACGGCGGCAGAAAGGACCAGGGAGATTGGGTTACCTCCATTTTAGGTTAAAGCGGTGGCGTTACAGCTCCGGCTAATTTATGAAGTTAATTAGGCACAAGGATCTTCTTTCAGAGGGAGACAGCATGTCTTTGTGAGCGAGCAGCCCTGTTTTCCTCCCGGCCCTTCAGGGGAAATTGTCAGCTTTTTGCTGGGAAATCGGATCGCGCGGGAGGAGGGGGCGGCCGGCCCCGGGACAGCCGCCCCCGGGGTGGTCCCCATCTGAACCCCGCTCACGCGCCGCTCCGCCGCCCGCCCCAGCGCATTCACAGCCCTGGCACTTGGAGCTGCTGGGCGACTGGGGAGGTTTGGTACGCTTTCAGCATTTTCAGTGCCTGTGTGGTAGGGCTGGAAAGCAGCGCTGCCTTCAGAAAACACTCCCACATTCGTCAAAAGACTTTTACAAGGGAAAGTCTAGGCTACATCCTTGATTTTGCATTAAATCTGCCTGCAGAAAGAGGAACCAAAGAATGCGTTCGGCCGTTTCTTTAAAATATTTTGTCTGCGGTGACATTTATAGGTGGCAGAAAGACCTAATTTACTATCATTTTGCTTTCAGCAGTCTCAATAAAAATTTTGGCTAGGCTCACGCTTGAGAGATTCTGCCCAAAAGAAACTCGGATGCAGACCGAGCAGAGACATCGACGCAGAGCCGGGATGCGGGGGCTGAGCGGGCTGGGGCGGGCGCTGCACCGCCGCCACGGAGCAAAGCACACCCGGGACCCGCAGCTCGGCCGAAATCAAAGGGGAGAAGGGGGACGGCAGGCAGGAAAGGGAAAAGCGAAAAAGAAAGGACTGGCCAGCAAGAAGATGAGTCCGAGATCGGCACAGCAGCTCATAACAAGATACGGCCTGTTCTGCTGGCTGCCCCAGGGAAGGCTTTGTTGTAGCATCTTTGATTCCTGCATCCCTTTCCCCACAATGGCTGTAATGTATTTTCAAATACTGCTTTATTTGAAAGTAAAATTTCCATTAGCCAATATTTGTCTGAGGCAGTTTCTCTGAAGAAAACACTGCTATGTAGCTATCTCCACACTAATTATATGAATTAAGAAAGCAATGAAAGTGCAATGTCTGTATTTTCTTTCCCGGGCTTTCAAGAAAGCTGTCTTTTAAGTGTATGTGCCACTGAAGTTTAGGGCCCTTTTTTAGATCTCTTGGAGAGAGATCTGATTTAATTCAGTTTGCGAGAAGCACCCTTAGATGTTCCCAGAGCAGATCACACAAACAGAGCGGTGCAGTTCAAAGGCAGAAACTTCTGAAAAGTCTCCTGAGAGGCAGCGCTGGGAAAGGCTGCGGACAGCGGGAGCCAGGCCCGAGGAGCTGCGGGACGGCCCGGAACGCGGAGCCCCAAGAGGCCGTCCGTCCGTCCGTCCGTCCGTCCCTCTGCGAGCGCCCACGCACCCCACGCGGGCGATAGGGCCCAGAGGAGCACAGCCCCGGTGACTCCAAAGCAGCAGATTCAAAGCCACCCCGTAAGTCATTCCTGAGAGAAAGGGAAGATAGGCGCCTGGTCCCCTTAGGAAAGGGCGCTCAGCCTGACAAATTACCTTTGTTTTAATGGATGAGCCTGCAGAAAATATTTTGACGTAGGACTACTAGTTCACATGGGGTTAGCCACAGAACTGGAGACTTATTTTATGAGAATATTTGGCTTAATTTTCAAGTTCAATTTGTGGAAAGTTTCTAGACCAAGAGCCAACTAAAAAGTGAAAGAGCTAAAGCTTTGAAAAGTTGTTATGCCAAACTCTGGGGGATATGAAAAGCCCACACAGCAGAAAAACAGATAAACCATCTGTCTTCGACCTTGTCCTTCTGCGAGCCCAAAGCAACGAGCCCGCCGAGCAGAGGTGCCGGGGGAGCTGGCTCCCTTCAGCGCTGGACTTTTCCTCTTGGCCAAACAGCCTGAAATATCTCGCCTCAAATGGAAGTTTGTAATTTCCCTCTGCCCTCCCAAAACACGGTCACTGCTCTTGTGGCCGACAAGCATCGGGTTTTTTCACGTATCTTAAAATACCTCATGGAAGTATACAGACACTTAGAAAATAAATCCAGGACTATTTAAACACAACATAGGAAAGAATTATGAAATATATACATATACATGTATATATATGCAAGCTTTAAAATGTATTGCCATCAGCAACTAAGCCTCAAGTATATTTATCTGCGGAGTCTACTGAGCATGCTGCTCGCGTTTTTCATGAAACAGGTTTAAGGATGTTTGCCAGACCCTTGAATCACTGAAGTTTATGGAGCTTTCTAACTGCAGGCACAATCTAGGACTCCCAAGTTAAAACTGCTTTAAAAAAAAACCAAAACACAGACAACCTTATAACAGCCTGCACCAAAAAAAATAAGTCAGTCATAAGATACTTTGAATATTATGTCATCTGGAATAAGCCAAGCAATGGACTGGGAATTTTAGGATCTCTTCTCAAATAAGAAAACTAGGAGACAGGCGCTTTCTGTCTTAAACTGGAAATAATCTCTGCTCCTCTTGAGCACGAAGCCAACCCCACATCTAAAATACAAAAAGCAGCGTGCCCCCAGAGACGTCTGCCCAAACCCCCCTCCCTGGCCCAGCGCAGAGCAACGCCCCTGGGGCCTCCGGCAGACAACCGGAGTAGGAAGCTCGCTTTGCTGGCTGGAGTATCTGCCTTTTTGTTGCAGAAATTTGGCATTTTCCCCTCTCCCCAGGCCCCAGCCCACCCTGCAGTGCCGCCAAGTGCCCTTCTAACCATGCTCATGGTGAGCCTCTGCAGCAAACTCATTTTTCTTCCTGGCACAGAACCTGACACCTCGTTCTTGCTGTGCTCTCCCCAGTCTTGCTCTTGTAACCTTTGAGTATTTCCTGTGACTCCAAACAGGAGAGGAAACAATTACGTTTGGGGTAACTTCACCCCAATCTGCGTCAAATGCCACAGGTTGACTTTCTGCTGCTGAGGGCGGTTTCATGGCCGAGAGCCCTCCGCCCCTCCACACAAAATTACGTGCAGATCTGTTAAACAGGGGTGTCCAGGGCTCTTCCCCATTTCCACGAGCAACGCGGCCGCACCTTGCAGCCCTGTCAGGAGACGGAAAAGATGCAAACCCTGACCACCCACACGAGGAGGTCTCGAGGGAGGGAAAGACAACACAATAGTGTATCATGACATTGCTTGGAAGGCAACACTTTGAGCAGCGATTTCCCTGGGGACCTGGGGTTGGGGACCCGGGGCTGGGGGCCGCCCGGGGCACCTCTCGCACCAGCTCCGGGCCATCCCACCCTGCTGGGACCGCAAATGCTGAGTGTAAAACCCCCAGTCCCAGCATATGACCGCAGTCGGGAACAGGTCTGCTCGCCTTGAAAAGAAATTTAGATAAGGCTTTTCTGGAGGAGCTATGATTACAAGATTTTACCTAATCCCTAAAAAATGCCATTTTTTGTTTGGCAGTCAGAAGATCCACCCCTCGAGGCCGGCCTTCACAATTAAAACCCAGATTAGGCAAAAGCCCAGCGTTTCGGGGTCTGGGCCAAGCTTTGCATGGCTGCACAGAGCAGGGCTGGTGGGAGACGCTTCTCTCCAGCCCGAGCAGTGACCAGCTGTGGTTCGCTGCGTGTCACCTAATGGTGCCCGGCGCACGCCGGGCGCTCAGGGCTTTCACCCCAGCGAAGGGCAGCAGAGGACCCACGGGGGCGGAGGAGGGTCCCGGGGGGGCCTGGCCCCGAGCCGCTGGCCCCAACAACGCCTCTCCCGGCTCTTGGCTTTCCCTGGAGCCGCAGTGGCTCCCGGCCAGCCGACCACAATGCGGTGGAAGGAAGAAGAAACAGCTTTGTTTTGCCCAAAGCCTCACAATTAATCAAGTTCCTATTTCCTCGTGGTCCCACTTACCTACCCCAAGTGCACCAGGCCATTTCCTTTGCCATGTGAGAGTCCAGGCACCCTGCGCCTACCACAAGGTTTTCTTTGCAATTTCATAGGAACAAAGAGAACCAGAAAATGAAGCTAAAGTAAGAAGAAACGTCTTTATCATGGCAAGCACCGCTCGGATGGCATTACGAGTTCGATGCAATGCGGGAACCTCCCGAGCAGGCTGGCGGCCCCGACCCTGCCAGCTGCCGTCCCCCGGGACACCCTCCTGGGCACCCGCTCTCCCACCCAGGAGGAAGAGGACCCCTCTGAGCACAAATTACCCCATTTTTATAGCAACACACGTCAATACAAAACCCCAGTACCTTTTCCCAGACTTTTCCCAAACTAAAAGTGGGGCTGAATATTGGGGTGGGAGGAGAGCAGGTAAGAATGCAGATTTCTCAGGGATGGGAGTACTTGATTTATGAGAAAATTTCTTAAACAGAAGTCCCAGAGATGCCATTTCGGTGAGACATTCCCAAAGCGGCTGACAGGAAGGCAGGATGAGGGTGGGACTCGCTCCTGCGCCTCCTGCACCTCTAATTGCCTTTATTCTCCACTAATAGAAACAACATGAGCAAATAAAACAGAGCCACAAGAGCCTCTGCAAAACAAGGGAGCAAAAGGGAGAGGAACCGAAGAGGTCGTGCAGGTTACGGGCTGATTTCCGACACACCACAAGCCCCTCTGGACGGCGGACGGACGGGCAGACGCAGCGCAGCAGATGCTGCCTGCGCTCTCCTGCCTGCTCCGTCCAGCAGAGCCTCCGCCAGCCCGCCCGGAGCCCCAGCCCCGCATCGGCGCCGCATCGAGGGTCCCCCAGCTCCCCCGGCGAGGGGCAGGGCAGGTGCTCTGCCTGAGGGTCTCTGTACAGGCTTACATTAATCTGCAGATAAGATTTTTTCCTTTTCAATGCATTGCAGGGTTCCTATCTCCTGAACCTCGTTCATCCTTCTGAATCGGGTAATATATCTGGAAAATGCAGCTGGAAACCATGAAGCGCATCAGTTCCGCACCTCACTTACATCATTTGATAACAGGGAAGGAATTATTTCAGAAATACTCTGACCTGTAAGTCTGACCTCCAAGAAACACTGGCGCACAGAGGGAAACAGAAGCTCAAAAATTCCCCGGCACTTCGGAGGCTCTTCCATGCTCTGGCACCGCCACGCTTTGCCATTAACGCCAGAATTATGTGTACAATCCAGCAGAAGACAGGAATGGGTAGCGAAAGAGGGAGAAAAAGGGGGAAGATGGATTTGACGTGGATGTTACCGAGGATGCACGTATAACCTGCCAGCTCCCAGAGCCCTCACGAGGACTGGACCACGCCGAACAGGGCAGCAACAGCCTGAGACAGAACAAAACTGCCGGACCGGGCCGTGGCTCCGGCACGCAGCCCTGTCCCGAGGGCAGGCTGGAGCTGATCCCGCTGGTGCCGGCGGCACACGTCCCCAGCGCCGTAGCCCTGCCACCGCAGCCCGCTGCGATGAGAGTGGGGCTGGCTCGGCTGGACCGCAGAGACACCCCCAACGCCCTCCGGTGCTGCCGCTGGCTCTGCGACCCGAGGTGCCGACCAGAGCCTCGGCAGCTTGCTGGCACCATACCCCCTTCCTTATTCGTCACAGATGACATCATTTTGCTCCTTCTGACACCCAGCAGAAGCATTCTGCTGACAAGGATGGCAAATCTTTTTGCCAAGTCAGCAAGAAGTTATCTGGTGAGTGCAACAGTTCCTTATTAACCATATTCATTTGCACTTTAAAGGGGTGAAAAACGCAGCGGTGATTAACGAGCATCTCCCTTGCAAGACCGGCTGGTTCCACTTCACCCAACGGCTCATCTAACACCACTGTCAGAATTAGTAACTTCAGCTGCAACCGGACATTTTCCTAGCTTGAAATGGAACACTTCTGAGCAGCTGCCATCCCGGCTCTTACTGCCGAATCCGGCGTGATAAAGACAGGATTTACTTTTAGGATGTAAATCCCAGGGCAGGACAGAGGGTAGAGTCAAGAGTCGTGGTGCTGCCCCTTGGACAAACCACCTTGGCCTCTCCGCCTCGAGTTACCCAACGAGACACTCGATAGAATATATCTCACAAGTATCTGTAAAAAAAATACGAAACTAAAAAGTAGCTGAGCATTTCTAGAACTTTAACTAAAAGGGCAGAAATGACAGTATTTTGTGACAGCGGCTGACAGACACGAAGATCATCACTGACTAACCACGGGTTAACTCTACGGCCACGAGAAAGCTCAGCTTTGCCAGGACTGCACATGTTTACCGATGCTTTAAAGCACTGTGTTTTATAGGAAAATAGATCCGCTCCTGAGGATAGGTTTCTTCCACTGTGTGAGTTGAACTGGCCGAGAGTCGGGTGCCAGGGCGACGGCCGTGTCACCCACTGGGAGCAGCGCTCCCTGCAGCACCTGCACACATAACCTCTTTGCCGTGCTTTCGTCGCGCTCTGCCCGGAGAGTGAAATGGCACTGTCTCACCGCTTCTCTGTGCCGAATAAAGTAAAAGCTGAATATGGCTGTAAAGAGTTCTGGGGCTTTCACAGCCTGCAAGTAACTCCCCACACATGCTCTCTGTGTGCCTTCAGGGGGGCCTTTCTATAAATAAAAGAAGTTTATTCTAGCTGCCAGCTTCACACGGCATCCAGAAACCAAGAAACTCCCCCCTGAATTCCTAACCAACACCAGCTTCTGCTGCCCTTTACCCCTGGCTAATCTGCCTGCTGACAGTGTAGGGACATGGCTCCTGAACTAAGAAGGATTTGTTCTTACAGTAATTTGAGTAACGAAGTGGGGTACAGTAAAGTTCACATCATTCCTACTACTGACCACTCCACAAAAGTTTAAAAAAAAAAAGAAGAGCAAAACTAAACAATTTATTTTTGCTGCAGAGTCAATGCTGCACGGGCAGAGGGAGAAGAGCTGCTGAATAAGGCTGCGTCATGTTTACATAGTTATTTTTCAGAGTGGAAAAAGTGACTTAAATTCTGCAAGGAACCAGCAGCATTTAAAGGTCTATTTACTTCTCCTCATGTGCTTTTGCTTACATGTGCCACAGCTGATAATTGCTGCAGCTGTTTGCATTTGTACGAGCTTATTTATTCCAAAAAATACTACCCTATCCTGTTTGATACATTGATGATGCTACGCTGGTTTGCCTGCTGCTAGACATGGATTTGGGATGGCGAGGGACTTCAGAGCAGAGCACAGCGAGGGGGCAACGGGGAGAAGGTGCAATCATGGCCACCAGCACCACGGCACATCATGGCCACCAGCACCATGGCGCGTCGTGGCCACCAGCACCACGGCACGTCATGGCCACCAGCACCATGGCGCGTCGTGGCCACCAGCACCACAGCACATCATGGCCACCTGCACCACAGCACGTCATGGCCACCAGCACCATGGCGCGTCATGGCCACCCGCACCACGGCGCGTCATGGCCACCCGCACCACGGCGCGTCATGGCCACCAGCACCATGGCGCGTCATGGCCACCCGCACCACGGCACGTCATGGCCACCAGCACCACGGCACATCATGGCCACCAGCACCACGGCGCGTCGTGGCCACCAGCACCACGGCATGTCATGGCCACCCACACCACGGCACGTCATGACCACCCGCACCACGGTTTCAGCGTGCCGTCAACCCTCCCCTCCGCTGCCGCCTCCGCCAGCCCATGGCTCCCCTCCCGACAGCTCAGCCCAGGCCCAGTAAGAAGCCACTGATGGAGGCTGTTGTGCAAATATATTAATACTTGAAATTTCTCACATTTTTCAGGCAGGGAAGGAGAAATGTTGTTCAAGTTTTAACTGGGATGCCTAATGAAGATTTATTCTGGTCCTGTAAATCAAGAGCACATGGGAATAACCTCTCTTCCTTAGATTAACCGGGTTATTTTTTTCATGACCACTAGACCTTAGATCCGCTCCTCATTTCTTTCCATACCCGTGGAGGGCAAGAAATAGCCATACTTGGTCAATGAGAAAATAAAGTTAAATGCAAATAGACACGTGATGACTAAATCCAAGTTTCCCAAAGCTATTATTTCCCTAAAGGCAGAGTCTCCGGGGCGGAGGAGGTGCAGCAGACAGCACGTGCGGGGCTGGGTGGCCGAGCGGGGGGCTCGCTCTGTCCCCCGGCCCCCACCCTCAGGTGCCCTGAGCCTGCGGGCGAGGACGAGCGCTGCCGTCGGTCCCCGCCGTGGGCCTCGGCTCTGGGTGCAGCCGCCCCGGCCAGGCCCTGCGTCCCCATCACCCGGGGAAATCCCCGACTTCAGAGCGCTCCGCCGGGATCACAGACGGGCCCGGAAAGCTGCGAGAGGGGCAGACACCGCTGAGCGCAGGCACTGTCCTTAGGCCGGCTGTATCTCCTTGAGAAACTGGGCAAAAATGCCCGATAATATTTCATTTTGAGGGAGTAACAGATGATATTTCCTTCATCACGTGATTTTTTTTTTTGCTGAATTCCTTATTTTTGACTCGGTTTGCACCTACAAAGCTAACTCCGAGGGCAACCGGTGAAGGCGTTGATTTTGTGAAGGGAGCTGCTCTGTCGTTATCACACCAGCACAAAACCGAGCAGACATGGACCGGCACGTGAACCCGTCCTACGTTAAAAAGACCCCAAGGCTGCCAAGCCATGCACTCCAAATGCTGAAACAAGCCCCGGCGACGCTTCGCCCTTTGGCTGCCCGACGGCGGGGCACTGGGCCCCACCACCGCCCCGAGGGACAGCACGAAGCATTAAAGGAGAGGCCACATACAGGCAGGAGGGCAGGGACACGAAGGCCACAGGGGCCAGAAGGCAGCTTTAGTTCTGGCATCTCCTCGTGCATGAGGACTCCCGGCCTTGGGGGATCCCTTCCGAAGTTGGGGGGCTTCTCGGAGCTTTAGAGAAGCAAAGCGGACCCAGCAGGGTCATGCCAGGTCAGCCCCGGGCAGGGCTGAGCCTGCCAGAGCCCCAGGTCCGGGCTATTTAATAGCTCAGTCCCTGCTATTTTTAGAGACACCCCCCCACACAGCTGACGCTCGAGTCCCACCCCACAGAAAAAGGCGTATTTCTGTGCCTGCTCCGCACAGGTAAAGCCTCCTCCCGCACCTCATCCCACTCCCATCCCGCTGGCCCCAGGCTCACCCCAGCCCTGCGGACCCCAGACCCAGGCGCTGCCACCGTGCTTGCGCCCACGGTGCTTCCTCAGGGCATTAAACCGAAGTCACACCGCACGGGAAAAACAGCCAAACTTCTGCAGCGAGCACGAGCGAGCGTGCCGTGGGGAGCCATCTCCATTCACGGGGCGACTTGCGGGAAGGTCTCCCCTCTCTAAGCTCTACCCGGCGCAGCGCGGGGCCAGGTGTGCGGCGTCTGGGATGCAGCCGGCATGGAGACGGGCTGAGCTACAGGCAGAGCGCTGCCTCTTCGACCCCGCGCGCAGGAGAGCGGCAGACGGGGACACGCCACGGACCGCAGGACTCGCGACGCTGAAGGCAAACAGGCAGGTTCGCACGAACCCCTGCCCGCAGCTGGGGAAAAGGAAAGGCCAGGCGAGCAGAAATGGCCAGGTCCTCCCGGGCACCCTGCCATGAAGGCAGACCAGAAATGGGAAGTTTTTGCCTCTGAGCACGCTGCTAAATAATCTTCCAAGAGAGACAGATGGTCTTATAACTTCAGAAATCAACAAGCCTCTAACGGAGCATTAGAAACCTGTAAGAAGCAACTGTTCAGAGGCATCCCAGCAGTCCTGCCAGGCTGTGCTTCACTTCATCAGAGGCAGCGGAGCAGTCCTTCGGTGGCAGGAAAAAATTAAAAGGGCAGGGGGCGGATAAAATAAGCGCTCAGAGCCACCCCTGGGGAACATCACTGCAAAGACGTGGCCAAGGACTTTAACAAAATAAAAGTGTTAAAAAATAGAAGTGTTTCACATTCTAGTCCTATTTGCTGGGCATGAAATAGCAGCCAGCCCGTCTCCCCAACAACAGCCGCCCGCCGCTGCTCTCCTCGGGAGCAGCAGCAGGACGGTGCGGATGGAGCAGCTCGTCCCGGCGCTTGCCCGAGGCTGGCCGACGGAGGGGTGCACGGCCACCTCCGAAACGGGGCACCTGCGGGACCCAGGCAAGCATCCCTCGGGCTAGCTGTGAATTTCGGGTGCTCTGCCAGCCACCCCAGCCCTCCCTGTGCGCTTCTGATGCTCACCTCCCCTTCCAAAAGAAAAGGCAGAAGCCCCCCTGGGCATCGTTTGCACGCTCGTACTTAGGAGAGCGCAGGCGGGCAACTCCGGGGAGTCGCAATGCAAAAACGCAGCCCATCTCGTTACCTGGCTAAACATCACCTGGGCCCGCCCCACCTTCAGAACAGTCCCGCACAACAAGAAATTACTGCGAGAGGGGAAACCGAAACCCTCGCGCCTCCAGCTGCCTCCTCCAGTAAGTTCTGGCCGCCGTTTATTTTCCAAACGGCAACACATCAGTTGTTCAGCTTTGCAAACAACTAAAAGCCTGCAGCAAGTCGCAGGTAGGAAGCCATTCAGAAGCGGCCAGTATCATCCCCAACAGCTAGTTTAAGACTAAGGTATTACGCTTATTTTAAGCACCAAAAGATGATTCTAACGAGGCTGTGTAATGAGACCTGGCTACTGCTGCCTGTGTTTGCAGCACCCACCTCTGATTTGGCCTCAGCCAGACTGAAGCGCTCGGAGCGGCCGCCCGTGCACCCAGCAGAGCGGGGCCCGGCACGCAGCACAGGTCTTTGAATAATACAGGGGACACAGATGAGACTAATAAATAAATAAAACAGAGAACAAATAATACAAAGCAGACCCCAGCCAAGGTGTCGGTTGTCCGCGGTGATACACCCCACATCAGAGGCTTCACAGGCACGCACTGCAAAGCTACCATAGCAAGGTGCTTGTTTTAAAGGATTTTAAAAATCACGATCTTAAATCTGCTTTTCACGATCACACAATTTAGTCTGAAAACCTCCCCCACTTCAGCTGAAGTATGTATCTATGCTAGAAACACAGCACTCTGCTTCTTGTTTTGCCCTGTTTTCTCAGGAAGACGCTTTCTGCAAGGGCAGGATAAAGAAACCCAACGCTTCTTTCAAAACAAATCCCCCTCTCTGGGGCTTTGGTGGCCCCGGCCGCCAGCCCCGGTCCCCCTGTGCCCTGCCGCCGCAGTGACAGCCCCTGGCATGGGACAGCAGTCCTGCTGACTCACCGAGTACAACTCCCGCCCAGAGGACTTTTTCCATAAAAATAAAACCAGCCCTAATAAATAAATGCATTCCCATAGTAAAACCCCAATTGGTGGCTGGGAAGGAAGAGCCTTTGCCCTGCAGCAAAACAATTTCCCTCCCAGTTGGTGAAGGAGGACCATGCTCGAGGGAAGGCGACTCTGAGAATGATGGCGTTCCCCTGGGGAGGAAGCTGGAGTAACGGCACCGAGGCTGGGAGACCTCGGCCCCAGCACGGTCACTGCTGTAACGCTCATCGCACCCCGAGGGGGGCCAAGGAACCGGCTCAGCTCCCCATGGAGCAGACCTGGGGGATACACCAGCATTTAGAAGGGAGCCGAGAGGCTTTTCTAAACAGAAGCTCAAACAAACATCTCTCATTTCACAGATAGCGTTCACAATTTTTAGCACTGCACATTTAAAGGCAACCTTTGAATGCATCGGTGCTCCCTGCAGCAAAAGGAAAACAAGAAATCCCTCCGACTTGCTGTCCTTAACATTTGTCCTCCAACAAGTCTCCCACTGAGATCAACAGGAGTTATTTCCACAAGAACATCAGTTTTCAGCTTAATAAGAAGCAAGAACATCAAAATGACCCAACTTCTTTCCCTGCAGTTTCCCAAGGCTTTTGCAGAGGGCGAGTAGCTGTGCCACAGCTCCCGTGCAGTCAGGAGCCACCATGCCCAACACGAAACATCATGTGTGGGGACACCCCACTTGGGCTCTACCAAGGCTTAAAGGATGAAGGCAGAAGCACTGAATCCAGCTGCAGCCTGTGGGGAGGAGGCAACTAACGATGGAAAGGTTGGATGGTCTCAGGCACACCGCTGTCCCTGCCGTTGGCTGGGCTGGAGAGCAGCTCCAAGGTGGACATCGCTTTGGGGCAACACGTCGCAGCCTTCCCTGAGCACAGACCAGAGGTTGGTACTTTGTGACCAGCAGAAAAAATGTGTTTTCCCCTCTGCCCGCTTCGTAGCACGTGTGAGAAGGTGACACAAAGCCACTGATGGGCAACCCACCGATGCCATGAGACAACATAAGCAAGGATTTCAAAGTGACGTTAATGCCGAAAGGCTCGTCGTGCGCCCGCTCTGCCCGTCGCCCTCCCCAGGTGGGCACCCATCTCAGGACAGCTTCAGCGGAGACTGGGGCTGGGCAGGACGGTGAGGCTGGACAGGACACGGGGGTCACCGTGCCCACCCTGCCACGCGGGCAAAGGGCGACAGACGCACCAACACCTAAAGGCACCAAACCTCAGAATAAAGCAGGACAAGGCCCTAACTAATGAAGGCATTTCCCCTCTGCGGAAATCTCCATCAGCCCGTTTTTTTCAGCAATGCATTTAGCAGAAAATAAGGAGTAGGTCAAATTCTGGCCTGGGGTAGTTTTTAATTTACTAACCTTTGCTGTCGTCCCGTTAGGGAAGCAGAGGTCCCTTTCTCGAAGGGAAGGAAACACCGAATCCAGGATTCTCTTGTACTTGTTCTCTTAAAGAGTTTCTTGTTCAGAAAGAAATCCCTTATTCTTTCAAGGAGGAAAGCGGGACTTCCTGGCCTCCGCACACCTGGAATTTTACAGCTCCTCAGCTGCAGGGTTTGAATTTTGGCGAGCGCTGGCTCCCAGCTCAGGCAGCTGATCAGCTCATGGGAAGGCTGCCAGGAAAGCCAACCCCTCCTGAACGGGTCCTCAAACAGGACGGCCCCAGTCCACGGCCGAAAAATTACAGAAAATGGTGAAGAACACAAGAAAAAACCCAAAATCCTGAAGCAGAGCTCAAAGATGGGTCTCACAGGGCCGGCAGAGAGTTTGGCAGAGTATTTGAAGGAGCACAAAGGGCAAGGCACCCTGAGCCCTTCCCCGCGGCTGTATACCCTAATTGTGGGTCCAGTAATTACAGGGGAGCACCAGGACCCCTTGCACGGCAGTAACGGATACTACAGACCGACTGCAGCGTCCGTAGCTGCCCGGGGCTTCCTGCGAAGCCCAAATTACTCAGCTGGTTAAAAAAACAGAAGCGGTTTTATACCGATATTATTTGGGTAGTCCCGCAGAGCAGCAACGACAAAGCCGCCGGGATACTGGCACCAGTCAGACACCCTGCCCCGACCCCGACTGCAGCCTGTGAACAGCCGCGGGGCAGGGCTGGGGGACAGACCCGCTGCTGGCAGGCAGCCCTCCTCGCCCTCCTCATCCTCGCCACTGCAAACCAACAGCCCCACAGAGCACTGACCACCGAGGGCAAAACGCCACGGACCTGCCAAAACCACGGGCACAGAGGGGCTGAAGTGACATCTATACATACTGTTTAAAAATAATAAAATGACGTCAGACGCTTCATTTCTCATTGAAAGACTGGGTTAAAAATACTGGATTTAAATGTTTGGCGTTATAGAGAAGAAAACATTTGCCTTGTGGTATTGCTCACCTTAGACTCACTTTTCAACCTTCAGCTCAACATTGACTGAGAACTTGTGTATTCCTGCGTGTGTAAAAATTATCTCATAATCGCTGCATTTGAGGAAAAGCACCACATGCCACAAACGCTGTCAGAGCCATAAGAGCTGCCGGTGCTGCCCTGCTAATCACTATTTCACTTCACAGAATTGTAAAGGCCCCTTAACTGGTGGCAAGCAAATGGTTTCAGTGCCGGTCTGCTCAATTCCTTGGTAACAGCAAGATGCCTCCATTCCCCAAAGCCCCACAGAGGTTTAACTGATTTATTCTGCTGAACTTCTTCATGATTTCTATGAAAAAAAGAAATTATTAGCAAGAGGCAACTCTTGGAAACTGAAAAACTGCAAATTTGGCAAACAACTCCTGTAAGGTCACAGCAAGACTCAGGCTCACAAACCTTGCTGCATTATAAGTCACATCATTTTTTTCCCCTCGAAGGATAAGTAAACTAAAAACTTCCTGTTGGGGGAATGGTATGTGACTGACTTCCAGAGCTTCAACCGACAGTACAGGCATGATGCCTCTTAACTCAGTACATAACATACGTAAGGCGCAACCTCAATGGAGAGGCGTCCTACCTTTCGGATGCTCTACTCTGCTGCCACAGCACTCCTTGCAGGCGGCTTTCTCGCAGTAGGTAAATCCACAGGCATCAGGCAAGGCACGGAGCTGAGCCTTGCAAACCCTGCTCCCGCAGTCAACGCCAGGCGAGGCCAGCAAGAGCCCGGGCTCGTTCGGTACTCATGCAGCTCATGGTTTTAGTGGCAGTGATGGTGAGGAGAGAGGCAGAGCGGATGGATGAAAGCCAGAGCTGTCCTCTGTTCACACACACGCTCACGCAGGCAGGAGTGCCGGCTGCCCGCTGTGTACTTACCCTTCTGCCCGTGCAAACCGCTGCGGGCAGGGGCCTGAGCCGTCTCCACACGCTGGCAGCAAGGGCTGCACCCCGGACCCCCCAAACCCCAACCCGTGCTGTCAACCAAGCCAACAGCAACAAGTTGCACCATCTCTACCAGTACCCACCCTGGCACTTATCCATTTCAAGTCCTTAGCAATCCTTCCGCTAATACCCAGAAGAAAGCAGCTAAAGCAAAAATGTCACCCTCTACTCTCAAGGGACTGGGGACTTCTACGGTTGAGTGGGAACTGGAAGTGTTTGGAGCCTGTGGGAGGACCGGAGGGGTGGGAAGGAAGGTCTCCCTTAATTGAGAAGGTCGCTGCATATGGCAAGGCCATAAACTGCGGTGGAGGGAGCAGCATTCCTCTCAGCCGCTCCGCGGGGACGGGCAGGGGCGTGCCGAGGAGCGCCGGGGGGAAAATTGGCTTCGGCTTGCAAGGACTGCAATGGCTCTTGAAGATCTGAGCAGATCTTCACATGTACAAGGAGGGGAGGTTCTGTGGGAAAATGCTATCGGGCCCGGCAGAGCCGTGGCAGGAAGGAAATTCCCCTAGCAGAGACGGCCATCGGCGCGAAGGCTCAGCTGTGTCAAGTTCAGGGGACTTCATAAATAACTCAGCCGTCCCCAGGGAGTCATTGCTAAGGTCGCTATTTTTTCCCTTGAACTTTCCAGATGAAGGAAGCAATAGCAGAAGCAATGGCACAGATTTGGCTGGAGATCAACTGTACTGACAACAGTCACAGAATTTAACTCAGAAGAAAAGTCCTTTGTGTTTGCTGGAGTTATCACCAGATGGGTCGAGCAGTTCAAGCAGCAATGCGGAGTTCTGCTCGAAAAATATTCCACATGTGCAAAATAATCAGAGCTGAAACTCGCTGGCAGATATAACGCCCAGTAACTAATTCCACCGCTTAGACCGAGTTAAAAATGCAGGGCACATGCTAGGCACCCATTAAAAATTAAGATGTTAAATTGTATTCTTCAACAAACGGCTGGGATTCAGAGTAAGAAACAGCCCTGATTAAAGATTAAGGACAGAGAGCCTATAAAACACTAATTACCACTGTACTTACAGTGAATTTGGCCTGTTGGGTTTAATTACTTCTAGTTCAAGATCACTTGAGTTCAGGCTGGGCTGGGGAGCGCTGTTGGAGTTGAGGAAGCTGTTCACGTTTGAAGAGATGACGGATTCCAGGCTGGAGTTGATGATACTGTTCCTGTTCTCCTCTAAAAAACATCAAAACCCCAGAATCATCAGCCATCACATGCAGCTGCCATCGCACACAAAAGTAAAGAGCACGCTGCTGCGAAGGCATCGAGCGCTCCTGGCAATACCCCCTGCCCCAACGCAAGCAGGGCAGCGTCCTGCCAGACCCCAGAAGACGGGCAGGCAGTTTACAGTCACGTTTTCTAGATATTATACATTAAACTACAAGAAATACCAGGTACTCTTTTTTTTTTCCTTAAGATGCAGCTACATTTTGAATACCATTTTTAGTAAGAAAATATTCATTTTTCTCAAGGCATTAATATTTTATATTCCCAAAGACATCTGAAGTACCAGCAACCTGAAAAAAAAATTGAAATACAAACTACATACAGGAATGGATTTCTCTGTGGCTGAAATCAGCTGCCAAGGGACTGAGCATTTGTGTGACTGAGCAGAATAACATTTTAGAACAAGAAAAAGGACAGATCACCCAGTTAAAGTTTATCTGAGCAAAAAAATGCTTCAGCTAGGACTTGACATCAACTACTATCGATCTTTTCTGGCCAGGTCTATAACCCAAAAGCAGCAGAGGAGAAAGGGGATGGGGTCTCCACTCCGTTTTGCCTTAGCTCTTCTGAAATACAGCGCAGCTGTGGGTCAGAAACTCATGTTCTGATCATATCTGACCCGAAATAGTGCCTCATGCCTGCTCCCGCCGTAGTGCCGGCTGTACTCTGTCGGAGAAACGCTGGCACCGCTCCGCTGACAATCTGGAGGTTTCTTAAGAGTTCCTCGTTTCCCTTGATCATATTCTGTTAAGAGATTCCCCCTTTATTTGTGTAACTTCAGCAGAGGAGTGAAAATATTATGCATCCCAAACTGACATCCGCAGCAGGGGCTCCCTCTTCAGCTCTAGGCCGAATTACCTAAATCACATTAGTTCATTTTCATAAGATGCCTTTTCCGTATAAGCAGTAATTGCAATTGTGAGAAGCAATTATCATCACTGATGGCATGGAAAGCAGCCCTGTTGCAGAGAACTGCTACTTCTGTCATGATGTGCCCCTGGAAGATAGGCACCTGCTGGAAAACATAATGAGTCCTACTTCAATGAGAAATCTTTCAAAAAGTATTTTTCCAGGGCACACCAATATAATCAAATTACTCCTAAAAAGCACATAGTAATAGGGAACCCCTTACTCCCAATCCCTTTGAATCGTACACCTCTGCTTGTGTTAGGAGAACGTGTAATACTCATCCGTATCCTGTAGGCATTTAAAGAAGGATAAAACAGCGTCAGAGGAACTCCTGGGATATATGAAAAGTTAATCCTGAATATACAGCAGAAAGAAACCACCCACACTTCCGTCAAACAGCTCGGCAGTAGCGTTGTCTCGGGCGCAGAGGAGCACGTGCTTCAAGAGAAAAGCCTACAGGAGCCAAAGGTTTGTGGGTGCCAGGGGACGAGCAGAGTCTAACGCTCCTCGCCGCACTCCTTCGCTGGAGCTGCTGCAGCCTCCTGGTACCTGGACAAATTCAGAGCGCCCACAGGGCAGCGAGCCAGGGCTACAACTTGGTTTAGCGCAGGCTGAGCTTATCTTCCAGAGATGAGCCAAAGCCAAGGATGTGTTAATTATGCTGATACACGTCAACACATTCCTGAAATTGCATTTCATTAATCTTGATCTCCAATAAGCCACCAAGGGAACAAGCAGCACGTACACTTCTCTGTCCCCTCCTTTGTTCCTCCAAAGTACCGAGTTGGATTTTTTGTCCAGCCGTGGTTTCCAACCCGCCACTGTCTGACATGCCAAAAGGAAAATACAAGCGATCTCGTCAGCTTTGAGCCATATGGTGGCTCAAACGACAAGCCATGCTTTCCCTAAACCAAGACAGAAAAGCTCATAAAGAAGCATGATTTCCCCAGGGGCAGGTCCTCTGACAGGAAGCTATGAGCTCACGAAAGCCTGCCTGGGACTCAGAAGGCACAAGCACTTTGTGATGAAAAAGATTGTCCACGCAGAAGATAAGAAGAGGCAAAAGTGAAGAAAAGCAGAGTGCTGACCTCCACAAATACCGACAGGCAGACGTGGGAGCCAGCAGATGAAATAAGACAGAAATTAAGCTGCTGACGGACCTAAAATCCCCAAAAGGCCCATCGAAATCACTCCTCTATTTTTGCATCGGCCAGTACAGGTTTTAAGCAGTGCTGTGACAGACCACCTCCGCAGCGTATCAAGGTGGCCAAGCCCCGGGACTGCCCACGCTGAGCCTTGCCGGACCGAACGGCCGGATCGGAGGCTGCGAGGAGCGCGGACCTGAGCCGCTGGAGTGTGG
The DNA here is from genome assembly GCF_034638445.1 of Ciconia boyciana. Classification (NCBI taxonomy): domain Eukaryota; kingdom Metazoa; phylum Chordata; class Aves; order Ciconiiformes; family Ciconiidae; genus Ciconia; species Ciconia boyciana. The sequence continues at coordinate 1,501,639 of NC_132942.1, forward strand.
TCTAACACCACATCTTCTTATTTCCAAACATTTTCTGCCCAAGGCTGAAGTCTGAAAATAAGCTCCATAAGCCTAACAAATCAGTGTCAATTGTCTGCCTAATCTCAGAGCTAGGTACCCGCCAATATTGAATTAAAGTCCCTATCAGCCAAGAAACTGGAAGTGTTTCATCTAAAGAGGAACGGAGATGAATGGCAGAATCTGAAACTCTTGCTTTGTTTTATTTCCTCCTTTTTAAAAGGCTGACACTGTATTTTCCTTCATGTTTTTAAAAGCTTGTGTGAAGGATTCTTTGCTGTGAGATTTAATTTGGTCTTACAGCTACAAGAGCAGAACCGCCCATCAGCTGAAGCGTGCTCCTTCTCTGTCACGCAGAAGGCAGGAGAGCCGCCCTGCAAACCGCCAGCAGAGCCGGGTGCGAGGGGCTCACAGCCGGCCACGCTCTCGGTGCAGACCACCGGCACCCCCCTCGCAGCACGGCCCCGGCCCCGGCTCCTGCCTGCATCTCCTCTCCACTGGCACCGTGGCCCAGCTCCTGCCGACGAGAGAGCTACCATTAATAAACCAAACCAGCGACTTCTCTCCAAGAGCCCCAAACTACCTTTCTGGAACGGAGGGGCTTACGGGAGAGCTGGACGCGTCCATTTTTTGCAGTCCTCCCTTTGCTAAACAACAAACTCTCCCGTTGCTGAACTGCTCAGCCAGTCTCAGTTCCCTCTCTCCCAGCTCGAGAACCAGCAACACGGCAAAGCGAGGCTGAGTTTTCACCACTTACCCAAACCCTGGTGAATCTTAATGGAAAGTAAGTCAAGCAGAGCCGCAGGAGCCTCACCGAAGCCTCCGGCTTCTCCGGGCTCTCCTCCAGCAGAGGCCACACCTTGCCAGATAGCAGAGCAGCAGCTTCTGGCCCATAACCTGATCTAGGGCACTCTGATAACAGTTATCCACAGGGACCACGGAAGTGATGACAAAAGCACTCTGCATAACAAAATATGAGCAAAGTGCCAAAACACTGTTTATAATGAAGAACTGATAAGGAACAAACCGGTGTATTTGCTGCGTTAACGACACTTGTTTCACAATATCCACTCAGTTCCTGGGTCAGTTGTGGACAAAAATGTGAATGTTTAACAACGAAATAATCACTATAATTATCTAATCTGCTCTCTTGCATGATTCTGTCTGTTGAACATTATAATTTGACTTACACACAGCTTTGTATGATGAATTTTAGTGAAAATATTAGAAAGGTATTTGACTTCAATGAACAGATTTCAAGTAACGGAAAATTCACTGTCCCGCTTAACTTGTTTTTACGGTTAAATTGCGCTCAGTCTTAAAAAATGTGCACTCTGTTTCCATTTTGAATGTGTCTAGCTTCAATTTCCAGCTATTAGATCTTATTATGTCTTTGTTTCATAGATGAACGACTCCTGCGGCATGCCTTCGGTGTTCCCGTTGTGCTTGGGGCTCCTCTGAGCCGTCCTTACCCCGTCCAATACCTGTTTCGATGCACGAACACCAAAGTGACCACGTACTTCAGGGCTCCCTGTCCCTCACCCCCGAGACAGCCACCGGCAAAGGAAAGAGGCGCTTCCACCAAACGCGGGCGCAGCCAGCGCTCTGCGACGGGGAGGCTGCCGAAGGTGCCAGCTCTTTGTGTGTCACAGCGGAGCTATTTCTATGTCACAGCTCAGGACGCGATGCGGACGTGGCACTCGGCTCGGCTTGAGCTGCTGTCCAAGCCCCCGCGCTTCAGCCTGACTTAGAGCCTTGGCCTGTCTCCGGACCAGTAAGAAAGGAAACCTCACGTTATTCCTCAACTGATACGTGCAGCAGGGACGGCAAACACCGAATAAAATGGTAGTGGCTTCTCATAGACACAGGAGATTACAGACTGTCAGGAGGAAAACTGAGAAAACATTGCTTCGTGTGGGAATAAATAAATGCAGAAACAAATAAATGAACTCAGTTCCTCTTCTAGGCAGGGGAGGACGGTACATGAAGGCTCCGGCAGCCGGGTGACTCTAGAGCCTAACAAGCAACTGCTCCGTTAGCAGCAAATCAATTACTTAGGCTGAAATTTTTCAAAAGCAGCTTTTGATATTTGAGGCTCCACTGAGAGTCGTGCGATACACTATCTCCAGAGCACGCTTTGGAGCTACCACTGCTTCCTTAAACCCACGGGTATTGTTATGACATCCTCCAAAACGAGAGTGCCTGATAATTAACTGTAACTCAATCAGAGGCAGACAAGCCCACGTTTTGAGGGTCGGCAAAGTACACAGCAACCGCTCCAGCCACCCCGCGGTTTTAAGTCCTGGGGAGACGGGTGAACTCCAGCCTTCCCCTGCTCCTCGCTCCCCGTGCTCACCCGCCTGCCCGAGCAAGGCAAGCCAAGCCCCCGAGCGCTTGCTCTGCTCACCAGGTTATTCTCCTGCTTTTTTAGCAAAGTGGGACCGTTCCCTCTGCAACTGGCCAGTTGCAGGAGCAGCCCGAGGCAAGCGTTGGGAGCGCGTGGCCAGGAGGAACGGGAGAGCTGGGAACTGGACTTACGCTGTGACGTAAAGCAACAGCCTGAGCAGACGCATTTCTGCCACTCCATGAGTAGGGCTGGGGCACTGACTCTCTCCCCTAAATATCTGAAGCATCAATTAGTGACAGAAATGGAAAGATGATCTTCAACATTTTTAAACTGCCGTGGTACATAATCCTCAGAAAAATGCAGAACCTCCTGGCTGAGTTCTCGTGTCTGTAAAAGGCAAAGTGCCTTTGGGCATCCAAAAAGGGTCGCCCTTTGGAGACGCAGGCGGGCGTCCACCCTTGCCGCATGTGTTGCAGCCCGCGTGCAAGAGCGCATCTCGGCAGCTGATGACGGCGAGGACGCGGGCCGGGGAACATGAGAACAGGAATGCGCAGGGGCCGTCAGGTGGGGAAGGGACAGCGACGCTTTATACTGTGATAATGCAGCCTCATTTCAAGCCCCTGGTTAAGGGCTTGGATGCCAGACGATCTTCACACTCCCCATCAACGTGACAGCAGAGGAAACCGAAGCCTGATCCTGTTACAGGAATCACCTCTTCCACTGACACCGGTAAAACTGCATTTTGTGGCATGGGAATTACAATCTGTTAGTCATGATTAGGGCAAAAACTTTGTCAAGTGGGAAAGCCGGGAGCTGCGGCTGGGCATACTTACGCTTCTCGTTGGGCTGTGCCGTGTGGAAGAGCGTCAGCGGTCTCTCGCTGCAGGAGGGAGGCTTCGAGTCCGTGCTCTTCTTGCGAGATAAGAGCAGCTGCGAGTTCGATGGCGGAGTCTCTGGCACCGTGTTAAATATCTGTTAAAAATAATAAACAAGTCGTTCTTTGGCATCACCCCTTCGAACAGAACAGCCGCCTACCTGCCTGGTCTGCACCGCTCTGACCGCTCTGCAGAGCAGCGCCCGAGGAAGACGCGCATCCAACAAGGCGACATTTCGGGTACAATTCCCTGAATTCTACATTCCCACCCTGTCTGCACTCCTTTTCTCTATTCTTCACCCAAGACGCATGTTGTGAAGAACCCCGATACTCAGGCCCTCTGCTGAGTTTTCCAGGGTGCGTGGTGCCCCAGCAACAGTGCCCGGGCACGACAAACCGGCGCGTCCCCACACACGCTTCCCCGCGGCGCGGCCCTCAGCACCCTCGCACCCATCGATGCCGACCAGCTCGCGGAAGTGTTCGCAACTTCCAGGCACAGCTGTCAGAAAACTGAATACTCACATTTTTCTCAAGGGGATGGAATTTTAAAACCACCCAAACCTGAAGAGCAGCAGTTTTGTTTGTTGTTGGTATTTCGTTATTTATTGTTTCTTCTCCGGAACCCCAGGCTCAGACAACAGCAGCGCTGCCTCAAGACCAGCTCTCCCAAGGTCTCCCTTTGCTAGAGCATATTAAACACCATCCCTCAGCGTCCTTCCCTGCTCTGCCTGCCCCTGCCAGACAGCCGACCGTCGCTGCCGGGGGGGCCAACAGGAAAACCGTACTTCAGAGGCGGCTCGCTGCCCGCCGCAGCGCTGGGGTGACTCCTCCGGAGCACGCAGCCATCGCCGCTGGTCGCCGGCAGCCCTTGCCTTGAAGAAAGCCACAAAATGCCGCCTGCCAGCTAGCGGAAGCGGCTGCCAGCAGTTAATTGGTTTGTTTGATGTAACAACAACAAAATCCTCACACACACACATAAACCCTCCGTGCTGGTTTCTACAAATAAACACTAAAGAGCCAAGATGCGTTAGCCAAAAATTTTAATGTCACATCTCTCCCCAAAAGCGTGAAGAGGCGGGTGTACAGGGCAGTACTTACGGCCCTCGGAGAGGAGCTAATGACCTGTTCTCAAAGAATCAAACACCTCGCGGCTAAGGACATGGCTCCCCAACCTTTCTATTTGCAGGGACTCGCTGCCTAGGCTCAGGTTCGGCTTCCGAGCCCGCAGACGGGGTGAGGCACAGCAAGCTGCGATGAATCACTGTGCAGAACTCCTGCCTGCACGGCAGGCCCCGGCACCGGCACCGGCACCGACGGAGCGAGCAGTTGAATCTGGCTGTGCCTAGCTGGGCACGCTGCGAAACAGATGGATGGATTACGGAGTCCTACTGCAGCCCTTCCTGGAGAGCTCTGCTGAGCTCATTCACACATTCCTCCTGGCCTTATGGATTAGCGGAGGGAGAAGCAGCCCAAGCCACACTTTCTGCAAGCAGCACCGCTCGTTTTCACCCCACGCGCGCCCGCCCGCAGCCGCTCCCACCTCCAAAGCAGCTGTTTCCCAGGCTCCCCGAGGGAGTTTGGGGGCCAGCAGCTCCCCAGCCCCTTGCATGGCTGCTGCACCCTGCTCCCCGCACCCCGACAGCCCTCCCCGCACCCCGACAGCCCTCCCCAGCACCCCGACAGCTCCCCCCAGCACAGGCGCTGGCGCTCAGGCCAGCTCGCAGGTCCCGCTTAGAAGGGCTATTCGTAGCACATTGCTTACCATGCTAAAACATTACACAGCTGCACATGCTTCAGGTGCCTGTCCCGGCTGCTGGGACCCGTGCCGTGAGCCCTTCGCTCTGTGTGCTAAATACAGCTTCTCTGGGGCAGGATCCTCAGCACAGGGGGCCGAAATCGGTACCAGGGGCACCTTGCCTGCCCTGAGCTCCGTTCCCCATACCCAGCACAGCCACTGCCTGCCTTGACGTGCTCTTGCTTTCAAATTGCTTTTCAATAGTAAATTCTACTTGGGAACTATAATGAAATATATAAATCAAGCAAGATGGAAGTATTGATTTATGAATTGTATTTTATGCAATGATTTCCCACAGCACACTTGAAAATAAACTTCCAGGTTTTCGTTTCCTTTTTTTGGTCTTTAATAAGGGAAGATATATACACTCTTAAATTACGAACTCAGTGACTGAAAACAGCCTCAGCTCCTAAGGAGGCTGCATTTTTAAACGCAGCTGGAACTTCGCTACGAAACAATTTTACTAAAAAGCACCTGAGATCTTGCACACTCCAACTCATCACAACCAACTCTGTATTTCAGTTAAAACGCCAAATCAGCCCAAATATCCACACTGCAGATGGCCTGCACCGCACCCTCGTGCCGCACACTCTCCGGCCGCACTGGCGGAGGCAGGGGACGGGCAGGCAGCGCGGGAGGCAGGGGACGGGCAGCCTGCGCCCAGCAGCACACCCACCCCGTGGCGGGCACAGATGTGCTCGTGCTCCGCTCGAGCCCCGGGGTTTACAGCCTGCGCTTCAGGCACTGACACAACTGCAGCTGTAAGGGCTCAGTAAATACGCTGCTGGCTAGGCTGTAAATGTCTTTTATTAACCCACAACCTCTTCCATGAGCACCCTTCGCCCCTCGAGCAGCAAGGTCCCCAGAGGAACACCCGCTGCCCAGGCGGCACGGCCGGCAGCCCACGCTGCGGCAGGACAGAGCCGCGGCTCTGGCCGGCACGCTGCGGTGACGACAGCACGCCGCGGGCTCCTGATGAAGCAGAAACACCAGCGTTTCTCCAGGATGGTCTTCAACCACGAACCTCCTCGGAGGCCCAAGCCCGCTACGGCATCTCCACCAAGATAAAGTCGGAGAGGGGGAGCAGAAGCAATGTGGAGGCGGAGGCAGGGCTATTAAAAGCCGCTCTCTCTACCACCTCTGAGCGGCACAAAGCACACAGGCTAAATTTAGCCGCTCACAATGGAGAAAAGTCAATTAACAGCTACATTTAAAAAAGCACAATGCTGATTTTGAAGGTCTAAGGAGAGACCCCAAGAACTGTCAGATAAATAGCTCGCTGTAGATGCGACTTTGCCATTATTGTGTATCGGGAAATGGCACAAATCTCTTCAGCAGCAAAGGAAACCGGCACCGCTGGACCAAAACCTGCTACTCCATCTCCCTCAGCTCAGGCATCGCTTGCACAAAACCCCCACTCTTCTTCACAGGAAAGTTTCTCAGGTTTGTTTCATTTTTTAATTTAACAAGAATGGCCGAGACATGCTCCTCACTGCGCAAACCTGTGTTATAGCTCTCCCAGTCACAGAGCCCAATTAACGGGGAGAGAGAGACAGTTTAATAGCCGGAGTGGGAGAGGAGCAGCCAGGATTCATAAATCACATTTACAGCCGTACCTCGCACACTCGCTCGGCCTGATGCAAGCGGCAATTTCGTGGCTCCACACCACCTTCTCCCGTCTGCAAAGCTGCAAAGACCCGGCGGCACCTCATCTCGGATGGCAGTTAAACGGCGGAATGAAACCCCCGACTGAAACACATCCAGGTGCTGCGGCATCGTCCTTCACCCTGCACCTCTCCCAGAGAGACCGGCCCGTGGCCCCACCGCCAGCGCTGAGCACCGGGGGTGCATCCCCAGCACCGACGGCTGCTCTGTGCAAGGAGGGGGACGAGGCACGGGCGCTGCCCGTGGGTTTCGGAGGAATTCCTCCCCGCTGCCAGGCCGCCCGCGCTTACACTGGGGGCACTGGTGGGGCTGGGGATGGTGTCCCCCCATCAGAGCCCTCCTTCCCTCCCTGCACCCCGGCACGCACTGGAGGATCTCCTCGTGCTTGGCATTAATTACCCCATTACGCCCATTTTATTACAAGGCGGGTGAAAAGCACAGAGGTTAGGTATCCTCCCCAAATCGGAGGGACGCGATGTAACAGCAGACGAAGATCCACCCCCTGGTCTCTGCTCCGGCCAACAGCTCGGTATAGTCCCGTGCACAAAGCTGCACCTGGACTCGCCCAGGGAACTTGGAGCTAAGAAGCTGCTGTGATGTTCAACATGTCAGTGCTATAAAGTCTTACATGAGGACCGGCTAAAACCACTGCCAACAGCATCGCTGAACACTTCTGCTAACTACAGAAAAGAATAAAACGCAGACGAGGTGCTGAGGGCTGTGACTTTAGTATTAGTCCTTACTGTTTCCTGAGGTTAGTGTTTGGGTCTGTGTGATTCCCTGCGTAAACCAGTCTCCTACTTGTCGTCAATACTGGCTGCATTAACATTTCACCTGGTCAGTCCTTCGTCTGGAGGGAACATCATCAAGACAGAAAATCGATCTCTTAATTTTGTAACACTTCAGAACAACGGCCTTTTCCAGAGAGCTATAAAAATTTAAGCTTTGGAAAAGAAAATGGATGGACATCTGCAATTGTCAGATGTAATAATATTTCAGTATTACTGTTGGTTAACTTTTAATTTTTAAATCAGAAATATGGTGTTAAATGGCCATCACTTGAGTAACTAGGCATACAACACAGCATCCTTATTTTTTTTTTTGCACAGGACGCACTCTTGGTTTGCCCGTCATGGCAACATCCAGACCCAGAGGAGAAAAATCATATTATCCATGTAATTATATATAATCAGGATACATTTTATAACACATTACCTTAATGTATTGTATTCACAAACAGAAAAGACTGAGAATCACTAACGGATAAATCTTATTAAGTAGCAATTTGACATTTTGTTGGTTCGTTGGGTAGCGTTGGGCAGCTGAGAGCCGGGCACGTTGCTGCCGCTCGGCTTTTTCAGGGCTCCTGTTTGCTGGTGGAACATCTGGCAGACAAATGGAGCCGTCATCCCCTCCTCCCCCAGCTCCGACCCTCCTCTCATCCCAACGCTGCCCCACACTCCCAGAAGCTCTGGTGTCAGCACAACCCACAGGAGAGCACCCAAAGCACAGCAGGTCCCAGTGGCAGCTGCCATCATAAAGACAAACGCAAGGGCTGCGATACCTTGATGCAGAGACCTTCTCGAGGAGAACACATCTGAGAAGATTTAAAAAACGTCTCAGAGTTTATTGCCGTTATTGCGAGTATAACAAACAATTTGGATCCGACACCTGGAAACCTGTTAAAGTTCCAGAAACGATTCAACTTTTTGGATTACACCCAGGGTTTAATGGGCTGTGTCGGACACTCTGGCAACACAGAGCAAACCGTAATTTACCAGTTGTTCCGGGAACCTTCAGAAAGTCCCTGTTTTGCTGACTACAATTCCAAACTGCACATCGCTCCCGAGGCGCATCGGAAACATCGCGCGCAGGGCACGCGTTAGTCCGGAGGTACCGCCGAAGGGAGCACAAGTTGGTGTTAATCCGTGAAGGCGCTGGACGGTCACCACCGCATTCTGCAGCATCCTTCTCTCATACTTTTATGGCTTCGGGATGAACGTTTTTCCCCAGGGATAATCTCAGGTGGAAGATGAGCCAAACCTCAGGTGAGGTGACTGCAGATGCAGGCAGGTGAGCAGGGAACGCTGACTAACCCCCCGAAACCCTCTCCACTGCCCCGGCAATCAGATAAGCCTACTGAAGCGATCGTGTAAACAAGCTGCCTGCAGTTCTTCAGAGCAAGAGATGTCATCATCAAGCTTGCTTTTTTTTTTTTTTTTTTTTGGTTACACGATGACAACAGTAATTTTGATGGGAGAGGCATTCCACTTACCTGGGGGAAATATAATGTAATACCAGACAGTTGCTGATTGCCAGGAACCATTCAAATCAATTACCTTTTTCCTGCGAAGGTGCTTAATCATAAACAGCGTCTGTGAGTCACTGGTGTAAAACAATATAAAGCACCAGCAGCACAAGCGCAGGCAACTTGCATATTGCTAATCACCTGCGGCAGCTCCTGTGGGGAACCTTCAACAAGCTCGAATCAATTCAAATTAAGAAATACACTAAAACGAAACAGTCCTAAAGCAGGAGCTGAACCAGCGCTAACACTGCATTTAAGAGATTTTCCTCTCCCGGAGTTACCCCTTCCTATCTCCCTCCTTCCCAGGATCTTTTCTTGAGAGCCCTGGAGAGATGGGGACACGGGTTCACAGGCGTTTCGCTCGCAGCATCCTTGTGCGAAGCGGCAGCCGCAGACGGCCCTGGCCCCGCGAGCCCCGCGAGCGCGGCTCAGCACCCTGCAACTTCGGCCCTCGCTGCACCCGAGCGCCCCGGCGGCCGGTACATCCACCTGCAGAATTAATTGGCGATGAATGTATGTAACCAGCTTGCAGATTCACCCGTCTGCTGGTGCCACAGATTACTCCTAAGGAGGGGGAAGCATCGAAGCGCCAGGACACCCTGGGGTAGGAGCTGGAATTTGGCTGGTGAGCAGAGACGAGCCCTGCAGACCACCCAGCCGCTATCTCTGCAGAAATCTGTCATCGATTCCTCCACAGATGCCAGCTGATGGAGGGCTCAGCTGGCACAGCAAGCCAGGCACAAAAAAAAATCAGGCACAATCATTACCAACAGCTCATTTACCAACAGTTCAATCTTTCAGAGGCGCAAAGGTTCGTCTCTTTTGCTATTGGGTTTGATGTGACGTTGTACACAGCGCTTTGAGATGCCTTCCCATAGGTGCATCCATTGATTATCTGGCATCCTACTTTTATTTCCTGGCCTGTCACTCCCCGGAGTCAGAGAAGTCGGTCAAAACCCTCAGGGTCCTTGCTCCATTCATTTTCTAAATATACTTCAGTTCCGTGCATTACTACGATTAAGAGGGCCAAGTCTTTATTAGAATTTAGTCCCCTACTTCTGGTATATGTACACGGGCTTGGGACCATGGCCTCTCTAGGGTTCTTTGAGTAAGGCTCCTTAGTAAAACGAGGGGAGTACTCAGAGCAGGCACTGACATCATTGTGATAGGTTTAGTGATTCTGAGAGCTATTGTTCCTAGTATGACGCTGCGTCCCTTCAGAGCGTTCCATCTGCATGACATTTTAATACCATAATGTCCCTTTGCTGTGTCACGCATTGAGCAATGACTTCTGTTACAGCATTACATACATCAAGGTTGCCCTTAGCACACTTTGAGCTTTGTAGTGGACCTTGCACCCCTCTTGTTCCCTCAGGAGACTTCCTCAGTCCATATCTGTGACCCAGCCCAGGCAATCTGTCCTCTCTTCCCTCTAGCCGTGCCTCCCTTTGTTCCCTGGTCCTCTGGTGACATGTTTACTTGATTCAGATCCCCTCTACGTTTAATCGTCGTGTCCCCAGTCCTTTTTCTGTCTCTCTGGCTCCCTCGGGACATTTTTTCTCCCAGTCACGATGCCTCCTGAGACCTTCCTTGTGCTCCACATCCATCTTGTAGCACTTTGAGCTGTAGAGCACTCATTTGTTCCTCTACGCTATCCAGGATTCCTGTGTTAAGTCCCTGGCCACCTGAGACCATCTGTACTCCACTCAGATGATCACCCAAGTTCCTCCTTGTTGTCCCAAGCCTTCTTTTGTCTGTCAGCCCCCTCAACAACCCTCTCCTCACAGTCACGATGCCTCCTGGGACCTTCCTTGTTCTCCACAGCACCTTGTAGCAAGTTATCTTCCTTTCCATCTTTCTTGTTCCGTCAGAGCCTCCCGTCTTTCTTCGCTATGCAGTGCTCCTTTATCTTTCTGTCTGCCATCGAGGGCGTCTCCGTTCGGTTCCTCTCTCGCTCAGTCGTCTCTAGTTTGCCTAGATCCCCTCCTGAGACTCCAAGGCCCTATGTCTCCAAGCCTTCTTTTCTTACCCTGCCCCTCCTAATTCCTAATTCTTACCCTCCTCATTCCTCTACTGTCTATAACAATGTCACCTGAGTCCTTTCTTGCACTCCACAACACTCTTGTAGCACTTTGGCTCCCTTTTGATTTTTTTTTTGGGGGTTTTTTTTTTGTGCATTTCAGAGTGCTCTTATCTTACTCTTTGCTGTTTAGGATGCCTCGTTCAGCCCTCGGCCTCCTGATGACATCTGTACTTGGTTGAAATCCCCTTCAGAGCTCCTCATTGTCATCTCGGAGGCTTCTTTGGTCTCTCGGGCCCCCTCGGGACTCCTCTGCTCCCTTTGACGAGCTCTCATGAGACATCCCCTATGCCCCAGAGCCCCGTTTTAGGTTGGCAGGGCACTCTGCACCCCTCTTTTCCCCTCAGAACCCTTCCTGAGTCCGCATCTCTTACCCCAATCAGTCTATGACCAGGAGAGCTCAAAGAAGGCTCACTGTGGCTGTCATATTTATGGGATAAAGTGGTTGGCTCGCAGTGAAATTACATGCAGTAGGAAAGACATGCATGAGGCTCCTTGTACCCACAACTTTGTTCCTTGCTAAACGAGTCTTGGAAAAGCCACCCGCTCTTCACATGTTAGTCGCACGATGGCTGTTCCAAGCTCATGTGCACCGATGCTCTCTGTGCCACTCGGCTCCTTTGTGGCTTCTCAGGGAACAGATCGGGACCAGAGGAGTTCTTGGCCCGGCCACGGCTCAGGCCTTCACCTCCTCGGGAGCCTGTACCAAACCATTGCGAGTGTGGTGAAGAGGTGAGCGCAGCCGTCGCGCTCCACCCCGTGCCTACAGTCAATCCGCTTTATCGACTCATGGAGTGGTAGCACGGTCACCTCTTGCCACTATGTCACAAATATGTGGTGTACTGCAGATCAGTGGTAAGAGTACAATTATTGGATAAGCTGTTTAGTTTAACTGTCCCAATTAATGCTAGTTATATACTATTTTACGTACAGAATCAATTGATTGTATGCGTTTTACATGCTGGATTGATGTAATTTGTTTCATTTTTTGCCAAACTTTGATATACAGAATGATTATAAGTTCAGGGACAAAAAACGATTGCGTTCAATCTTTCATTTGCGCCTCTGAAAGACTGAACTGTTGGAAAAAGTTCAGGCACAAAGAAAATCAATGTCTAAAGGCGTGTTCCTATAAGGGCCCGCGAGGGAAGGGCTCCATAAAGCACAACGAGGGGAAGGGAGATAAAACACGCTCGTAGCGATGCCGTGCTGCTCGTGACGCTGGCAGCACAGCCGAAGAGCTCATCAGCACCCGGGAGAGGCGGTGAATGCTTCCCTGGACTGACACAGAGATGACAGACAGACGGAGGTGACCATCGAAGGCCGACACGAGGTTTCGTGCCGGTTCCTCCACGCAGGACCAGGGCTGGGGGAGCTGGGCTTTGCTCAGAACCGCAGGTTCATCGCTGCTGCTCACACGCCCCTCTGCACAGCAGCTCACAATTAAGCCATCCTTGCCACTACATGCCATGCGGAGGGGAAGAAAATAGCTCCTCCGTCCTAAATAAATACCATGGCCTTTATGTGCCCGGGGAAGCAATTTTTCCAAGAATGGGTGAACCACAGAGGCTGTCTCCCCATCCCCGCTGGCTGCGCTTTTGATGGCCCTTTGCAGCCCCACCCAGACACGCCCCAGGACTGCCGCCCGTGCCACACGTACCAGAGGCTCAGCCTCGCACCTTAACCTGCAAGAAACCCTTTACGTTCAAGACATCTACAAGCAAAACCCCGCACCGGAGCCGCGATGCCACCCTGCCACGGCAGCCCCGGCCGGGGGCAAGCCTGCCTCTACTTCTTTCTTTGCAGCCTGAATGCACAAATTAGTTATTTCTTTCCAACCAAAACCAGATGAACAAAAGATTGTAAACAGTGAACTGTTTGAATTTAGAAGAAAATGGCATTTTTTTAGCCCTGCTGTTTGCATGCAGCCACCCCATGCGGCCAGCCTGGAGGGACAGCCAGTGCCATGGCCCCGGCAAGCCGCCTCCGCTCCACCGACAGACAAGAACATCCTCACGGCCGACAAACACAAATGCATCATAATTTAGGAGGTCAATGTTGTGGATAAAGCCAGTACTTGAATAAACACGGATTTAGTCAGAAAAGCAGGAAGCCAGCCTAGGCCTTCATCTTCCACTAGTTTCTTTTAGTGCTCATCTCTTGAAACTAAGGACAAATTCCTATTAAACAATGGAAAGGGGAAAGAAAGGGGGATTTCTGTAACGGAGACACGACGTGCCGACTCACACTGAGATGACCATAAAAAAGGCTGGTTACCAGCAGCGCTGGTTACACAACTACAGCCCGAGAACCGTCAGTTTTGGAGCCTCTACGCCATATCCCGAGCCGTGTCCATCGCTGGTAGGATCGCCTGGGAGGTACCAGCCGCTCCCCTCCCCAGCACAACCCCACCGTCTGCAGCGAAGCCGCCTCCGCCAGTGCCGCCGGCCACGGCAAGCGAGGGGGGCCTGGGAGAGGGGGGCTGCAGTTTGTAAAGAGAGACAAATTCGTTTTCATAAATTAATTGCACTGAAAGAAGCAAGTGAAGCCATTACCTTCTCATGGTTTTCTATTAAAATTTCAATCACGATGTTCTGAAATTTGATGTCCATAATGGCAGCGACTGTTTCCTCTTGAGGTCGAAGCAGCGTTGGCCCAAATACCACACCCAGATTAGCAACAGTCATCAGGTTCTGCTTGTGATTATTTGCAACTCTGGGGAAAAAAAAGAAAAAAAAAGAAAAAAAAAGTAGGTGATAGAACTAATGTGCACGGAAACCCCCTCCCTGCCTCATGGCTGGCACAAAGCTTACAATGCTGTTTACATTTTTTACACTCCTGGTGAGCTCCTTGAAGGCTCAGCCATGTGGAAAAGTACAAATTTAACTATTGTGTTGCTAGAGCCCTCTCAGCCTTAGCAAATTGCCTAATCCCATAAAACCCCGACGCTACGCTGGCCACTGAGTCTCATGTTGCAAACCACTCCCAGGAAAACATCTTGAATCATTAATGCTTAAAACCCTTCTAAAAACAAATTGTTGGACCTCTGACACACGCTGCTCTCCAACTGAATGAGTGACCTAATATGTTCCAAAACCCAGTTCCTTCTCACCCATTTAAGCCTGTGCCTGCACCAAAGGTCAGCCCCATCCAGCCCAACCAGAAGAGCCTGGAAGGAGAGGAGCAGGCTTCACCCCCGGACCCACGTGCACGCACACGCGTCCTTCTCTGCCCCGCCGAGGAATTCGCCTGACATGGACAGGGGCTCTCCCAGGGACCCACTGACACTCGAGCCTTCCTCCCTGTCATCCCCATCTATTTTTATGTTTGCGAGTATTGCAGCCCAGCAGGAGCAGATCAGTTCAGCAAAGTGAAACAGCTCACGCTGAGGACCTGGCACTAATGTGAGTTTGGGGGGGTTACTTTGGAGTAGCTCCGGTCTGGCCCCTGGTCTTAGTGGTGCAAAGCATCGGCAGCCCTCCTGGGTCACGTCCTCTGCCCCGGCTCGGCCCCAGAGAGCCCCGCTGCCGTGCACCGAGGGCACGCTGCAACGCGGGATGCAGCCCGGAGGTCCCCGGGCCGTGTCCAACTGCAAGTGCCAGGGGACCCAGGTGCTCAGCGGCTCCATGGCAAACACCTGGCTGAAGCACGGACCAACCTTGCTGGGTACCAGGGACTCCGGCCGAGTCACATGCTGGAGTCAGACAACAACACGTAACGCAACAGCACGTGTGCGCAGCGAGGGTGACGCAGCGAGGACCTGCGGTGGAAGCCCTACAGCCCCGTCTCCGCGACTCTTTCTTGTGGTTTTCTCCTGACCTCTTCAACCAGGAAACTCAATGACTTCAGGCAGCGCAATCACACAATTTTAGCTTAAGGGGTTTTTAAAGTGTCTTTTCCCTTTACTCTTTCTCTCGTTTTCCCTGGACAAATGCACTAGGCCAGCACAAAGTGAGGCTGAGACTCAGATCTTGCTGGATTGTCCCAAAAAGTTATTGCCATGGGCTTTTATTACTGTCTCAGGGCCAAGACACCACAGTGCTCATTTGTGTGCATGCTTAGCTTATTTCAGCACAGCGTAAGCTAGGGCTGGCTTAAAAGAAAAGATGCTTTCCATCCTTTTTCATCCAAATCTCACTTGATCCAGCAAGGACTCCTTGTTCCTCATCCCTATATACGGCTCCTTAGGCAGCAGAAGAGGACCTCATCACTGAGGGATGCTCAGGGGCTCAGGATTGCTGGCTTAGCTCCCTGACAACGGCAACTTCAGCTCTATTTTCCATCCAGGCAGTAAGTCTCACTTCTGGTGTGTGTTATATCCCTGGAGAATACAGAGAGCGGTCACCTCCTCCAAGTCTGGGCTTGGGTTACGACTTCAAAGGTGCGGAGCTCCTGGCAGAAGTCCCTTGGCAGCTTTGTGGGACCTCCCCCTTACCCGTAACTTCCCCCACTGTCAGGAAGCTCTGAATATTTTATCGCAAGCATCCGAGAAATCTCCCGTGTCAGTAAACTGCAGCGCTGGGGGAGACGGGCTGCCCCCGAGACAGGCTCTGGTTGCAGAGACGATAACCCGAGGAGGAAGGAGCCCTGGCTGGCGGCGAGGCGATGCACTGCCCGGCGGCGAGGCGATGCACTGCCCGGCGGGGCTGCCGCCACCCCGCTCTCCCCATTGCCTCCACGCACCCCGGCTGAGCGTCCCCCTCCCCAGGCGGGTGCTGAGCCTCTCCCCCTCCTCACCGAAGGCAAGAGCAGCCCAGGCTGCGCACGCAGCGACGTAAAGAAGCAAACTTTCTTTCGGGGGTCACAGCCTCGCGGAGCGGAGAGAAAGGCAGAAGTCCAATAGGAAACAAATTCTCACTTGGGAAAAAACTTGCTTAGCTCCTACTTATATAGGGATTCAAACCTCTTCCCCCACTCCAACCCACCTCCTTATCAAGACATTTACAAATGCCAGCAACGTTTTTACATCGCAACAACGTCTATATTTCAGACACATGTTCACATGCTCCTATTTGGATTTTGAAAAACGCAGCTATAATTCAAATAGTTTTGAAAAGTACTAATTTCAATGATCTTCTGTGGTTAGTAAAACAATGTTCATTTATAAAAAAACAACTGAACTGATCTAAGTCTTACAAAATTAGGTCCCTCCATTTCTCATTACCGTTAGCATGTAATACATCACTCTAATAAACTGCATTGTCATTGACTCATTACGGCTAGGCAGCTGTGCACGGTCCGTTAATTATTTCAGACCAAACTATTAATGGCTTCCCAGCCCAGACACGGTCCTGCAGCACCAGCCGCAGGCCCGGCTCTGCCCTTTGCCCGAGGAATGCCCACGCACCCAGACACGGGCGCTGGCCCTCGCCTCCCTCCCGCACTCGGCACCAAACTCCTCTTTACCACGTTTGCTTTGAATTCGTAAAGTGTGGAAGCCGTTTTGCGACTGTGCAGGTCTGGTGGCACATGAACTTCTGATCTGTACCACGGGTACTTTTCCAGCAGCAGTCTTCACAACGCTCCGTTACCAAAGCTATGCTACAAAACATGATTCACCTTTCACATCCTTCAAATTCCACATCCATTATCCACATGATAATTTACTATAAATTACACCTCTTCATCATCCTTTGTGCTAGAAAATAATGCCGCAGTTTCTAAAGATGGGATGTTCTCATCCCAAAGCGTGCTTAATGTTGGTGCTTTTCGGCAGGCATTGTTAGTGCCGTTCCCGAGCTGCTCTTTAGAAGGTTTCCAAGTAGTTGCTGTATTTTCCTTTTAACCTGCTGTTCCTTCCTGGCCACCGGTGTACTCTGAAAGCAATTGTGCTAACATTAATTTAGATGGGTTCTTTTTCAGTTGTCCCTCCATCCACGCTTTGCAGAAGTCGCTTCCAGCACAAGCAGGAGGTGGGAAGCAACAACTAATGGGGACACATGCAGAGCAACCTCTTAACTCCTGCTTGGTGCTTGCGACATGCCGGGCTATCACTGACTTTTGGACTCTGGGCCGTTCCTCCTCCTCGCAGCACACGATGGTTCCCACGTGTCTCCAGGATCAGCGGGAGATCAGCCCGGCAGCGTGGGACAGACTGCGGAGCCCCTCGACTGGGGGAATATCTGTACTCTGCCATGCATCACCAACGAGCAGCCCTGCAAAGGGACTTTGTTCCGTGAAGACCTGACCCACTCGGTGCGGTCCCAAGAGGCGTGCTGCTGACGACTGCAAGCACCCAGCCAAAGGAGCCGGAGACCGAGCTCTGCAACCCGAGGGGACACCGCGGGCCGGGAGCCGAGGGCTCCCGTGGGAGCGCTGTCCCTGCAGCTGAACGGGCAGGTCGTGTTTCCCGGGGGTGTCCGTGGACGCCCGCTCACTTTACATTCACTTTCAGAAAAACACAGGAGAATGGGAGAGGAGTAAATCCATGTTGTGTGTTAAATTAGATTATGCCTGGGTTGCTTAGATACTGTATAATCACCGGCATGACCAAACATAATTTAATACAGAGTAATTGGTAGTCAAGCTTCAGTGCAGAGAAAGCATACAGGAACAGTAAATATTTCTTTGTTGCACTGGCTTGCCATCGGCATCGTGTATCGGAGGAGAAATGCAGCGGAGCCGGGGGTGCTGCAGGCTGGGGGAAGTGCCGCACTGGCCCTCTTTTATTTTACGGGCGCTAATGGTTTAAGTTTCTTCAGCCCGGTCAACAGCTCATATTTATTTTCACGGAAATCCAATTAAAGACCTCGTTTGCTTCTCCAGCAAGCTACAAAGAAACCCGTATTGCGGGAGCAGCAGAGCACGCTCGGGTGCAGCACGTGGGAGCTGCCCACTCCTCCCAGTAACACGGCCGAGAGCCGGCACCAGCCCAGCGCTGGGGCCGAGCAGCAGCTGCCGGCACCACAGCTTAACGCCACGCACAGAGCCAAGGGCGACAAACAGTGCGCGAACTCGAGACTTCCGGGCTGTGAAGTGGCACCGGTGGGATTATTTAATACCGGTGGACACGGTGCGTGCTGTTAGCTCAGTGAACACACGGCTCTGCCCCAGCCGCGCTGGGCACCAGCGACCGCACACCTCCACGGGCAGCAACGTCCTCTCCAGGGGATGCCACTGGGGCACCTGGCTCTTGCTTTCTGTGGCCGGAATTACTTTGTGTATGTATTTTATACAGAAAATGCATGCATATGAGCCTCAGCCAAAGAGTGCTGCTGTTAGATCAAATACCTTCCCTGATTCAGAGAAAAATCTCTGAGAAAACAAACATCTGAAAGGGAACAAAGGCAAAGTCTGGAGTGCTTCTATTTCCATGCCTGGGACAAACCTTTGAAAACAAAGTGCTTGTTATGGCTGGCCGAACAAGACCTTATAGGATGGAAAATAATGCAGCTAATTCATATTGCTACAGATAAAAATGGATTTCACGTCTGCCACCACCATTAGAGCTTCTATTTAACGTGAAAAGCCAATCACGCGGAGGGCTAGCAATCCCCAAAATTATTTAGGCTGCTCTGGGTAGTTTGTTACAAATTAAACACTTACATTTGACTCTGGACGTGAATGAAAGATAAAAAGCACAGCGAATGCAGCCAGCAGGCTGGGCGACAAAGGCATCCATGGATCCAGCAGCCACTTGGTGGGGAGGGAGCGGGTATGTGGAAGAGCTGTACTATCCCAGGCCGGCAAGACCCAACCACGGCAGCAGCCGTGTTCCCACCAGGTCCTCGCAAAGAAAATCCTGTCTGGGGGAGGTATAGCTATACTATAGCTCCCTGCTATACCCGGGGGAGCGGCTCAGCAAGGCTGCTGGGCTTCACGCAAGCGAAACCCTGCAGCCAGCGTCCCTGCCCCCCCAGCTCCCCTCATTTCCACCCATTTAATTTGGATCGCGCACGCTGCCGGGCAGAGAGCAGGCGGCCGCTAGCGCACACAATTGGTGGTATTTATCGGATAAAATCTAATGAGTTTTGGGAAATGTTCCTGGGTGCATTCAAGTCATCCCTGCGCATTATTGAGTTTAATTGGGCTGCAGCTGATGAGCGTGTCGGTGGAGAGCCGGGCGAGGAGCCGCGCGAGGGCCAGGCTGGCCGCCACACCAGCGGCTCCCGCTGCTCGGCTTCGCCCCTCTCCGAGGGGCCGGAGGAGCTGAGCCCTGGGAGAGAGCGGCCCTGCAGCTCCCGGGATTGCTCGCTCCTCGCTCCAGCCCACCGCGGGTTACCCAGCCCCGGCAGCCCACGTGCCTCGGGAACGCTGTCCGACGGCTGGGAGCGCAGCAGGCGTTTTATTGCAGGCACGTTGTAAAACGCTGCGCTGCAACGCAGTCTGTGCGCGGCCACCTCCTTGTGCTAGGAAGGAAGGCTGCATGACGCCAGCATCCGTGCCATCCCTGGTACCCAAAAACAGAAGCCCAATACCGAATTTTGTCAAAAGCAAACTTGGGTCAGGAAAGAAACAGCTCAACCTTTAAAATAAGACTAATAACAATAATCATGAAAATATTTCAAGTTACTAAAAGGAGTTTTTTTTTAAATCAAGCTCCTCTCCTGTGATATCAGAAACAGAGGAGACTGGAAATAGGAATTCTTCATCAAGTGCCCTTGTAAACACAAATGCCACCCATCGCTCCCAGTAAGAGAACCAAAAAGGCTGTGGCAAGTTAAAAAGAAATTGCACCTGCAGCACTAACCGCTGCTGTCCCAGGTAGCATTCGCATAATCGTTCCTAAAAGGCACACGCGCATAGGAGGAGGTGATGGGGAGATCGATTTGCAGTGGCCTCTGTCAGACAGCCGTGCTGCCGCGAACAGCAGCGGGGAGCGGAGACCGGGGAGCACGACCAGCTCCGCTTCATCTCCCAAGCCAGAGCACACACGCACAGAAACGATACACTTACAAATTGCATAACCGTAATTTACCCTGTCGTGTTTATTAAGGCTCTGGATATGCCTGTGCTCTTCTGGGCTGCTCTTGGATGAGGGGAGCTCTGCAAGGGCCAGAGGAGTCTGGAGCCGGGGGAGGACGAGCTCGCTGGGCTCGCTCAGACGCCACGTGGTCACCACACGTTTTCAGCACGCAGGAACAGGGATGGGAGCGTGGGCAAAACAACGCCATGCGCAGCCCAGGCTTTTGCAGGCTGCAGAGACTCCTCACAGCATCGCAACTTCTACAGCACCGCCGCTCGAGCGAGGAGCGGGGAGAGCCAAGTGCTGCGGAACGCAGATGGAGGCCAGCGGATCCAAAAGGAGGAGAGATCACCAGGGAAATACAGAACCGCCCAGCGAAGACAAGGAGAAAGTTTCCGAATGCGGCTGACAAAACCTTCGGATGCAACATCGAGAATTAAAGGGGTTTTCAGCAAGCAGCCGCATTGCTCTCGGGTTTCCCTGCTCAGCTGGGACGAAACATGTGCCTGCACTGTTTCTGGGCGGTTTGACTTGCTCCAACAAGACTCTCTTTTTCTCCCGGGTGACTCTGGCCACAGCTGGATGCTTGGGTTCACTCCCAGGGAAAAAAAAAAAAAAAGGCACTCATATCACACTGAACAGATGCAGAGGCCAAATGTGAAGTTCAGTATCGGTAAACCTAATCAGTGTGAATACCACGCGTGCTGTGACTTGCAAGGAAAACACATATGGTGCTGCAAGGCTCCTCTGACTCAGGCTTTCCAGACCAAGTCGCCTCCGTTTCCAAAGCCATCTTCTATGGCTTTGGGAGATCTTTGATCATCCCAAGCTGAGCTTGATGGGAGATCTCAGGGGGACCCCGAACCTGCTCGCCAACCCTCAGCCCAAGGCTGCAGCTGGGGTGAGTGGCACAGGGCTGGCACGTTCCCCACGCCCCGGCACGGCGTCGGCAGCGCCCCGGTGAAAGCCATGGGCGTGACCACAAGTTGATCTTAAAATGTCACTGCGGTTTCCACCTGCAGAAATACAGCCAGCCAACGGGGACTTCACCCTCAAACGTCCCCCAGGGATGGAGCTGGGACGGGGACTGCCAAGGCTGTGAACGCTGTCCCCTGTGCCGCTGCCACCCCGCAATGGCAATGCCCTGTTTGAGACCGGCACCCTTCCCGCAGCCCACGGGACAGCACGCCGGGCACCGCAGAGGGCCTGCACCCTTCCCCACAGGGGCCAAACCCCAGTGCCACGCCAGCCAACTTCACATTCACAGCACGCAACCAAGAGGCAACACCGGGTGAATGCAATTCCCATACCCCACACCCTGACCCACCAGCCTTGCGCTTCTTCCCTTAATTTTAGCTGTACGTGTGCAAGCACAGCCTTCAGTTATAACTTCAGTCTGCTACACTTAATTACGTCTTTCCGCTTTACGGTAATAATAGCCATTGCACCCATTAGCAACAGCCGCGGCAGCGGCTCGTGCTGCAGCAGGGCTTTGGCCAGCTCCGAGCTGTGCCTGCAGCCCTGCCAGAGCCGTCCCCTGCACGAGCGCTGCCGGCCCCGCTGCCCCCAGCAAAGGCCCCGCTGCGCAGGCAGGTTTTCCACTGAAAACAGGAATCGTCAATGCTTGCACACTGCAATAAGAAAACCTACATAGCCAGCGGGGCAATAAAAGCCTGAAAGAGCAAGTATACGTTAACAAGAAACCCTTTGACAGATCTGCCGCCATGGAAAGCGACACGCCGAAGCCTACCTGACAGATGGAAAACAGCCAAAGCAAACAGGCTTCCAGAAAGCCTCCCAGCAAGAACCGGCACCGGTTTTAGCAAGTGCAGCTCCCGCCGCTCTCCAGCCCAACGGGGGCTGCCCCTCCAGGGCGGCACGGGAAATAGTTCCCAGCCGAGAGCCAGGCCGCAGGGTAATGAGCAAAGTTACCCTCGTGTACACCTGTATACTCACGCAAATGCATCGGCCACAGGGAAGAGTAACAAAGCAGGTTTTTTGACTTTTTTTCTTCCACCTTAGAAGTATTTTGGAGCACATCCGCTTCACAGATGCAAGATTACTGCCCTTCCTTCCAAAACGCTAAATTCCTAAAAAATTTGCTTAAATGGAAAGAAAGGGAATACAGAAATAACCAGCTTTGTAGAATAAATTAAAGTCATGGTTAACAACAGCAGGTAAAACGCTTGTCCCATCTTTGCCAGTGGAACAAGGTTTTGCCCAACAACTGGAAAAATAACACCCCCCCACGCCCCCCCGATTTTGTGCACCGTCACACACACGTGGGCAAACTCGCTCACCCCATGATGCCCTTCCTACTTTTCATGGCAGTAGATAACATCAAATTGCCACAAACTTCCATGGAACTACATTAGAAGAGCACAGTAACTCTTTAATTTAATAAATATAACAGCCTGGTAATCCCTAGCCTCACAGT
Source organism: Ciconia boyciana (assembly GCF_034638445.1). NCBI lineage: Eukaryota > Metazoa > Chordata > Aves > Ciconiiformes > Ciconiidae > Ciconia > Ciconia boyciana. The sequence goes on from NC_132942.1 coordinate 1,524,068, forward strand.
GGGGCACCCATGCAGCCAATGGACGGACCCTCCTGCCCCCTCCCTCCGTGGGGTGAGTTAGATCAAGGGAGCAGGAGCCAAGAAACGCATTTCCAGACTCCAGTGCCCCACATACATTTGTACGTACACGCATAGGTAAAGCCCATGGAAAGCAGGACCGGCTCGCTCAGCGCAGTCCTGGTCCGCTTGGCATCACCCACCAAGCCAGAGAATGTCCTGCACAAACCAGCTCCTTTCCCCGCGTGGGTGCCAGCATCGCCAGGGTTCTTCCACAGGGAAGCTGTGATTGCATTTGGTTTTTCTCCGCCAGTGGCTCCCAGAGCCTCCGGCCCTCCCAGCCCCAACCAGCGGCATTCAGACCCTCCGCCCCGCGCTCCTCCGGGTGTGCCTTGAAGATGTTTTTAAGAATACATGCTTCTAAGTTTGAATGTAGTTACAAAAAGCCTAGACCTCGACTGGACGTGCGGTTTAGTCACTTGCAGGCAAACGGAGGAGACAGGTCCGGGTTGGGCCGGCGATCACTCCCAGCACCGCGGGGAAAACCGCAGCTCAAAGACATCTTGGCGCTGGTGACTTTTATTCTCCTTTCTTCTGCTGAAAAAGGATTTCACTAAAATCTATATAATTGAATTTGGTTTAGTACTGGGTCTGTTCAGCATAAAGAGCAATCTGGAGAAGCTCTCATTAAAACGTCTAAGTCCCACTCTGTCTGCGGGGACGGAGGAGACACCACCAGGGAGAGACGCCAGCTATTTATTGGAAATCTTTTGCTCACTCTAGATTCAATCTGTTTCTGTACATAGTTTCAATTTCACTGTGATAAACAATTAAAAAGAATCCAGATAATTATGTGCTATCAACAACCTCTGTACAACAACATAAAGTTCAAACGCAAGCCCACAAGAATTCACGCTTGGGTAATACAAAACGCCTGGTGCTTCTCCCGGAGATCCCGGCTGCCCGGCAGGAGCTCGGCAGAGACGTTCCACCACAGAAACTCCACAGCAAACCCAGCGCACTCCGCATTACATGCTACTAAATGATTGGTCTTGCCAGCCTTGGTGATGTAAGCTTTAGCTTAATTTAAGACACCCATTATCATATCTAGAGAGATGACTGTTATGCATTATGAAGATACAAGAGCTGTGAAGAATCTGATAAGAGAGATGCTGCAGTTTCTGAAGCGCATTCCTCTCCAGCTAAAAACTGAGGAGCCTTCAGAATACAGAAGGACCTTTTGGAGAAGCATGGAAGAAAAAGCTACCAGAAAATGGAGACAGCTCCTCTATTGACAATTCAGGCTTAGGAGGTTAAAAGTTCATTTGCAGAAGTAGAACAAAACCTTTTGCTAATTTACACATTACAGGAAGCCAAGCCCAAAAAACACAGCGAACACCTACAGGGATTTTTTGTGGTTTTTTTTTTTTAAATTCTGCAGAATCTCATATTAAAAACAAAACCAGAAGAGTAAGAGGGAGCCAGAGCTGGCAAGGGGGAGGGCATGCACCCGGCCTCATGCTTTGCACGGTGCGCCCGGCATTCCCAAGACGGCATCCCCAGGGAGCCGCACACCCAGCACCATGCCCCCACCAGTACCTGCTAAGCCCGCAGTGGTCTCTGCTCTGCAGAGAGCACCACCAGCTCCTCGAATAAAGCACACTGAAGGTGTTGCTGCTGCCCCACGAGGCCTTGACACCTCCGGCTCCAAAGCACGAACGGTTCATAAGGACCCGCTGCATCACACCAGAGCTGCTCCTTGAGCACGGGCTGCCTCCCGCCAAAGGGCTTCAGCGGTGGGAAAGGATCCCCCTCACCGCAAGTCTTGAGCAGAGAAAATAGCAGGAAAACAAGGGAATGCATTCACAGCGTCACCGTTACCCCAGCTGCTACCTGCAAACGCAGCTCGGGACCGCGCTCGCTGTGCTGCTGCGTACCTGGGGTAACGTTCTGCAAACTTGAGCAGGAGGAAGGAGCTGAGCTACTGGCACATTATCAATAATCCAGTGGATTATTTTGCAGCAGCAGAAGAAAAACGGACACAAGTCATTTACAAACAGATCAAGACCATCTAAGAGACTGCCTGCGACAGCCGGGGAGGCCTGAGCGCCCGCTGACCACGTTCAAGTGCTGCCTCTGCCTTTGCGGGAGCTGAACACACACAGGATTTCTGCGGGGAGGCAGGAGAAGGCACAGGGCAGGCTCCTTCCTCTCTGCAAACCTCCCTGGTTGGAAAAACTAAACCCCTAGCAAACTATGTTAAAGGTAAAATTATCTTCAGGAGCCTAATGCAAAAACTAAGAAAACAAGGGAGACGTTACGGCAAACACATGCAGAGTTCATTAACGCTGGGAAGGCGCGTGAGCACGGGGGAGCCCGAGAGGCAGCGCAGCCCCCGCTGGAGGCTCTGCCAGGGGCCTGCGGACCTCCGTGGCCCCTGTCTTTCCACAGAGCTACAGGTGGTTCCAGTTAAATGCTGTAATTAAATTAGCCAGGCAAGATGGACGCGCTAAGATTTCCAACTAATCTGCAGAGCAATCTCTCATCCACCGCCCGTCTCCAATGTTAAAAGTACCCCAGAATTTGCACAGAGCCCGATGCGATGGGGGAGGGAGACTCGGAGGGCGTCGCGCTGCCCTCTCGGAGCCGGGAGCGAGGACGGGTCCCCGGCACGGCATGCTGCGAAGCCGTTACCGTCCCCTTCACCCGCCCTCCCAGGCCGCTCCTTCCAAACCCCCCTTCTCCTGCCGTCTGCAGGGAGCCCGCTGCATTGCTGCTGGCTTGGTTGGCTTTTCCCACGCAGGAACAGAAAAATAAACAGACAACTGGCTATACTTGCTAATCATGTCAAAGCATTAAAACAAAAGGGATTTTTATTGATCTGAGTGGGCTTGGCTCCAATCGGGAAGAGGATGATTTGAAATAGCTGCTTAGAACTGTATTTTCAAAACCAAGGACGTTCTTGGTTTGGTTTGTTCTGCTTTGTTTTAGCATGATCAGCCTAAACTGTCCTTCTTCCTTACTCTATATGTTGGTTCACACCTTTTGCTGTGCCCGCCTAGGGTACGTATAGGCAATGCACGCCCGCAGCAGGACCGACACGGATATACACCTCCACGCACACCAGCGGGTCACAGACCCGGAGGCACCAGCGCTCGCTGGCTGCTGCGGTGGGGAGGAAGCTCCGGGGAGCTGCAGCCGGGCTGGGCTCACGCCCCACGGCATCCCCTCTCTGCCTCTCCCTGAACCTGCCCGTACCGGCCGTTCCCGAGACAGTGTACTGGCTTAGATGGGGCTGAGGATGCCTCGGCACAGCGGCTCTGGGGATGCCCAGCAGCACCGGCACCAGCTCTGGCATGGGACTGGCTCCGGCACGGGACAGAGGCACGGTGCTCACCAGGCTGCAGCCCCCGGCAGCACCCATCCCAGCTCCCCAGGTGCCAGGACCTGATGCTCCAAACCAAGACACAAAGCAGAGAAACAAAACAGGAGGAGAAAAAGGAAAAAAAAAAAAAGGGAAGAGGGGGGAAAAAAAGCACGGCACAAGCCTGACCCAGGACAGACGAGCCCCAGGCAGGATGCTCCCAGCTCCTGCAAGGCAGAGCGTGCCTACGGGGAGTCACCGCTCGTGTGACATGCCTCTTGCTACCCACAGGACCGCCCAGATCCTTTGGGTGACTCGAACTCCTGGGGCTTCACCTGGGACCCAGCAGTGCCGCGATCCAAAGGGATCAGAGACAGGCGCCAGGCAAAAACATGGCATTGCTGAAGCGCGGCGAGCAGGCAGCAGCGCCGGAGGATCGCTGCCTGGCCTGGCCACGCGAGGTCAGAGAGCTCGCTCGCTATTTTCTTTTGGCAGCCAAATCAGGCGAGGAGCATATGAGAGAAGTGCATCTCAGAGGCCTCAGCGGCTAGTGGAAATTTCCAGAACGTCCTGGACAAGAATGACTTACTGGAAGTAATACATAAATCAAGCAAATGAATAGTTACCAGACAGCAGCATAAACAGCTGCCACAGGGATGAAATCAGACCTGCTGTGCCAAGAGGCGTCAGCCTCCTCGCCGGCTGCACCTTCGGGGGGAAACGGGGAAAACAACCCAAGGAAAAGCAGATTTCTGGGGAAGCAGCCTCCCCGAGTCCTGCACAGGTGCCTCAGTGGGCTTCCTGAAGCCGCCGGGCACAGAGCACACCACGGCAAGCGCCGCGCCGCTGCCGGGGACCCCGGCTCCCGTGGGGCTCTGCGCAGGCAGCGCAGCCCAGGGAGCACAGCACGCGGCTGCCAAGGACGGGACTGCTCCACGCGAAGGAAAACAAGCACCGGGTTGTATTTTTAGGCAGAAGACCTGGAGGACGTTTTCTTCTTCTCCTTTGCCAACACTCCCTCGTTCAGCAGAGCCCTCTGAAATGCGCTTCAGTCCACGGCCAGCCCCTGCCCCATCCCGCCGACGGGCTGTAACCCAGGGTGGGTTTTGCTGGATCTCTGGGCGGTGGCCGACAGCAGCTGCCCTGCACAGCCCATGGAAACCATCGGCACCGATAAGGGGAAAACAATTTGTGCTAGAGATAGCAATCACTATCATGTTGGTTAAAACACGTAAACTAGAAAATACCACCGCAGCAAAAACAAAGGGAACTAGTCACTGCTGGCCAGGCCGCAGCTGTGAATGATTAAAGATAATTAATTCTGCTAAATACACGTACACACGTTTCTTCTGCAGCCTCCTTAATGGTTTTGACCTTCTGCCAGGAGAGGAGCGGACGCGCAGGCAGGGGCAGCCCCGCTCCTCAGGCCGGGGGACGCGTGGAGCAGCAGCGGCGATGCACGGAGCGATGCGGAGCCGCCCGAGGGGCTCGGGAGCCCTGCTGAAGGGTGCACAAGCACGGCACCATCTGTACTGGAGAACCTGGATCTCACCGCCACAAGAACAAAGCAAGGCTCAGATGTCAAATTATGGCCGTGCAAAAAAAAAATTCCCAAATGCTTGAAACATAATCAGAGTGAAATCCTCCTGCTCTGCGCCTCCAAAGCATTTACTCCTTGGTGAGAAAGTACATTACAAAAGAAGAAGAAGACAGGCATGATATTGCAGCTCCACTAACAAAAAATGGCAATTTTCTGCAACCAGCTCCGCTCCCGGCAGCACCATCAGCACAGCCACCTGCAAGCTCAGCAGCACCACGCGCCTCCGCTTCGCTTTGAACTGCTTTAACTTATTTGGCAGGAAAAAAAAAGATTTGGTTTAATCAGAGCTGGCACATTCTATTGATAAAAAAGCATTTGAAACTACAGCATAGCCATTCTTGGAGATAGGTGCTGGGCCAAAAGGAGATATCTGCAGCAAAACAAGCCAGAAGCATGCGAGCAGGAGCGTGTTGCTAGGTGACGTGCTGCGGGACAGCCGCTGCACCCAAGGTGCTCGGCAGCACCGAGGACATTCTGTTTTCCTCCTTTCCCAGCTAGAAACAGTGGGGAAAAAATTCCCCGAATAAAGAGAGAGAAAACCCTGAAGATGGCGTGAGGAGTCCCGCGCCATGCGGAGCTCGAGTGCTGCCCCGACGAACCCAGGGAAGGCTGGGCAGAGACTGCAAAAGAATGATGCTGGAAAAGGCATTTGGGAGAGCGGGTACCATGCACGCTCGCACAGCAAGCTCGCCACGTCTCCTGGCATCAGCTCTTCATGCAGCTTTTTAAAAAGTGTCTTTCTTATTTTGAGGAGCACTCTCACCAGCCATCCCCTGCAAACATTAGAGCTGCAAGAAGTAACAGACGGAGTAAGCAATAGAGACTCTGGTAACTAAAGCAGCTACAAGAAACAGAAGATACGTGCTGGTTTGCCTTTCAATTCTTCGAAAGACAGGCTACTCTGGCCTGAGACAAGAGAAAGCAGGTGATTTTTAAGATGACCAGAGTCTCCCTAACTTCAGTTGCTGCGTCCTCAGACATGCCTATTTGGCCGGGCCAGCGGCAGCAGGCACGGGGCTTACTGGGACGGTCCGGGCTCTGGGCGTTCAGGCTGCCCTGCAGAGATCCCTTTGGAAAAACGTCAGAACAAGGAGATCTCCTCTCTTTCAGGAACAGTAAATCACAGCTGGGTTTATCACAGGAATCCTGACAGCATGAACATGTCCCAGGAAGGAAAATTAAAGGTTTCACCTACTCATGGGTCAAAGAATAACATCAAAATAGCAAATTTCACTGGAACCGGGGTCTGTAGAGCAGAGGAGGAAATTTGCAGCATTACGTTCCTGACGAAGGAGCACGGACAGGGATGGCTCATGCTCTGTATTTCAGTGAATAATTGCCTGGACACCTGACCATCAGACAGGAGGCAGCGCAAATAGGCTTTGAGATACAGCAAGAGGCAGAAATCAACTTCATTTTCTATGTCTACACTCCCCTCCCTCCACCCAGCCTGCGCCTGTCCCCGGGATCTGTCCTCCCCTCGCCCCCAGCTCGCCTCTCCCCCTCCCGTGCAGGGGGACGCAGCCCGGGAGCAGCAGCGCTTTCCCCGGAGCGCCGGCGTCCCCCTGCCCGCGTGGGACCCGCCGGAGCACGAGCCCCCCTCGCCGCACGCCGAATTGCAGGGGGGCACCCAGCCGCCACGAGAAACCCAGGACATTTCTCTGCTGCGCAGAAGGAAGGGCACTGCTCCACCACCTCACAGGCGCTTGTCCCAGCTGATATTGAATTTGTGTTAATAACTGCCATTTTTTAATGTAGCAGCTGTATTAGGACGGTTTTATTGCTGTTATTAACGGCAGCCCCACGCCACGCGAGGAGCCCCGTGTCCCTTTTCAATAAGCAGCAGCGAATGCACAAACCAAAGAAACAGGAGATGTAAGACAACATGGGACAGACTGTCTTTCTCTATTTAACCGATACAGCTTGAGTTCTGCTTTTAGTGTAAGAGATCTCCACAGTAATACCGTAAGAAATATTTTTTTAGCTCATCTGATAAAAATGCAAATCTTGATTATTCATACATTACTTCTTAAAACAAACAAACAAACAAACAGATGAGGCAGTCCCCTCCGAGAAGTGCAGCCCTGCTTGGCAGGGCCAGAAAAGGGCCCTTCGGTTTTGCCTGCGTTCGCTGTGGATGCCCAGCTCTCCGCTCTCCTCACCAGAGACGGGGCAGCACCCAAACCCCGCCGGTCCCACCCTGCCCCAGAGCATCCCCCTTCCCCATGCAGGTCATCCGGGGCAGCCAGGCCCCCGTCCCTTCTGCCATACTCTCCCTCCCTCCAAACATCTTCTGCAGATGCGACGCTTTATCTCCACCGCAACATCTTTACTCCAGCTTTATGGTACCGCTGCCTGAACCGGTTCATTTACAAGAGCCGCAGCAATGAGTCCCGGGCCAGGCCGCCCTTCTGGAGCGAGGTCCTCCTCGCCAGGCGGCCCTGCAGCCCCGCGGAGCGGCCGGAGAGCCAGACTGCCCCAGGAGGGAGGCGGCAGGGCCTGTGCCCGGGGCTGGCTGCTGCCCTGGCCCCGCAGCCCGGGATGCCCCCAGCAGCAGCGCAGCTCCAGGGCCAGGACAGCCGCTGCAGGGCCGCGAGCTCAGCAGAGCAGGCTTCCTGCCTTTCTCCGAGATAATTTTTTTCCCATTAAATAACCGCTATGAGCTGTTTCTCTTCCTCATATAGCACACACCACTATGCTCATTGTTTGTGTTTTGTTTTAGTTCCTTCCCTGCTAAGCAGCGTGAAACCCACTGTATTACCTGCCTCCCCTCTCCACGTGTCTCACTCAAACACCACCAGGTTCTCCTTTAAATGAAAAGCACTTAAGCGGTTATGAAATTCCTTGCACATATTTGGCTGATGGAGTACCTGGAACCGCCTGGCCCTTGGCTTGAGCCTGTAAATGCAGACAGTTTTGAAACCGAGATCTAAACCAGCTCTCTGGTTTTTAACAGCCTTGCCGGGGAGTCCATGGAACAGATACAAACCCGTGTCATAAAAAAGCATCTGGAGTAATTTTTAAGCCTATTTCAAGTTCTATTTGTTATTTTTTCTCTTAAAGAGATAACTTCAGGTTCTCCCAGACCTTCTTCTAAACAGTTATGACGATTAACTCATTCCTCAGGTTTCCAAGTCCTGCTTGATCCCTCCTGCTCACGCAGCGCCGGCGCGAACAGCGAGGGCAGGTACGACCCCGCAGCCTTGAGGCTGGCACAAACACCTGATGATGCTTTCACTTTTTAAACACTAATCAAAGGTTTCCATGGTAACCTGCAGGCGCAGGAAGAAGATGGGAAATTATAGGTCAGCTCTATCACTGAAAGCAAAAAAATTACTCAATTCCTTTGCCCTCAAAAAGTTTCAAGGTGACCTAGAAGTATTGATTAATCAGGTTGCATAAAGGCAGAAAATATGCCACAGAGTAGTCTTCTATTGTAGCAAAGAAATAGCTTTTAGTCCTTCAATACTAGGCTTGATCTGAAACCCAGCGAGGGGTTTAACCTCTGCTCTGCCTTCTGGATAGGCGAGCCCCATTACCATGCCATTAAAAGCAAGGCTGTATTCCCAGCAGCGTAGGGGTTCCTCCTGCTGCCGCGGGGCCGAGGCACGGCCGCACAGGCAGGGGACGGCAGGGACGCGGGTCAGCAGGAAAGCCCCCCTCCCTCCCTCCCACACCGCTCCGTCTGTCAGTCCTCGTTTCACTTACACATGGGTTTCCAGTTACTCGCCAATCAGATATGACTCAACACCGCACACACACAAGGAAACTTTTCTACCACTATTAACTTTCAGAGGAAGTGGAAAAAGGAGAGAAAAACATATCAGTCATAAACATACTTTGCCAAGTGGTTCATGAGCAAGTGCAGCATCTGCCTGTTTTTCTCCGGGAGCCGATGAACGAGGCTGTGGATCTCTGACACCCTCAACTCCTGATTCTCCAGTTCTGCATTGGGAATAAAAAATTATTTATCTCCGCATCAGGGGGGTTATTATGGAAAAAGGCATGCAGGCCCGAACATTAACACCGACAGACATCCCAGGGACCCGAGGCTCCTGCCCCCTACTCCACCCTACACCCAGGCATGCTGCGGATACTCTCCACAGCACCTTCCCATTCTACCAACTCCAACCAGTTGTTTCCAAAAGGAAGAAACTAATGGGCTGAAACAGTGAGCTGAGAGCAGATGCCAGCCATGTGAGAAGCCAGTCGTGATCAGGGAAGGGGCTGGCTGTAACCAGCGTTCCTCTGATTCCAGCAACGGGAACGTCAGCGTGTTCCCGTTCAACGTGTTCCCAGCACCGTCAGGATGTGCTCAGCACGGCGCCCGGTGAGGCTGTAGCATCTGGTCCTCGAGAGGCTGGTTGGGTCCGCAGGTGCTGGCAGACGTGCCCCGACAGCCGAAGCAGGAGCCGCTCAAGGAGGCCACCACCGATGTGGCCACGGACCACGTGAGCCCTCCTGAGCCCCTGGTCCCACCCGGGCGCACGCAGGCTGCACAGCTGCCCACAGAGAGTTACCTGCTCTCGTACAAAGCACCTTCTCCCAGGGCAGCCAAAGGAAAGCGGCACAGACATCTGAACCGCGACTGATCTCATCAAAACACCGTAGGTGGTGTTTGAACAATGGCCTCCCTCATTTTGGCAGAAGATGGTCAAAACAAGACAGAGCTGCAGCAGCAGCTACTGCCACCAGCCAGCTCTCCGCTCCCCCTGCACCATCTGCGTTTCCTTTTCATCCGGTAAGTCCCAAACAACAACACGTCCCTTGTCTCTCCTTTCTTATTCCACTTTCCGGGACTTAAGAACAAGGAGGTCAGCGGGGAAGCAGCAGGGCAGAGGCTATGCTCAGTTGCTTCAAATTACGCTCCTTTTTCAGACCGGTGCCATAAACATCAACAAACTCACTCGCTGCTTTGATGAAGCTCCTTTGAAACTGGTACATCATGAGCGGCCCCGGAAGCATTCTGGAAGATAAAAAGGTAACACGCACAAAACACATCTGAGTAACGCAATCCAGAGAAATAAAGCTTTGCCCTTACCGTAAGTTCAGCTACACCTTTAAAAGTGCAGAATGAAGCAACAGCAAGTCCAGTTAATTCCCCCCATCAGAAGGAATAAGACCTATTGAAGTACCTTCAATATATTCTTCCTCCCTTTTCTGTGCCACACTAAATTAATTTTTAATTTTAGCATTCCTTCAGTAACACAGAGTTTCGGTACGTTTAGTGAGCCCATGATTTCCAAGTAAGTTTAAAAATAAATTAAAAAGAGAAACAAGCCTAGTCACAAAACTTTAACAGTCACCATTCCCATTAAATTCCCCATTCTCCCCTCCCATTTCCACATCCCTTCAACGGAACATCTCGGAGCTGCTGACGTTCTTCATTGCTTTGCAAACAGTTCAAACTCTGGAGCGAAGGTTGCCAATCATGCAAAATTATGTAGCGTTCTGTGATTTTCTAGGCTCAGATCCACCAAGCTAATTATACTCATCACCCTAATTGGATTTAGCCTCTCTCTTGCACTCTCTCTCAAATAAAACCCAACGCACAGAACAGCAACAGCAAGCAAGGAGCTGCAGTCGCGACAGGTAGAAGCATGTTGTGGATAATGAGATGCTGACTGCTGCCAACAAACTAACCCTTTGGGAAGATAACCCACGATGATAATGGCATCAATTTGCACACAGAAATTATTACTACAGTAAAGCTCAGCACCCGGTTCTGAAAAAGCACTACAGCCACAGCCCTTAGAGGAGCACTGTGCTCCCCTTCTGCCACACGCTCATTAGGTGGAAGCCCATCGGGAAAAGCTTCAGGAAAAGCTTCAATCAGGGCAGGGGACACAAGAATGAGCTTTTAAAATAATGTTTGTATGATACATGCATCTTCCAGAGAGCTGATCGTATTCCCCAAGCCCTACTCAAACATGCTGGAGGGTCAAGGGAAAAGCCAGAATAAATTCTCTAAGAGCAGTTTCTTCTTTGTTAGAGCAGTTTCTTCTTTGTTTCTATTAAAGTGCTATTGTTAAGGATCTGCAAGACAGGCAGTAGCACCCCAGACCATCACCGAATCCGTCCTGAAGCCCCGCAACAGATGAGGCTTTTCTCCCTTACCTCAGGTAGGTTTTCAGTGCACTGGTAATGGTCTTTATCTCCCACTCTGCACAGATCTCTGTTTCTGTTTCAGTGGCTGTTTTGGGATCTAAGGAAAAAGGAAAAAAAAGAAAAAAGTGAACCAAAGGGAAGATAATACCAGCTCATACCAGCTCAGCTGTGTGGGAAAACCGTCACGTCCCATTTTATTTGCTATTCCCCAGCCCAGTGACCACAAGCCAATCCCCAACAGACACTTCCGCAGGGAAGCAGAGTTTGTTACACGAGACAGGCCACACTCACTTGCATGGGACAAGAAAAAGAAAAGAAAAACATTAATCACGAGCAATGAGATCAGCAGTTTGACTCAAAGCGTGACATTACACGGCGCAGGAGACTGTGGTGTTCAGTGACAGTGGTGACAGAGCAGGGCACAAACACGACATGGACCCAGACAAACGGGAGAGCCCCCAGGACGCAGCAGCAAACCCCAGCCCCAAGCAGGCTGCAAGGGGTTGCCACAGCCTAAACGAACGTGAGCAACGGCAGCAACGGCGGCACGGGCCCTGTGGCGGCCGGTGGGTGTCGGGCAGGCGGCAGGAGCCCTGCCCAGGTGTCTGGGGGGACAGGAGGTGGCTTGTTCTCCCGCTCAAGGCGGGGAAGAGTCCCTGGAGCCCGCCCGACCCGCCGCGGAGGGTGTGGGAAGGCAGATCCACACTCCCTCGGCTCCACAGCTGCGTGTCATTTGGACGGCAGGGAGGAAGCAGGGCTGCTGCACGCTGCTCTGTGGCCGGGCTCTGGCACAGCCGGCGTTCGCACGTTATCCGACGGGCTGCCCGCCCGGGGACCCTCGCTCAGCTCGCCGCTCCAGGAACGCGCCACCAAACGCCGCCCTCGCCAGCCCGACGCTGGCTGCGAGGTGGCCTTGGGCTGGGAAGCTCCCGTCGCCTCACAGAGCGGGAACGCCCGGGGATGGCCGCGACCCGGGAGCCTCTCACCGCTGCCAAGGTACAGGGCGGGGAGCAGCGACGCTGCCTGGTTTGAGCTGCGCTAGCGGCGAGGGAGAGAAGCCCCCAGGGTGTTTGGAAGCGGTCAGGGCACGGAGCGCAGAGGCAGCTCCAGCTGGGGGGGTCACCGGCGCAGCAGAACTGCGCTGCGATTTGTTTTGTCACCTCTGGCCTCTTGATGTCATCCTGTTCTGTTCCTCCATCCTCCCCACTGCAGGCTGTTTCTTGCCATCTTTAATTATTTATATGCCTGATTCACTCTCCTCCAGCCCCGCAGCAGACGCACAGCTCCGCAGCAGCCCCTGAGCCGCCGCCAGCAGCGAAGCCTGGAGGAGCAGCAAACCTCCCGGCACGGGGAGAACCCAGCCCAGACCTCATGACAAACGAGACGGTGCCAGGCCCTCAGCACGCAACGTCGGTGAGTGATGGCAGAGATTGAGCTGCCATCCACATCCACCCACCACAGCCCCTCGCTGCAGCTCATGCCCACCCTGTCACCGAGCACCACACGTAACACTGCGGGGAACCGGCCGCCGGCACAGCCACGAGCGCGGCTCTCATAGCACTAGTGAGGAAGGTCTCCAAGCTACAGCTGACGCACATATACCTCTGCACTGCCGTCCTCCAAGGACGCTTCTCCAGTCCTTGTTCCCATCATCGAGCAGAGGTGAGGTCCGAGCCGCTCCCCTGCTCACCCTGCCCCTGCACGATTTACACTCCTGACCCTCCAGGGCTGCCTTAAATGAAAACACAAATGGATCTTCAAAACGCTCTCTGGCGATAACTAGTTTCTCCTGATAGGCTCTGACAAGTGACGGCAAAGGATACCTGAGAGAAGTACGAGCTGTATTACATGTTGCCGATGCTGGCTACGCTCACCAGGTCCTGGCAGGTCCCTGGGGACAGCCCTGGGCACCAAGACCCTCTTCCCGCTGATGCCAAGCAGACGCTTGCTCCATCCATCTCCCCGCTGAGCTCTCCAGAGTGGCCAAACCCCCAGCTACTGGCTGACAGTGCTGCTGGGATCGCTCCCACCCCGCAGCCTTGGAGCCGTTTTCTGAACCGCAGGAGGAAGAGATCCCCTCCAGCCCCACGGAGCCCCGTGTGCCCGGCAAGCTCTCCGAACGCGGCTCCCATCAGCCGAGCTCCCAGCTGAGCCCCGTGGGGCCGGGGCAGCGGCCGGCCCCGCAGCAGCCGCGCAGGAGGGCTGCCGGAGGGGCTGCACCGGGCTCTGCAGAGAAGCATGGGTTTGCCTTTCCCAGCTGTCGGCTGCTTTTTGCAGCACGAGGCAGTTCTGGGCCGGTGCCCGGAGCGTTACCGACTTGCCAGAAAGGTGCAAACAGTGACCCTGGGTCACACTTCGTAATGGCCTGATGCAAACTTTGCAACGAGGCCCTGAAGGAGATGGGCGGGAGCATCCTGAAACCACAGGACGCTCTCCCAGAGCCGGGCAGAGGGGAGCAGCATGGCTCCTGGGGCAGCCCTGGAGCGTGTCCATCCCAGCATTGGCCAAACCAGCACCCCAGGGCCCGCGGCGCGTCTGAGGGCAGCGAGGTACCACCAGCGCAGTGCCACGCACAGGCTCAGCCAGCCCTGCGTGGCAGTCGGCATCAGCAGCCTCCCCGGAGAGCAGCTCGCCTGCCCACGGGTCGGTGCGAGGGGCCCACATCACCCTGCGCCTGCTTCCAGCCCCCGGCACCGCCCCGTGGGAACCGGGCATCCGCATAGCCACAATGCCAACGTGCCCAGAGGAAACCCAGTCCCACGATTCGTAACTGCACGGGTGCCAGCCCCGCACCCCGCCACGTTTTTGGTCTTTGTACCAAAGGGGTTCAGCACCCCGGCACTGCCTGCCCTCACCCCACACCCCACTTCTGCCCGGGGATTCATGGCACCAGCTCGCAGGTCGCATGGGAACCTCGGAGCTGCCCTCCCGCCCTTCGGTTTCCAGCTCTGCGCAGTGCAAGCATCTGGGGCCAGGGAGCCTCCGAAGCTCTATTTCATTGTCAAATACTGCAGCATACTTTTCTCCATCTCCTCTGGGGCCTTCCCTTCCTTTCTGCATTTTTTCCCCTCCTATCTTTCCTTTTAAAAGTTCCTTTAAAGAAATCAAAAAAACGCACAGCTGTTCTGGACGATGTAAATAGGAGGCTGTGGACCAACAGCCCGTTCCTTCCCAAGGCGGAGCTGAATCAGCCGCCTGCAAACCGTGCTCACAGGAATCTGCAGCTTTTTGCTTCTCCCTGCTTTCTCCAAATCACCAACCCAGACCAGGAAGCCAGACTTGTTTGCACAAAGTTCCATAGTGAGATCAATAAGGCATTATTTTTACTGATTTCTGTGAAAACACCTAATGCTCCGACAATAAAAGAGCCCTCAGGAAGCAGCGACTGCTCCCTTCTTCGGCACCTCCACCCATGCCGGGACCCCGCTGCCACGAGGGCCGGAGCTGAGCTGGCCGCACCAGGGGCACTCCTCAGTGACCGCTGCCATCTGCACACCCGCCCCTAGCAGATACCAACGCAGATGGCATCTTTTTTTAATCTTTGTTGACAATCACAGCCAGGCAACTCAAAAGCCACCATCAGACCTGCACTGAGTGGCCCGGCAGTGGATACTTCACGCACAGCACCAAGGACCAAGACTAAAGACGGCGACTGCTCCATGCCAGAAGCGAGGAGCACTGTGCCTGTCGTGGCTGGGGAGGAGGAAGGAGCAGGGCACGAACGTGCCCCGTCTGCAGGCATAAGCACGTTGTTTCTCTCCTGCTTGGATGCTGCTTCATGAACGCTCTTTGCTAACTCGGTCCTGGCATCTCTCAGCCGCTCCAGAGCTGAAGGCTTTGACTGCACCACGCTCCGGGTGAGCAGGACCTGGAAACACAACAGGGATCCTGCTCCCACCGAAATCCCTGGGAAACCTCTGCAGGGACCTCAGGAGACACGGCTGCGGGTGCTTTCAGCGATATGGAAGTGCCAAGCGTCCCTGGGGAGCAGGAGCAGGCGCAGAGGCACTCACCACGACCAGGGCCAAGCCTGACGCCAGATACAGCTGCCGACGCCATCTGGTCCCAGGGATTCAGCTCAGTAGGTATTTGTCTTTTCACAGACACGTATAATGCACTTCTGAATTTTAAGGCAATAGGTAAGCGTAGTGTAATTTTAAAACTAATTAAAAGAATGCACTTAATAAGAGTTAGGCTTTCCTTTAGGGCAAAGGGTTTATTTTAATCTAAAAAAAACATCAAGAGGAGCACTTGAAGAAGTAAACATTTAAGAAACGTATATTCACACAAAGATCACGTGTGTGTCTCAGGAATCACACAAATGAACACCATCCTTCCTTGGCAATGCCAAGGCAAGTTCCTATTGCACTACCTTTTTAAGGAGGCAACTTTAATAGATTAAAGATAAGCCTGGCAGAGTACCACCCTGCCCCCCGGCCCCCCCCCAAAAAAAGAAAAAAACCACAACAAAAAAACCCTTTTTTAAAAAACCCTTTTTAATAGCAAGGCCTTCACTGCAGTTGAACAAACAACTCAAGACTGGATGTCTTTTCAAAAGCTCATCCAGGAGTTTATAGGCATGATTCATGAAACACTAGGTGAAATTCTACAGTCGGTCTCATGAAAAGGCTCGGAGCTGATAATCAGTTCCCCTTGACCTTCAAATTTATGAGTCTGCAAAAAGTTATCTTTGTAGGTTACCGATGCAGCATCTGTCTCCCCAGCTAGAGAAGGCTGCAGCCAGCACCACAGCAAACTTCTGTCTCCGCACAAGGACACATTTCCACATGAACTGGTGTAAATGTGAAATAGGGCCTGTAAAAGCACCCACAGGCCAAATTCAGTATTAACCCTCAACTTGCTTATTGCTGCAAATTACCAACCTGATGTCTCTTAGCAGATATGGAAAAGGCTGAAGTGAAAGGGCAACGGGAAAAGGAGTGGAAAATTAACTTCCCCAAGCCTTTTATTCCTGCAGAGACTGAAGAAAGCACGTTGCTCACCCCATGACACTGCCAGCCGCTGCAGCATCACCCCCGTTCCTGTTGACTCATTCTGCGTGGTCACAAATGCCACACAGGACAGCGTTTCCCGGCTCTCCCCGGGCTGCGAGACCAAAGGGGGTGATCACTTACAGCCTCCTACGGGGGATATTTGAGGAAAGAAAAAAGGGAGCTGCAGCACTCCAGATCTAAATCAAGAAGAAATCAGAATGTGCTTTTTTTATGGCAGGATCTACATAGAAATTCAGGGGTGGGAGCAATCCATTCCCAAAAAATTAGTTTTGCTGGTTTGTTTTCTTCCTGGAGGCAAACAGCAGCAGCAGCGGGGATGGGGGCCCCGTTCATCTCCGTGCATTCATCCCTGCGGACCCCGGGCGATGGGACGGGTGCCACAGGGCAGGGAACGGGGCTGGCTGTGGCACGGCAGCGCGGCGGGCGGGAGGGAAGCCCAGGCCGATCGGACACCCCCAAACCCAGAGCCATGACGGAATTGCAGCAAGACACTCACGTGGAATGCCAGGGACGCTCCCCGAGGCAGCCACCCCCACCGGCCCCGGCTGCCGCCCAGCCCATCCCGCACGGCCACTGCCCCAAGCCCTTTCTAAGGAACTTCTCCAGCTACTTCCCGGGGATGGAGAAAGCTGCTGCCACAAGACAGCTGGTTGCAATTCCTCACCAATTTCTCCATGGCAAGGGGAACCGCGTGGGACACAACCTCATCACCCAGCCGTCATTGTCACCTGCGCTTGGGTGGCTCGAGAGATTTCCAAAACAACCACAGGGCACGTTTTATCCCAGCAGTGAGGGGCCATAGGAAGCCCCAGTCACCAGCCTGGGGCTCACGCTGGGAAGGAGCAAGAGGAGCAGCTCAGACGCTGTAATGCTCCACTCATCTTAGTGCCGGGTTTCAGCAGCGGATCTGCTGGTACCACCACTGTCCTGTGCACACACACTTGCACAATAAACCCTGTCATGGGATAAAATAAAAAACCCTGTCCGACTGATAAAAGTTTGTTTCTTTGTTGGGTTTTGTCCTAATTTTGACGGGGCATGGTGATGGTGAAGGCTAGGCAAAGGCAGCTTGCTCTGCCACGGATGACCTGCCTCCCACGAGCCGTGCGGGGAGGCACACCTCCCCGCTTCACCCCGGTTTAGACAACGACAAGCTGTTCTGCCTAAGCCTGAGACCTGCACTGTCCCTGACCCGGCTGCTGCCCACAGGAAGGCTCTGCTCCGCGGCCGGCTGAGCTCAGTGCCGAGGTCCTGCAGAGACACCTCGTGCCAAGGGCCTTCCCGGCAGCGTCACTGACACCACTCACCGCGCAGCGAAACTTGATCTTTTTGCCATTTAAACTGTATGTGAATCAGTAACACTGCCCACATTCATTTCTAAATATAAGGGGAACCTGAAGTTGTAAGCACAGTTTAGCTCTGCAGTTCACGAGGGTTGGATCCGAACACGCGTGTTCGAGTGGAGCGGTGCCGCTACCGGCAGGAGGTCAGAGCCTCGAGGGGCAGCCCAGAACAGAAGGGGATTTGGCAACGGGCAAGTTTCTGTTTGACACCGACTTTACAGACAGCCTGAACGCTGGGATTGTCGAAGATGATTTAATCGCCTGCGATTCGGAGAAAGATACGGAGTCACGGGTTTGCAAAGCGTCCCAGCGATCAATGGCACGGGAGATCCCCAAAGGGGGTGACGCTTCCTGCACCCACCAGGCCGAGCAGCCCCTGGCACGCACTCGCCTCTGATGAGGCTTCCAGCACCAACAACTAATGAAGACGTGCCAGGACAAAGAAAAAACACCAACAATATATCACCGCATTATGAGACACGAGGTCGACAGCTGAGTGGCTTCAGTCGCTGAGGAGATAATGGATGCTGGATGGTGTCCAAAACTTTGAAACCCTCCCAACTCCAGAGAGCTCTTAAACCAAGCAACTTCTGCCATCTGTCACAGCCCCGCCGCCGCGACCCAGAACTGACACAGCCTGAAACCACCCTTGCAAGAAGAAAACAGGATCTGTTGCTCTGCTAGCTCGTGAGATGATGTGCACTGGCATGAAAAGCATAAGCAGAGGACCTGGCATGTCAGACCTGCTGCGCCGTGGGGCACCCAATCCCCAGCCTATTTTTATCGGTGGGCAGCAATGCTCTTTAACCGATACTCTAACGCAATACTGCCAAATGTATGCGCCATGAGACAGCTCTGGCTTATCTGCTGTACTAGGGTGGCTAGCAGGACATATTCACATGCCCCAGAACCTATGCCAAACTTCTACTAATAAAAGAGTCAGTCACCAGCTCTTGTGATTGCAGCAAACTTTCCTAATGCCAGAGCAAAACCGGTGCAGAGAGGTCCCCTTGCGTCAGCCTCTGATTTAGAGCCTTACCCTTCTGTTTCCTAATTATTCCTGGATTATCAATTTTGCATAGGTCAACGCTGACAAGTGTAACAGCCACCACGGGCTTTGCTCAGTGAACCCCTTAACAGTGGGAGAAGGAAGAGGAATTGGGAGAGGAAAAGGAAAGATGTTGAAAGTGAAACACAATGGATTAAAACTTTTTGCAAGGAGAAATACACAGAGAAAGGAGCTCTGGCACTCTGTGAAGGCAAGGAAAAGGAAGTCACATTGCGAAGGAATGATAATAAGCGCATGGAAAGAGGAAGACGACCACAAACGTCACTCATTTCCCCCAAGGAGTAGCAAACACATTCCTAAGGGCGCTAACAAATTATTAAGCATTTGTTTCCTCATTACTACACCTATTTTGTACATGGTTTTGCCGAGTCTGAGAAGCATTAGACGGACTGGCAGAGGGCAGCTGTCACTGCTCCAGCCCGAGTGTGTTTTCTCAAAACAGTTCTTCAAATTTGTGTCTCATGCGTGTCTGGACAGACAGACTGCCACAGGGCTGCAGCTGTGGGATGGAAATGTCGCCTGCTAGGTCAGGGGATGAAATGCTCTGTTCGGTCACACGCAGCCATAGCCAACCTCAGCACCAGCCTGGACCACAGACAAGGGCACAGGGAGCAGGGGAGGTTCTGCTGGAGGGGCCAAGGCCTGGGAAGGTAGCGAAAAGACCAAAGAGACGAACGGCTTGCACTTCTTTTTGGGTCAAGTATAAGCCCTGGGCTGTAGTTAACACGGAAGCTGGGCCGGGAGTCAGGCTACAGATTCTCCAATGCAGACCAACAAGCGTGACTCAACATAGGGCTTTGCACGGCTACGGGCGATGGAAACCCAACACCACCGACAAGGAACTGCTCCAGGAAAAGTCAGCCGCAGTGGTCCCAGACCTGCGCCAGGAACAACTACCAGCTCACTGACAATCACAAGACCTGTTTGCTCCTACGTGTTTTGGTGCTCAGATTAGGGAATGCTGGTTCAGAGCACAAAGGCACCTGTAGCAAACACCACAGCCTCTCTCTTGCCATCATATCATCTCAGAGGTGGGGAGAGGTTTCCGAGGGCTGCTGGGCAGCTGCAGGGTGGCTGCACACTGGGGCCAGTGCTCAAAGGAGCCCCACAATGTCAACACCAAGCTTTGCCGTGGTGTGACCCAACACCTTCTCTCCTCCTGAGCACCCAGAACCGCAGGACCCGATGCCTCAGGCACGAGGCATACGCAGGCTTGAAAGGTCTGGGCAAGACCGTGTTAAAACAGGCACAAAAAGGTCCAAGGGGAAAGTAAGAAGAGCCACAGGCAGCATGCAACACACAAGAGAAAATAATTAAAAAGTATTCTGGGAACAACGTGGCAGGTATGAGATTAAAAACCAAAGCTTTCAGCTATTTCTTTGAAGATTTTAGTTTGCATTTGGGAAGGCTGCCAAAATTCGTAGCGCATGTGAGCAGGACACCAGTGACTGCACCAGAAGACCTTTTAAAGCAATTTCCTACATGAGTCCTACCTTAGCAACCTGCCAGTGGTGCCCTGGGACCTCCCGGCCTCTAACAGCATGTGGCCCTAAGAGCACATTCACCACGATTAGGTACCCTAAGAGCCTCCGTTCTCAGCTGGCAAGACTTCAAAGCAGCACACTCTACTTGCTGGTAACAAAATACGAGATACTTACCCATTAATATACTCAACAGCTTTTGAACTCTAGAGTTTACTCCAACGATTCGGTAGAGGCCTTGCTCATTGATCCCTAGGAAAAATAAAGAGCTTATTAGGAGAATGTCAAAAGAGCTACTAACATTTCTTTCGTTCCTTTGCCTTCTCTAATAGCAAAAAAAATTAAACCCTCTCCCCAACTACATACAAAATTATAGAAGAGGATAAAATTTGGTTTTGCTGTCATCCAGATGCTAACAAGATAGCCCACCTATATATAAATAGTCTTCGCAAGAGATTCAGGGGAACGATTTAAACGCAGATCTGGTTGTTGTCCCCCACGAGAGGAAATGCTTTGCCACAAAGGGATGCTCAAACGAAGTCCCCAGCTTCGGTCCCTTCCCCCATTTTGCACATCCAGTGCATTATTTCCTAACTCTGCCCTGATGTTTGCTGAACCCCTGCTAACCCCGGCCACGGGGCAAACGCATTTCTCAGCAAAGGCATCTGCCTGAGCATATTACAGGGATTATCTGATGTGGGTCTCTGAGGGTTAATGAATCATTTTAGTTCATGAAAAGAGCAGGTAAGCAATTGCTATGCCTCAAACAGCTGCAAGGCCATCCCCCAAAACAAGACCATCTGGTGAACTGCTCTACCTCTTGTTTCGACAGCATGTATGCATTTCTTGATAATGCTGAAGCCGATATTATCCAACTGGGCAGCTGAAAGGGAAGAGAAGAGAGAAGTGGTAAACACCTAGCAGAGGGATGGCTTCACACTGAGCACACCACTCATCCCGCAGTCGTCGCTGACATTCACAGCAATACCATACCACTGCTCAAACGAGGCGGGGAGGAAGGAGGAGGAGATAAATTAGGTGTTCATGGAGGAAAGGCATGAGTACAGTAGCTTGTACCAGGTGTAACCCAGGCGAGCGCAGAACACTAATCCATCATTTCAGCCTCCGCATCCCTCTGAACCAGCACCTCCCACGCCTGCCGAGCAGCAGAGCCCCAGGCTATGTCAGAGTTACATCTGCAGTCGGTCAAAATATTAATTTAGGATGAAGGTGAGATAACCCAAAAAGACCTTTGTCTTTGACAACAGGTTGCTTAGAGAAAAAGGGAATCATACGTGACACAACAGACCCTGGAAAACGGCACGAGGCAGCTTGCTTGATGAATCCCAGGTAATTGCTATAAATCCTTTCAGCTCTCCACCCAGCTAACCAAGCCATCTATGTGCTGGAGAGATGCCTTCATCTCCAGGCCATCTCCATCACCCCACGCTGGGACCCCCTGCATAGCTGGGGTACGGGATTGACCTTCCAGGTTTTGCCTGGGGCAGCAGGGCAGGGGCCTTCGGTGCCTTGGATTTCTTCTTGGGGCTTTTGAGGTGGTTTTGTGCAGATCACAGAATCACAGAATCGTATAGGTTGGAAAAGACCTTTAAGATCATGGAGTCCAACCATAAACTTAACACTACCAAGCCCACCACTACACCATGCCCCTAAGCACCTCATCCAAACGGCTTTTAAATACCCCCAGGGATGGCGACTCCACCACTTCCCCGGGCAGCCTGTTCCAGTGCTTGGTGACCCTTTCAGTGAAGTAAAATTTCCTAATATCCAGTCTAAACCTCCCCTGGTACAACCTGAGGCCATTTCCTCTGGTCCTATCGCTTGTTACCTGGGAGAAGAGACCGACCCCCACCTCGCTACACCCTCCTGTCAGGGAGTTGTAGAGAGCGATGAGGTCTCCCCTCAGCCTCCTTTTCTCCAGGCTGAACAACCCCAGGTCCCTCAGCCGCTCCCCATCAGCCTTGTGCTCCAGACCCTTCCCCAGCTCCGTTGCCCTTCTCTGGACACGCTCCAGCCCCTCCATGTCTCTCTGGGAGTGAGGGGCCCAACACTGAACACAGCATTCGAGGTGCGGCCTCACCAGTGCCCAGTACAGGGGACGATCACTGCCCTAGTCCTGCTGGCCATGCTATTCCTGATACAAGCCTGATACAAGGATGCTGTTGGCCGCCTTGGCCACCTGGGCACACTGCTGGCTCATGTTCAGCCGGCTGTCGACCAGCACCCCCAGGTCCTTTTCCACCGGGCAGCTTTCCAGCCACTCTTCCCCAAGCCTGTAGCGTTGCGTGGGGTTGCTGTGGCCCAAGTGCAGGACCTTGCACTTGGCCTTGTTGAATCTCACACAATTGACCTCGGCCCATCGATCCAGCCTGTCCAGGTCCCTCTGTAGAGCCTTCCTACCCTCCAGCAGATCAAGGAATGCGGGTTTTTTCAAGGACAAGCCATTTCAAGGACAGGTTAGAGCATTAAAAAGTGATGGTAAAAGGAGAACTGGGAAAGAAACGAGTGGAAGAGACAAGCAGGACATATCTGTGAGCAGCAACAGCTTTCTGTGAAGGAAAATGGAGTAAAGAAATCAAAAGAAAGGTGAAAGCGTGGAGGTAAAAACATTACACAAAGAGGAGAGAGCCGACGGCATGTGGCGGTGGAAGAGAAATAGGGATTGGGAGACAGGAATGAATTTTGGGTCAAATCTCTGTCCGAAGTCTCTCCTGTCCCTGGGGAGCCAGCCAGCGCCAACCCTTGCCCCCTCACCAGTGCTTGCACCCTGCCTGCACCACGCTCGAGGCGGACGCTCCTGCCCCCCGGCAATGCAAAAGCCCGGCCAAACAATATTGTCTCAGGAACACGATACGTTACATCCCATTTACCCTCACTCTGTGCAGATGTGCACAGTTCAAGAACAGCCCCTTCTTTTATTAGCACAAATGAAATATTTATTTGGTGCAAATTAGGATGTCCAGAAGGCAGCTGACTCTACCTGAGAGTAAGATCTAAAACATTCGAGTTAATGGAATGTAAAACTCAATTAACTCATGCCATTGCAGGTTTTCACATTTAATTTCAAGGAATTACTAATACATGGATCCAAATACCTGCTGGAAGAATTCAGCCCTTAGTCAGCTTTCCGCCGCTGCATGGAAAACACTGCCTGCAGACAGCTATTTGTTAAGGAAAATTACTTCCTCCCTATATAAAGGTTTGGGAAACCTTTGATATGGCAGAAGCCCCACAGAGAAGGGTGTGCAAAGTCACCCCGGGCTCCAGGGCTGGGGTGAGCGTCCTGGGCAGAGGCTGCGGGAGGCAGGGCACGCAGCCCGCCCGCCTCCCTCGTGCCAAACCTGCGCTGCCGGCCTTTTGCCCCGGCTGGCCCTCGAGCTGGCAGGGACGCATCTGCCCCCGCCGCCGTCCCGCCTCCCGCAGCAGCGGGGACCCCGCAGACGGGAGGAGCGTCCCCGGGGACTGGGGTAGAGCCACCGACCCGCTCCGCTCCCCAGCTGCCACGCGGAAGGTGCGGGATGTTCCTGGCAGCGCCTGACAGAGGATCATACAGCACGGCTGCGCGGTTTAAGATGTTGAACTCCGGAAGGTAGACAAGGCGCAGCGTTAGGTTAAAAGCAGATGACTTTACATCTGCACAGACTTGAAGGAATGCCGTGTTGCAAGAGACACAAAACTGCATTTTATCAAGAGCACAGCAGCAAGGGATGAGAGCCCAGGGCTGGCAGTGTCCTCACAGCAAGGCACGTGCAATTTTCTTCCTTTGCACTCCCCCTGTTCACATTGCTTATTTAAACACAGATTCACGGCTGGTGCATGATAAGCTGCCAGCTCACTGGCTGCCTATGGCTTGCATGGTGCAGTCCCTTACTAATCACTTGTTTTGAGTTCTCTGCTGGTGGTTTCTTGTGTGATGAATGGCACAAGAACCTGAAACAGTGAAACAGCAAAACAGCTCTATTATATTTTTCTGGGCAAGCATATTGAAGTGCTGAGCCAACATAAGCACACAAGTTGCAGGATGCCTGTGCCATAGCATGTGTGAATATCCAGAAGCTCCAGGGCCCTTTGCTGGGACCCAGGGGGCTCTCCAGCACCGCTCCCAACCACTCTCCAAGCATGGATGCAGCATAAAATCAGCGTGCCATCAATCAGTGCGACACAGCCTACCATACCACCGATCACTGATAAACACAAGCACAAGGGTACCTGAGAAGCGAGAAACCACGGTGTAGAAACCCTTTTGTACAAGGCCTGTTCAGCAGGCCTTATTAGCCTTGGCTTAGTACTGGCCCTAACCCTGATCTTTTGGTAAGCCTGGCATCCCAGCCAACACAGATCACCATTTCAGGCTCTCTGCCACGCACTTTAAGTGCCACCCCATTCCGTAAACCAGCAGTTTTCCCTCAGTCCCTCGCATGTTTGAACTTGAGCAGAAGACACCTACAAACACGTACCCTCCTGCTGCAGAGCCCACCGCTCCACCGCTGAGCAAGCGGTCAGGACTGCACCTTCCCGCAGTGCTCGCAATAGCAGAGGTAAGAAACGGGAGCGGTCCTTCCAGACAGAAGTGCCCAAGCATAATCCTCCCAAGCAGACAAATAAGCTCTTCCACTAGTTGCTGAGCTCTGGATCAGGAAAGGTCAGGGATTTATTTGCAGCAGTTATATCCATCTGACTAAATATCCAAAGTGCCTTTATTCATCCTTAAATTTAACTTTTAATGAGCATTGTAAAAGCTTGATTTTCGCTCTCACAAAAGCAGCTTCTATCTCGTTCATTCACCCAATGATTCAGTTCAGCAACAGCACAGATCAAAGTCGGATTTGTATCTATTGCTGTTCTGCTCCTTACACTTGCTCCATTCGCCCCAGCAGCACAGCGATCCACAGCCCTGAGCTTTGGTTCAGCAGCTTAGACCCCGCTTAGCTTCTGTTTGATAGCGGCTGCAGGTCAGGAAGCGGGGAGAAAGGAAGGGGCAACCTTGTGGGGCTGGAGAAAGCAACAGTGTATGAGTGTGCCCATAGGAAATGCAGGGCCTGCAGTTCCAGCAGCTTCGGCCAGACCAAGTCTGGCCTGTTATGGCCCCGTGCTTGTTCCCGCTCTCCTCCATGCCCGGACAGCAGGATTAGTGCAGTGACAGGGTTCAGCAAGATCAATTAAAAAAAAGGAGAAAAAACGCTCCATCAAAACCGCACCGACCCCAAGTCTTCAGCTGCTGACCTCAACGAGAGCTGCTGCTGCAGCAAGGCAGAGGCAGGAACGCGTGTACGGGAGGGACGGGACCCACAGCCCACGCTCAGATGGATTTAAATCGTTGTGGAGCGGCCTCCTGCCATCAGCCGGGGTCAGGAAACGAGAGAGGGAAGGCGGTGGGGAAGAGCAAACTCTCGGGGCTGCCACAGAAAAGCATGGCCAACGTGCTTCTCTGCTCTTCACAACAGGCATCCCTAATCCCCATTCTCTATGTTTAAAGCGGCCGCTCAGTCATAACAGGGAGTGGATTTACAAACTCTTTTATTATCAGAGGCAGTATTTTCCTCTGTTCATGCACTCAAGCGTGTTGCAGGGGCAAAGCCTACAGCCCTGCCTCCTGCTGTTCCCCCTCCCTCGAGGCTCTCATTCCCCAGGGGAAAGATGTGAAACACAGCTCCAGGCCAAGACACATATCACAGGCTCTTCATACAAGAGCAGCATTTCAATGCACAACTGAGACGCAGTATTATACTGTAATCTAGCAGAGAAATATTCTACATCAGCACAGGGGATACACATCGCTTGTATTACAGCTGTTGCACACACACACAGACTTATCTGACCTTCCTGTAGCATCATATTTCTAGTGCTGCTGAGCTGGTCTCATCCTGTTCTCTTTCTGCCTAGCAGATTATTTCTATTTAATCCATTAATTCCTTTACTTTACGCTGATATGGCATATCAGAGCATCAGTAAGGGGGCAAGAAGACTGAATCAGCTCTGTTCAGCCTCAGGCAACCTTGCTGACTCCAGCTGTGTGCACGTCCGTCATGGCAACGCAAGGTCAGAGCAAGCTCTTCTGCATACCCCACCACACGTTTCTGTGCTGTGTAATGAAGTGCCACGACCATTATTGTTACGAACTCTTTCAAAGACTTTATGGAATTAAGAGTCACAGAGAAAGGGAGAAACCAAGAAGCAGAGACCAGAGGGAGATGAGGTTTCAAGCCTTACTTCAAGTCTCAAACTACCAGTGAGCTGCCAAGATTGGGAAATTAAGATTGCTGGGGGGGCCAGGCCACCCAGACATGCACACCAGCAGATGGGGCAGTCAAGGGACTCGAGGTCTGTGAAGAGTTTACGGAAATAAAGGCAGCTTTTGCTGGGGTCCTGAAGTAATAGGGAACCAAGTGGATATGAAAAAAGGAGAGGGAAGTGGTGGAGAGGGGAAGGGAAAGGAGTTCTGTGCTTTTCCATGCAATATGCACAAATGGCCTAGAGGATTTGTTTCCACAGAGCAGGGCAAGCCTTCCTGGTTTGTGAACTTGTGCATCTAAATTCATCTGGCTCTAGCAGTCCACTGGCACCCGCTCACCCCCACCACTCGCACTGCTTCCTCCCAGCTACCAAAGAAGATTAAGATAAATCACCCTGTGGTGGCCATCTGGCCACACAGCAGGATGTAAAACCCAAAGGCTCTGTAAAATTAGATAGTGGCCAAAAAGCAGACCTCACTATAGTGAGTCTCTCTCAGACTAACCTAAATACAGGCAGGAAGCAGAGGTATATAGGTTCTCAGGGTCAGGACTTGCATCCGGACTCCACTCAATCATTGCACTCCTTTCAAGTCCTTATAGGAAGCTCCTGTATCAAGGGCTGCGTGGCAAAAAGCCAGTCTCCAAATCAATTTTAAGTGTAGCTGGTGAGGCAAGCAGTTCACTACAGACATGGTTTTAATGAGGGCTAAAGCAGAGTCAGATGTCTGAACACACCAGCGGCAGCCCCAGTCAGAGGCGTATGTGAAAATAATTGCCACCAGACGGTTCAGGAGCGCTGCTACGTAAGCAGCCTGTAGCCGAGGGTCCCAACGCGCTCCCCAAAGCGGGGGGAGGAGGCTCTACAGAGCAGGGAAGGAGGATTGTTCTCATTTTTAAGACGGACCATGAAAATGGAAGAGGTACTAAAAGCCTCCTCAGCTGATTAAACCCCAGCTTTGTACTCTTCTGGTGAAGACGCGCAGGGAAAAACTTGGCGTTTGGTGTCTTCGTCAAAGTCTCGCTACGCTTTGCCAAACGCTGAGCTGCTTCGGAGGGAGGCACGACCGACGCGTGGGCTGCAGTCACTACCAGCACTACAAACAAACAACTTTCCAAAGCGGCACAGGCAGCCCATGGCCGGGCTGGGAACTGACATGGGAGGCTACCGCGGGAGCTGCCCCCAGCCCGGGGACAAACCAGCTTTCTCCTCAAAGCCACCGGCCTCCAGCTCACCCCACATGGGCATCCAGCTAGGGATCTGTCTAGTGGCTGGCAGGGCAATGCACCCACAAGCCACGGCCAAAGAGCAGCAGCAGTCAGCAGAACCGCTCAGCCCATTCCGGGCAGCGGCCACGTGGGCAGAGCATCCTGCCGGGCTGCGCCGCGGGGCCACAGCCCACCCTCCCAGCCAAGCATCACCCCATCAGCTCAGCACCCGACGGAGTGCGACATTCCCCTCCGACATGTACACACGTCTCAGATTAAGCCCAGGAAAATAATCTATTTATATGCCAGCAGCGGCCACAGCAGGCAGCTCCATGCTGCCTGCAGCCCCTTGCTGCCTGCAGGCCAGCCTGGTCCTGCCCACACCTCTGCTAAGGCGAGCCCTCGATGAGGCTGTGCACAGCTAACCACGGGCAAGAGCCCGGGCTCAGGGGGCAGAAACAGTCTGGCAGTGAAGAGCCCGGGTGGAGCACCATCACCCAGGCAGCCCTCACCCAAGGAAACCCTAAAGAGGCAGTCAGGAGCCCCGACCTGGGATCCCTTGCAAGCCTGGCAGCTGAAGACCGGAATCAGACAATACAAATAATGCTGGGAAAGTCATGGACACGCTTGCCTTGAGCTCTTAACCATCTCTAAGAGAGCCACCATTACTTTGCAGGATGACTCCAGCGTAAGTCACAGCCCCAGGAGGATTTCTGGCTGACAGCACGTAAGATGGGAAGGTCACGGTTTGACAAGCGCTTCTTTCAGAAGTGGTAATTACTTCACCGATTGCTTCACCAATCCTCCCTCCCACCCCCATCCCTAATGTTTTCCCCTGCTTTTGCATCAGCCCTCAACAAAGTTTAGAAAAATGGTTATTTTAACACGTTTCTTGAGCCAAATCACCACGTACTGTCCTGGCAGAGCCAGAGGTTGTGTGCAGGGAACACAGAGCAGTGACAGTTCATGGCCAGGCTAGGACCGAGCTGAGCAAGTCCTGTTGTCCGTGCCGCAAAAAACCTCATTTTGCCCCTCTGCAAAATGGAGAAAAGATGGAGCTGTTCTACGCAGGCTTTGTACCCAGCTGGGGCATTAGCCACACTGCCCTTTACGAGCGTGAGGCATGGCATTTAACTCTGCGAGGATCGTCTGGGTCACAGAAAGCCAAGAGGAATACATACGGGATGGGATGGATGTGCAGCTGACGACATGGAGGACCAACAGAGAAAGGAGAAGCCACATCAGAGAGAGCAGAGAGGAGGAAGGGACTGTTTTGTGCAAGGGCTGAAAATGGGTGCAAGGAACATTATCTGCAAATTATACCTATTACTATGAGAAAAATGTTTCTACTCAAGATGAAAATGTCCTGTCTGAGGCAGAATGAAAATGAACTATTTACTAAGCATCAACCCGGGCTGGGCTCCCGCATGACCGATGACTTTGGGGGAAGGAGGGAAGGGATCAGAGTTTTGAGTATTGCAATTATGGCAATTTGAACCTACTGGAAAATGGCTCAATTAGGGTTTTGAAACACAGGACATAATAGCCAGGACCAGGTGCAACCACTCCTCTAGGAAGAAACGCAAGTGCTTCCTTGACTCAAGTCTTTGATTGTCCGAACTACAATAAAAACAGCTTTTTTTTTCAGGGCTGTTGTTGACAATCCTGATTAGGCGGGACCTCCCTACTCTTCTTATTTTTGCTCCAGCTCCCCTTTGGAAAAGGCACGTTCAAACTCCACACTCTGGTTCAGAAAGGAGAGCTGGTTGGTCCAAGATGCCACCTGCACTTGTTGGCTCTGATAAGCGAAAGGAGCCGGTCCCGAGACACGCCAGCACCCCCTGCACCGCTGCTGCGGCCCGGGGACACCAGGGTGTGGGGCAGGCAGGAGGGGATGCACCCCGAAGTGCCAAGGGGACAGCTCAGCACCGCTGCCCATGGCCCCAAGTCCCACCAGCAGGTTTCTGCACCAGTTCCCTGCTGGGCACAGGAGCCGGCTCTTCCCCGGGGCCGCCCCGTGGTCCCCATACCGAGCCCCGTCACCCCGCACCCCTGGCCCAGGGGAGCACAGCACAGCCCGGTGTCCCCACTGCCGGCCGCTCAGCCTCTCCTGCTGACCCACCGAAGTCCGCACACCACACAGCACAGCCACCTTCTCGGGAGCTTGGCTTGAAAACAGATACTTACTGCCTTCGCTTTGGTTGTCCTTGTTCGAGTTGTAGACCTGGAAAACACAAGAAGAAAGTCTTATGAAGACCCTGGCTCCACCTGGGAAGGGACTGTTGCCACCTCTGGTGTCACCCCGACTGGTGACAGCTGTCAGGAGGACCTGCCTCGACCTCCCCCATCAGTGCGGTCCCCAAAGACCACCACAGCCTTCTACATTCAAAACATCAGGTTGCCACAGCTCTGGAGTTGTATTAAAATAACAACTAGGACAGTTCCTAAAAGAAGAGAATGCAAATGGGATGGAGTAGGTAAAAACAGACACTAAAGGGGCTTTTAAACAAAGCGAAGGTGGGCATTCCTCTCCTCTGTGCTCTTCTCAAAGATGACATACAGGATATAAAATTAGAGCAAAGCAGACAATTCCCCTTACATCTTACGCGCATTACAGTAACATCTGGTAGGTGCAACCCAGGCAAGGAGTAGGAAGCCACCCTCACTCACAAGTACTTCCAGCCTGAATGAACGAGTCAGGCAAAGAGTACGAGACGAAACGAAATGTCATTAATTTAGAGAGGACCTGAAATGCAGGAGGGTGAGGCAATGCACCCAGCACTGCCCGCGACAGAGCCACCCTCTGAGCCAACGCTGTGGCTTCATCCCAGGAATCTCCTGTCTTCAAATACCAGTGCTCTTCCTCCTGTCCCAATCGCTACTACAGCTTGGCTACTTTAGATTAAAGTAATGTTTCAGTGGATACAATAAAAAGGGAAAAAACAATGACAGAAGGTTTTAATCGCAGTTTGAGGACAACTTAAAAGCCTAGCATAATGAAAACTGCAGCTGTAAGATCAGCCTTCAGACAGGTTGTATTTCTCTAGCTCAAAAGAGTAAAATGTTTTAAAATAATCCTTCATCAACCCAGAGCCCCAACAGAAACACACACACACCGGCGCTCCATCAGCATCACAAGCTGGAGCGGAGCATGGCAGCATCCATTCAAACAGGAAAAAGGGCTGTGTAGGCTGCTAAACAAAGCCGGCGGCGTGCACACCCTTCCTCTGCTGGGAACAAAGCTGGGAGCCCCCTTCCACCGGGAGCGAAGCTCGGGGAACTGATTTAATCACATGCTACCTCCAGAAATAGCAAGCGGGGAAGGAAAGTTTCCAAAGGCGATGTTGATAGCAACACACAATGCAGCAACAGCTGACATCCGAGGGGAGCGGGCAGGAGGAGAGGCTCCAATCTGCAATCAGGCAGGCGAGCGTTTCTCAACCTCTCCCACCGCAGGCTCCCAATTAATGATATTAACACCAAGGACAGAGATTCAGAAGCTGCCCTTGGGAGCGAGGGTCTGTGTGCTTCCAGTGGGGTCCCCGCTGCCAGGTTTTCTCCCGAGAGCTCCAGCAGAAGCACGAGGCCGGAAAGCTGGCAGCATAACGTCCTCAAAGGATCGGTGCCAGCGGCAGCCAGGCACACACACTGCTGACCACAGCAGACCTCGCCACCGCGCTCACCCTGGGTGCCCCAACACCAGGCCAATATCCCCGCTGCCCATACCAAAATACCCCCACAAAAAGGCTGTGCGTCACATAGCACATCACCCTTAGGCCACTTAAACAGATGCCTTCCTTGGAGGTCAGCAACACACAGGCTGTTCCTGTGCTCTCCTGCCCATCGGCCACGGTGCCAGCCTTGCGGAGGAGCCACCGAAGCTGCAGCTCCATGGACACCTCTGCGGTGGCAAAGCGGACGCGAGCAGCTCTCGCCCTGCACGCCGGCTGCAAGGGCCAGTCGGGGCGGTGAGCTGACCGAGGGAACTTAGTCAGCATTAAAGAATGAAATGAACCTGTTCACTGGTCTCCTGCAGGTTTATCTTTAACGGAGGGAGACCCGTCCCTCGATGCCATCCACCGCAAGGCCACAGCCAGCTGCGCTGGGACCAGCCGGAGGGCGGCAGGACGGCTTGCATCAGCTCCACCACCCAGGACACGTTCAGGGAAGCACAAAACTAACAGTATAGCTCAAAACTAGGGGTTTGGGCAGAGACTGACCCCTCAACACTAATTCCCACTCTTCCTGGCACATTTCCCAAGGAGCACCTTCCCCCTCCCAGGGCACCTAGCTATGCAACGCAAGACAAAGTAGAGATTTTTGTTCGCAGGAGAAAATCTATCATCCCACATCTGGAAAGTGGGGGATGATTCAGCAGCAAAATCAGCTGTAGTTGGCAAGTGAGTTTTCCTCCAGGAACAGTGTTTATATCAAGCAAATAAAGTAAGTGAAAAGAGGGAAGGAAACCAACAGCGGGTTCCTCCACCAGTGGTGCTGCCTAGCAGCCCTGGGCGTGAAGTCAACTTTCCCTAAAGTTTTTCTCTCCAACTTCAGTACCAGTGTTGAGGACTCGTTGAAGGGACCAGCTTGAGGGAACTCTTGTTCAAAGGCTTGCAGACGCACGGCCCTTCCTTGGGATCCCACGCAGACTTCAAGCCCTGCGCTCCACCCTGGCTCACCCCAGACATATAGGTTAACACCATATACAATAAAGGGTGACTCGGCTCTTCCAGCCTTGCTTTCCAGTTACAGCCGGGTTACTACCCAGGAGGTCCCCCCAGTCAGCACCCTGCTTCGCCCGGGGCTGCGGTCCCAGCCCGGCCACTGCCCTTGCTGAGCACACACCAGCTCCCGTGCTTGGGACACCAAAATGTTTTCCAATTCTTCTGGGTCAACCCAGCTTTCAGCCACTTGCTCTGGCACCTAACGTGCTTCCTGGCACAGATTTGCTATCTGCTGTCCTTCTCCCAGTGGCTTCCTCTGCTGCCCAGGCCTAAAGGACCAGTCATGCAGCTCAAGCTATGGTGCACAGCACATCAGCTACAGGGAAAAATGTGTCTGCCTGCATATTTGCTCTTCCAGTTTGGTTACATGAAACAATAGAGAGGTTGTTAATCATCAGAGACTGTTCTTTAAAAAAAGGGAAAAGAACAGACAAGGAAACACAATATGCTTATGCCATTAATTGCAAAGTATGCACACAGTGAAAAGGAAATTTCACGCAGAGGTCAACTATGCAACCATAAAACAAGGAGATACTGTCATCCTACATCCATCTTACTGAGGACAAACCTTTTATCCATTGTCAGTGTGTTAATCCATTAACACCGCTCTGTAACATCAAGGTTTGAACCAAGCCCCAATTCTGTAACATCATTTCCTTTTCCAAGAAAAACATTATTTTTAAAAAAGATATCCTTTTCCTATACTGCCTCAAGCCTTTTGAAGAGAGAGATTTTTTAGGATAAGAGAAAGTTTCCAAGTTTGAAGAAAGGTCTGCTGTGTAAGAGGTCCAAGAGCGAAGCTCCTCCAGCGCCCCAAGGGCCATCATCTGCCCCGCTGTCAAAAACGTGCCCTTAGTGCAGCCAGACTGGGCTGGCCCAGCCCGCAGAGACCCCTCGGGGTCTTGGCACGGCAAAGGTCATTCCTGCCCAAGGCTTTACGGATATTAATATGCCACTCTTTCCAAAGTAGCCTTGAAAATATACAGGGCTTAAAGCACAAGGCTGCATTTTAAGATTAAGGTTCATATGCAAGTCAGTTGATGGACCAACCTTCTTCCCTGCTAAAGGATGCTGAATTTTAAAGAGGTTTTTACTATTCATTATACCCCAGTCTCCATTGATTACTGACAAAAATGAAGTTACAGATTGTTCAGACAGGAGCATGTTTCCCCTGCACCATCCTCCTTGTAACTCCACCACACTGTTACACTGTCAATTCATCTTTACAGCACCGCAGAAAATTATAAATCCAATCACTCCTGCCAAGGGCTGGAGGCAGCGGAGGCCCTAGGCTCCCTGGTGCTCCCCATGCACAGCGTGCTCTCCGAGCCACCCGATACTGGTGAACAAGCTCAGCAACTCAGTCCAGAACAGAAGAGCTCAGAGCACAGAAAAACTCAGCACGGCTGGGGAGCCCTCCAGTAACCCCCATAGCTAGTGGGTTGCTGGATCTGTGTTCGGACGACAAAGATCTTCAAAGCTGTCTGTACAGAGCTGCTCTTCCAGCAGAAGCTGTGAAGCCACCCCTGACCTCCCAGGTCCGCCCGGCAGCCCGAGCCCACCGCTGCCGGCAGAAGCACCGGTCTGCAGATGCAGCCAGCGTGGCGACCACAGCTGTTCCTGCTTCGCCACCCTTGAATCCAGCACAGGCAGCCGTCCCACCGCTGCCTGCCAGCCACGCAAAGCCTTTGGCTGCAAGAGTCTCCCCCGGGTTCAGGGCTGCCCGCCCGCGCTGGCTACACGGCAGCACGTCTGCTCTGCCGGGGCAGAGGACCAAAGGGACAGCGAGCGTGCGGGGGGAACACCTCACTTGGGTGTGTAAAGGACTAAAATATTTCCCCATAGGATTTGTACGGCAAAGGACAAAACAGCCGTGAAATAGTTGCGAGATCTCCACGGGAATGCCCTCTGCTCTACCCCAGGCTTGTTGCTCGCAGCACACGGATGGGCATCATTGGGAGCACAGGCTGCACGGCGGCTCAGGACGTGGGGGACTGGCGTGCCGGGGTGGATGCATGGCACCGAGACTCGCAGCTGCAGCCACGTCTGTCCTGGGAGAGATGGGCGCCAGGCTGGGAGCACACGGCCTTCAAAAACCTCTTCTAAACCCTCTTCCAAACAACTGCCAAGTGCTAGATTTGAAGAGACAGGCAGATATATTTTTTTTCACTGCTCCCAAAATCTCTCTCTTGCATGTCCGTGCACAATTCCTGTGCTAAAGTTTGCTGCAGGCTGCTTCGCCACGGCTGCATGGGTGAGCGCCAGGTGCCGGCTCGGCACGAGATGCAGCGCCGAGACACGCGGCTTTGATGCTTATGCCAGCATAAGTGCGAAGGGATAGCACGGCTACACCTCGCAGGGTAACAGCATTTAATAGACAGCCCGCGAGAGGTTTGCTGAGAACAGGCAGTTCTGCAGACGCACATATCGCCCAGGATGGAGTCAGATGGTAAAATACCATAAAATACATACATTTGTCTATGCACACATACCATTTTCCTGTTGTTAACACACTCTGGAGTAAACAGACCTAAACCCAGAAAGCTTCTCATGAAGTAAAAAGCTTCTTTCACTTCTCAGTATTAGTCACTGACAAAGGGTAGGAAATTTGAGAGAAGAAAGCTTTTGCTGAGAGGTGAAAGGCTTGTGTCCCACGTACCGCCTGTGGGAACGGGCTCAGTTATAAGACTCACAAAATTTTGGCTAGTGACTAACCTGGAGACAAATGCCTACCCTGCAGCACCGCAATCTTTTTAACATCACGCTCTCACTAATTATTTGCATTTGATTGTATCTTCAGAGCCAAAATATCTTTACTAGGAAGTTTCAGAAGTGATATTAATAGAAAAAAATATATATATTAACCTAACACAAAATTTGCAGACCTCGATGCCTTCAATTTAGTTTTCTAAATTCATACTGTAGATGGTCAAATATCCTGAACAAAACCAGATCGTACCTTTTTTTAGTGGAAGTACTGCGGCTTAATTTCTGCAGAATCACTGCTATTTGGAGGCTTAAACAAGGCCTTTACAACCTATTATTGACAAATTCTGAGATTCACCTGTAAGGAATCCAGAAGCATAAATTTTATAAGAGCACAACAGAAATTGCAATTTATGATTATTTTGACATTTTCCTGCAAAGTTACAACCCCCCCCCCCCCGAACACTTGCACTGTGCTCGATTATTGGCTCAATATTTAAGACAATTTCTCAAAGAACAAGTTAATTCTTCCTGGTGAAATATTTCACCAAATATGCACTACGTTTTCCAGAGGAAGGAGTTTTATACAGACCATTAAGAGGCCTGCGATGTTCAAGGGTGTGCTAGCTGGAGCAGACAGCCCAGGAAACAACGCCAAGCCGCCCTGCTCCCTCGCTGCCGGTGGGACGAGCCGGAGGGGAACTGGCTTTACATCCTACCCGCAGCCACAGCTGATTGCTTGCTCCTCGATTCATGTCTCCAGCACCACGTGGATCAAACCATGGGCAGAAGAAGTAATGCAGACCGCTGTACCCGCTCCAGTCCCCCCTCAAACTTCAAGTCTGCCACTACTACATATAAATACCTACATTGGAGCTGCGGGTAATAAAAACATAAGCTGTGGATTTCCAGAATCAAAAATCCTCCAATAGCCACCATCCGTAGCCTAAAATACGTCTACAGCCACCATTCATGGCCTGATGCCATCTTCTGCTTGCACACAGGTAAACCAAGAAGAATCCAATCCATCGGTTTTCCAACCCGATCCTAAATGAACTGCACACATAAGCATGCAAAGAGCAAACAGGTACGTGGGTAGTTTGGGATGAAGCTGGATTGTGGGAAAAGAAAAGGAAAATAAAGTAGCTGGGGTCTGGAAGAGGAACTAAGAAAATACGATGTTGAATAATTTTATGTTGATTTCCTCATTTCGGGGTTCACAGTGGCTGGCCATGATGTTTATTAACCTCCACAATAAATAAACTGTGCTTTCATACAGCATTTGCATGTGTGCACACATCCTTTATATGAATACACTACATTTCATATGCAGAGCAGTTTTTAATTTAAAATTCAAAATGGCCCAACCTAAGCTGTATCCCTTGGAGGTTGCACGGTGTTCAGCACAGTTCCCAAAATCTGTTAGGTTCCAATATCGGCACAAAATTCTGCCCAAATCTAGAGGAAAGAATTGCCTAGCTTCTGAGAGGTGGGAGGTGGCAGTGATTTATAGAAAGCCTTAACAACGACAGGGCCAGCAGTCCTGGTTTGCACTCACAGGCAGAGGGATCTCCATTTGAGAAGGAGCCCACCGTTTCAATCACCTAGTCCATGCCCTGGCATGGAAGATTCCACCTTACACTCCTTTTACTCGTGCTGGGACCTACCCTCCAACCCAGACTTTCCATTTAGACTAAAACTACTGTCAAAATGGGCCAGTCCTGCCAGATTTCCTTGGTCTCCCTGGAGGAGCGCAGTGTTTGTAAAGCCCTGAGCAATAGGAGGAAATGCTGCAGTGTTATGCAATTTCCTTGTGATTCATATTCAGAAATCCTCAAAACAGCCATGAACAAGTTTTTCAACTTTTAGCTCAGAAGATGCACAAGCCAAAAGAGTATAAATAGAAATCATTATATTCCCTCAGAATTGGTAGTCCAACTGGCTTGCCAGCCACCCAAGGACAGGTTGTGAAGACATGGGCAGGAGGAGCATAGACATTTTCCATGGGTGTTTTGCAACCTTTTAATAAAAGAAAAAGGAAAATGGGGTGAAAAACAGCATGCAGACTGGAGTCCAGCCACGCAGATTGACTCAGATGGTGCTAGGCGGGGTGGTGTCTGCAGCACCCTGAAGCTGCAAAGCAGCCGCTGCACGAGGGCTTGCTCAGCCCAGCAGCGGGAACAGCATGCTGGGACTCTTACACATCCCTCTTGCTACCCGTTCAATTGCCCTACATGAGAGGGACAACAGAAGATCCACTTGGAACAAGTCTTTTCTCTTAATGTCTCTCTCACTTGGACAGCAACAATGCACCCGATCACTTCCCCGCAGTCCAGATCCTAATGTCCTCGTCCCCTTCAGAGCACAACAGAAACTGAAACGCATCAAGATCAGTCCTGGAGAATTTGTTTCCAATCCTACGCAAGGAGTTGGAAGCCTGAGAAGCGGCAACCATTAAGGAAAAGGTTTCTGAAAATTATCCGGCAATGCCTAGACAAAAATCCCTTCAGGATGATGTTGCACAGTGCTCAGGTGCTCTTAGGAGAAGGCCAGAGAAGACTAACTCTTGCATTCACTTACAGCTTTGGCAGCACACAAAAATCCCCTCCGATGAACTGTAGCAAAGGCATTGTAAATGACAACAAACAGGTTTTGCATGGAGATCTTGGGTAACTCAAAGTGATTTCAAGAGAGCAAAACTTCAGTGCATTACTGAGCACATTCAGTTTAAAAAATAGTAAGGCATTATTTTGTTTCTACTGTTTTTACCGCCAAATACTCCATTATTTCCACGCAATTCCAGAAAAAAAGAAAGTGAAAAAATAGCATTTTCAAGCCTAATTTTAGCATATATGGGTGGCACATCTTCCCTGACTGCAAAGACTATAAGGCGCTACCTCCTTGCTTCCTCAAACTGCTGTCGGATGCAAGCACTTTCAGGGACTTCTAAGAAAGGCCAGCCTGTGGATTATCCACTTCTTCTGGCCAGGCATGTTAGCACTCACTTTTCTTTTCACGTGGCTGTTACTGCATTTCTGTCTTTTCCATGTTATTGCCAAGACTGGCTGGCCTTCATGAAGACAGGCAGCCTACCGTCCTCCCTACCTCCCCTCGCGCGGTCACACAGACCATGAGCACCTTTCCCTTGGGAGTGACGTTGGAGAAGCTGGCTCCTCTGCTTTGCTTTCCCACGCCGCAGGAGGAAAGAGGGGAGAAGGCGGTGCCCTGTAGACCGACGGCAGCTTGCCCCAGGGAGCCCCAGGTGTTGCTCTGAAAAAGTGGCACTCCCCAGGCGAGAGCTTCTCGTGCCAGGAACACTTTGTGCATCGTTTTGCTGCTCTGGCTGTCACGGTGGTGCTCCTGACATGCCTTTTCACTTGCCCTCGTACAAGCAGGCAGGTACACCGGCAGGTACCAGAGCCGCAAAGCACGCCGAATGCCCCGCGTCCTCCTGCCTGCGTGTCCACGGGAGGTCGTAGTGCCCCTGCTTAGCCCCGCGGGCAGCAGCATGACGCTGTGGTTTCACAGCTGGCTTCAGTTTATCTAACACCATCCTGCAGCTGAAGGGAACCATCTCGCCCTCCGCACGCTCACAGCCACGCTCTCCCACTGCTGCTAGTAAAGACAGCATTAGCACCTACGCAGCTGCACAGGGAGTCTGATCCAGCTGAAAATTAACCCAACAAGCCAGTTATTAGTATTACTATTACTTGACAGCCTGCAGCCAGACCAGGTTCACAGCATGGGCACACAAACATTTAGTCCAGCACCAGAGAAACAGAGAATGAACAGTCAAGGATGGAGAGGTGGGTAGGCTCCCCACTGCCCATAGCTGCCCAGACGTGGATCGAACTGTGTATGGAAGCACACCCTGAGCCAGCTCCAGCCTCGGAGACAGAGAGCACCTCCCCAACTCTGCTGTCATACCCAAAACCTGCCTACTGATGCCCAGAGCTGTACATGATTAGGTGCACCACCACGACACCCGTGAAAGGCAGGGACTGTTCATGTGGCTGCAGGTTCCCACCACGCTACGCAGCCCCATCTCTGCAGAGAGCCACCTCCCGCGGCATGCACAGGAAGGCCCAGAGCTGGGCCAGAGCCTCCGGGCACCTGGGGCTCCCTTCACGAGATGGGGTGGGCATGCCTGGGGAGGGGAGGACACCGTACACCCTGCCCCCTGCAGCAGCAGGGAAGGGAGAGAGAGGAAGGAAGGAAAGAAGGAAGAAAGAGAAAAGAGCGAGATCGGCACAGGTCCATACCACGCCAGGCAGGATCCTCTGCACCTGACGCCCAAGCAAGCTTGGCACACCATTGCAGAGCTGCTATGTTGGGACACAGTCCAGTAGCAGGATGCCAGCAAAGCACAGAGCAGGAAGGCTCCTGTACAAAAAAGCATATTTCCTTCTTAAAAGCAGGACACCTGGCAACCTTGATGAAATCAGCCCTTGTTTCTGGCTCTGCCTTATCAACCCTGTTCTATTTTTGTCTGAGTGCCAGGTTTTCATACTACAAGCAGGATTTTCAGAGCTAGACTACACCGTGTTGTGGCTAGAAATAACCTTCCTTGCTCTCTGAGCCAGAATGATACAGATAGGAGAAAGATCTTTCCCAGCCCACATCCCTGCAAACCTCCCTGCAGGGGGAGGGGAGGAAAAAAATATGCCTTGCTTCCCAAGTGAAAGACTTGGCAGGGCAGGAGCAACCTGCCGTGAAATGCTGGTTTATGTCATTCAAACAAGGGCTGTTCATTTGGAAGAGGGTGGCCCAGGGTCCCTGGCAGCTCCTTCCTTCCTTCCTTCCCTCCCAACCTACTGTTCAGCACTGAACTAATGCACTGCAGTCAGAGCCACCCCCCCACCTCGCTTCCCTCCTTCTCTCTCCCCCTCCTTCCTTCCAACATAAATTTCAGCTCAGAACTTACACCGATGCCCGAGCCTGATTAAAAGAAAGAAAAAAAAAAAAAAATCTATCAAAAGTGAAGCATCTGGGGGCTTGAATCCTCTACACAGGTCTTGCTCTTCTGTCTCTCCAAGCTGAACTAAATGATGGTTCTAATTAAAAACAAGCCCACGTTTTATTACAAGTGCAGGCATTCCCAAGAGCCTCCAAAGCCGAAGCCGACCGGGCTATCCGCCAGCCATCTGGACTGCTTAGCTCAGCGCAGTTATATAACCCACCATGTTTGTCACCTAAGGAAAAAATTACCTGGGTCAAACTAAGGAAAAAATTACCTGGGTCAAACTATCAACCTACCGTGTCTAAATGTTAAAAGGAAATCAAGCAGCAGGCAGTTTAGGGGAAAAAATAAGGGGGTAGGCGGAAGCGACGGGGAACAAAGCATGTTAGATATACAGCAGTCTCTAAAATAATGTAACTAAAGGTCAACTGGTTTTGAAAAATACGTTTTCGGAACAACTAAAGCACTTAAAGTTTCACAGAGCAGCATTTTTAAGCAAGTCCAGCAGAGCAGATAGGTTCAGATCACTCAAGTGACTGATTAAAAGTGAAAACTTGTGCTAGTTTAACAGCTTCCCATAAGTTTTCTAGGATGCTTGAGCAACAACTTGCACATCCTCCTCCGCCAGCTATCTGCGCTGGAGTCCAGCCAGCTTCTCGCTCTCCCTCTCTCCCACAAGCACACACGCCCTTCCTCCTTTCAACGTCTACTGACGAACAAGGAGTCTGAACACATCAAAACCAACCTAATTTTAAATGACAGTGTCATCTTTATTTTTAAAATAACTGTAACACTGACATGCCTCGCCCTCCTCCTCTGTGAAAAGAGGTTTTACGCTGCCCAGTTGTTCTGAACAATGGCTGGTGGTTTAATGCCAAGACTGTAACACCTTTGAGGCGAGACCAGTTTTAATCCTTGGTTTGCACAGCCGCTCGCGGGGACACCGGGTCGGCCATCAGGCCAGGTATGCCGGAAGCGCAGACCATCGCGGGGACCCCCAGGCCCTGGGAAAGTCAGCAGAAAGGGGACCACGATCCCACCCTCGCCAACCCTGCCCTCCGCACCCAGGGAGAGCTCTGCCAGCCCCGGGCGGCCGCAGAGGTGGTTTCCTGGGGCAGTCCTGGGATGCAGCGCAGGGCTCGCAGTGCCCCTTCGCCTCCTTGGTGCTGGGAGCCAGCCCGATGGAGACTTAAATGGTCTCAGTGTCCCTCTCCAAAACTGCAGCAGGACATTTACCCTTTCCAGACATGACCTGAAATTCCACAATGCTAATAACCTCCCTGGGAAACTACTCACCCCCAGCACGTACACAGCACCACGAGCACGCACAGCACTCGCACGGAGCATTTCTACCACGTGGCATCCAACAAACGCTGGTTGAGAGACGGCGTGGGGCACGTCCGCCCTGCTGCAGCCTGAGCCCGGCGCAGAAGCTGCCTTTCTCAGCAGTGCTGTGCCCGCAGCCTGCCTGCTCCTGCCAGAGCCCAGCCCAGCTCCCCAGCTCCGCACGGGCACGGCGCTGCAGGGGGTCTGCCAAGAACGGCAAACCGAGGGCGGCATGGGAGAGAAGTACAGAAATAAGAAGTACAGAAATTAGTATTTCTGTACAGAAGTACAGAAATAAGATGATTAAAATGTTTGGAGTTTCGAAGGGCAGACGACTTCTGATGCTGCAGCTAGGAGAAGGAAAAAACCTGGGTCAGGGACCATGGTGGGACTGTAGCAGGACAGTAAATCAGTGCTTAAAATTAAATGCAAGGACCAATAAAGGAGGAAACAAAGAATGAGGCTAGTTTTGCAACTGATTGTACAGTGAACCACTTTGATTTTTAATTTGGAGTAGAAAAAATACTCCAGTAGTCTATTTAAATTGGCAGGGAAGTTTGGCCTGCTAACATAGAGCTATTCCCTGAATTTCTACATGTTTCTTGAATTGTCTGCTCAAATAATTCTAAGTAGAGGTGATGTAAAAGCAGAGAGAAAAGGAAAGCGAACATACTCTCTTTGGTCTTTCATTCCAATCGAGTGCTTTGTGCCTCCCCACAGAGGCTGCCAGCACAGCTGGACAGATGCAGCTGGAGGGTGGACAGCCAGCTTCACACCAAAGCAGTGTAAGGAAATCACTTGATGCAACCACTCTGCAACCTTTCCTTAAGCTGTTTCGCCTGTCTGGGCCCAGACTTATAGACAAGTTACCACATGTCAGCTGATCTATCCTGTTCACACACACACTGCACTCGTCGCCAGCACGCTGTAATTCAAGTTCGATTAACCATCTTTCTCCAGGGACTCTGCAAACTCAAATCACCTCTCACCACCACGCTCACCTCCTGGCCTGAACCAAAGTAAAAGAAAAACACGTGCTGCAGCAGAGTCAGTGGGTGTCCCACATAAAAGATGTGTTGTACGATGTCCTGTGGATCTGGGACCGGACCTACACTCAAATCCCCAGCCCTCACTCCTCTGCGAGTTTGCCTCGGTGGGTATCAGCAGCAGGATAACACGAGAGGAGTCGGACAGAGATTTCTTCCCCAGCAGAACCAACATCTTCCCCCAAAGAGAGAGCAAAACCCAACCTGTGTCATGGGACCCACCATCCTAGTCTCCAAGTAAAACCCAACTTCCATAACCACTTCGTGCAGCCCAGACCACAACGAAGAGTGCCCTGGCAAAGCTAGCTACAGCAAAGAATGCATTAAAGAAATGACGAGCCATTCGTGCGCAGGAGATGAAAACCAGAGACAGGAGCCACTGCTCTGCTCCTGGAGGTCCCCAACGATAGAGCTAGAGAAAGAAAAGAGGTCACAAACTTTCCGAAAGTGGGTGGGATAGCACTTTTGGTGTGTAAAAGCAGTCCAGAGGGCTCTTTTCTCTTTTTAAGATGATCTAGAATGCTCCTCTCAGTATTTTTCTCTTTATGACCCAAACAGCTTCTTAAACAAAGGACAAAAAACTGTCAGCCTGAAGCAGCAGTGATTCTGGCTGGGGAAGCTATCACCCACTGGAGCAGCATTT
Organism: Ciconia boyciana; assembly: GCF_034638445.1. Classification (NCBI taxonomy): domain Eukaryota; kingdom Metazoa; phylum Chordata; class Aves; order Ciconiiformes; family Ciconiidae; genus Ciconia; species Ciconia boyciana. The sequence goes on from NC_132942.1 coordinate 1,566,910, forward strand.
GCTGGAACCATAAATAAAAGCCTGAAGTCAAGGCTTCGGACCTCACTGGCTTCAGTGCTTTGAAACAAAATAAAAGCTTACAAACTCAATGTAAAGTTAACTACTACTATAGGCTTAAAATACGTTACAAAACAGGAGAGGGAGAAGAAGGGAACAGTGGTAAGAGCATGTGATACAAAAACTAACATGGAACATGACAAATTATCATTCGGTCGGAAAGCTCAGGCTGATTCTCTGAGGATCCTCTTCTACCACCTTGTCCCCAAAAAGGACAAAGAACTTTTTTGGGAAAAATCTTGAACTGTGGGACGCAAAATAGCCAAGCAGGAGCTCCACTGAGCCAGGTTTTGCTGCCAAGCCGGGAGCGGGGCTCACCATCGCTGCAGCTGCACATGAGGTACCTCCACCGAGACAGAGGTGCTGCTCTCGGAGCAGCTCAGATGCTCCCAGGCGGTGCAAGAGCACGGGCGAGACTGCAACTTCGGTTCAGGGAAAGTTCACTAGGTTGTCTGGGTTGGGGAGCAGATTAGAGGCGAAGAGAAAAAGCAAACAATAGAAACTTAGAGATGGAGAGGGGGCAGAGTGGGGAAAAAATGTTCTGTTCAGCAAAGACAGAGAGACAGGGAGATGGAGAAGCAGCAACCGGAGTGAGTCAGGTCACAGAAAACAGAACAGAAAGAAAGAATCTGCCATAAGCAAACAAACCCAGACAGCACGAAGGCCATGAAAAAACTGCAAGATAAAACATACGCAAATAACCATCTCTCTGAAAGGCTCACAGAAACACACGTCTGTGGGATCGAGGGGGTACAAAGATCAGCATGGAAAAGGCCGCGAGGAAACAAGCTGAAGAGACAGACACGGACCAAACCCCTGAGAGCACCAGAAGAGCAAACGCGATGATCACTCCGACATCTCGCCCACGGGCTCTCCCATGCAGAGAAAACAGCCAAAGACCACCATCTGTAGCCAAAGATCTTCTGGGTGAAGATTTTTCTACCGTCTCCAATAATTCACTTTTCTCAGTGACTACTGATTCACAGCCAGCGCCCACAGAGAAGAGCACTGCTGACATTATCAGTAACCGACACGGTTGGTCCCCGAGTCCCACCTGATGCTGGTGCGGCAGCAGCTGTAAACACTGCACCATAAGCACAAATCGCTGGTCCCTGTCTCCGTCAAAGAGGGTTTTTCAAGCTCTGCTGGAAACACTTAGTTACAGAGGTAATGAGTGCAGTACCAAAACCAACAGAGAAGAAGAAAGTGACCTCCGAGGAGTCGGAGATGAAATGAATTAAAATGATAAAGCGGATCCGCAGAGTCCCGGCATGACACGAGAAGGTTGGGAAGGCGTGTGGTTGGTGCCCAGCCGTCCCCCATGGCAGCGCGGGTGTTGGGACTGAAGTCCTTCAAGTTAATTTATTTTCTGAATGAGCCAAAATGACAGGAATGCCGAGGTTGAAAGCACTGGATTGAGTTCAAAAGACATCATTTCCACTGGGAAATTAATCTCTCACCATTTTGTATAATTAGACAAGGAAAATGAAAAACAATTTCAGAAAGAATTCCCAGAAGCAATATCTGAGGAGGAGGCGGGAGGCAAGGGTGCTGCATGTTGGACAGGAATGCAAGGCTGGATTTTGTTGTTACGCTGGGGTTTGCTACAAAAACACAACACTCCATCTCCAGAGCAGCAATGCCGAACGAGCTCCAGCACCACCAAACAGCTGTCAGATGGGGAGCGCGGCCGAGGGGCCGAGACCAGGACCACGGCGGTGGGAGCTTCACAGGCGTTTCCCAGCATGCTGCACCGGTGGGCGTCATCCCGCCGCCGTCGGCCTCGGCGGTGCACGGGCCACCTGCTGAAGGGCCACCACACCCGGTGCCACGTGGCCCACGCAGAGGAACCGCTGGAGACCCTGGGAGGGAAACACCACAGGGAAGGCTCCTGCCCTGCGGTCGCCAGGCCGGCGGTGGGGTGGAGAGCTGCTGACCAGCAGCCATGCTGCCAGCTATTTCGCTTCTGTTCCTTTCGCCAAACCAAACCAACCACCACCGCGGGCCGGCTCCGAGGAGGGCACAGACCCCAGCAGGGCACCCCGGCCTCTGCCCCAAGAAGGGCCCCCAGGCCCAAACCAGAGTGACACAAGATGGTGGCAGCAGTCACCATGGAAGGGCCCAGCCTCAGGCCTGGAGGCCATGGAGGGGGGGAAGGACCCCCATGGCTGGGGAGGGAGGGAGGGAGAAGCCAAGAGACCTTACAAGTTTTGAAGGTCTGTGCTCACCTCCCCTCAGTTTACCGTGATGCAACGCTGCCTGCCCCCCAAATTACCAGTTGCTCATTTTGAGGCAGCCGGAGAAGGAAAGACAGCGGCACGGAGGAGGGAAGCAGCTCTAATTTTGGGCTGGGCCGGGTTTTGGGGACAAGACTGGGAAGCGAGCGCTTTCCCCACGCCGTGCAGCACAACCGGCCCTGGCTGAGCGCAGGCAGCCCGGCTCCGGGGACGCATCGCCCCTCCAGACCCACAGCCCCCCGGGGCGGGTGGGCGAGGGCAGCCCCAAACAGCCCTGGGGACACCGGGGGGCTGCCCTCGCCCCGCCGGGGCACAAGTGCGATGAGCGGGCTGGTCTCAGCTTGCCATCTAGTGGAGAGCGGCCGTATGGCCTCTCCCCACACCGCCCTGCTCCATTTTGTGCCGCCCGCACGCCCACGGCGCTGGGGGACGAGCACAATGAGCCCGACCTCCGCTCCCAGCGCAGCGCAGAGGTGACACCAAACACCCAAGAGGCAACATCGCCCGGTCACCCAGTGCCAGGGTGGCCGCCACAGCCCCAGTGAGGGTCAGGGTGGCCCTCACAGCCACATAGCCCAGGAGGAGCTGGGCTCTGCTGAGCTGAGCCATGGCCGGGGGCCTGGAGGCGGCTGCAGAAAGGGAATAGAGTCCTTCACGCCCACCGTGATCTGTCTGATCGGCCCGAGCTCCTGCTGGCTGCAAGCAAGGGCCCTCAGCACCCTGCAAAATTGGGCAGTATCAGACCCCCTGCCACCAAGGAAAGGCTCCGGGCGCTTGGGCAGGTTCACAGGCACTCAGACACGCTGACCTCACCTGGCACCTAATTTCATTAAGCTAATAAACCACAGACCCACCCTAAACTCCAAGCCATGACCCATAGCTACAGTGGGACCCAGGTCTTGACTGAAGGCTAAGAAAGGGTTTGGTTTGGGCTCAGATGGAGGAAGAGAAATTAAGGACAAGAGGGATAAAGCGCGCTGCTGAAGTGGCGGCCAGGAGCGGGCGCAGGGCTCCCGGCCCAAGCAAAGGAGCGGCACATCTAGGCAGAAGACCGCTTTCAGCAACAGGGCTGCTGGTGCCTGCAGACCTATGGCACCTCAGGAAGGCCTAAGAGAGTTTAAGTGTCTCCATAATATCTCAAAAATCATTTAAGAGACTTTGTGGATCTTGCCCTCTGGGCGTCCATTAATTCAGCTGTAACTACTTCAGAACTTTGCGAGTTCCCAGCACTGACAAACAGCATGGCATTTCCAGCCAGGCCCAGCCCCTGGCTGGGAACGTGAACACGGCGTCTCAGCACCCGGCACAAAACCCAGACACCGCAGCTACCACTCGACTGTCCCCCTCGGCCCTCAGCTTCACGCGGCTCAACGGCCTTGCAGGCCACTGTCCTCACATGGAGGAGCAGACACGAACCAGACACAGCTAACCCTGGGCGGGTGGGAAACCCTGGGAAGGTTTCTAGATATCAGAGCGGCGAGGTCCTGAAATAGCCTTCCAAAATGGGTGCAGAAACCTTATTTGCTTTCAGCAGGATGGAGCTTCATCACCCAAGGACTAAGTCAGGTGAGTGCCAAGAGGAGCAGGGCCCTTCCAGTACAACAGGTCCGACCCGGGGAGGTCCCAGGACAAAACCCGCCAGCCTCTGCAGTGCTGCCTTTCCATCCAGTGACCAGCCTCGGGCCTCCCGAAGCACGCAAGGGACTTTGGACTTCGTTCTTGCCTTTGCAAACTTGCAGATTAAGTTAAAGAACTGAAGAGAGGGTAAGGGGAGCAGAGAAGGAAAGGAGAAAGCACTGCTGATGTGTCTCCATTTCAGAGTCCTCCCTCCCTCCCCTGCAAGGGCATGAGACCGACTGCTCATCCCCAGCCCTCGGTGCACTCGGCTGTACAGCACTAACCAACTCCGATATGAAACGCTGGCTGTATTTTTATAGACTTGTACTGCTTTAAAGAGCAAAAAAGAAAAACAAAACAAATCGAGCAAAGGGCAGCGTGATGCGAGTGCCAGAACAGCACTGCTCAGAACCCATCCATGTCTTATTTCCTCCGACAGGATCACAGGCTGTTGCATTTGCCATTTAACACTAACTTCTCCATCACCACTCAAGGTTACAGACAACGGATTAATACAGCTCAACAGGAATACGATCTAACATGTTTCAGATCCTTAACCCTCTACGTACCCTTACATTGCGAGGCTCACTTTCCTGGAGAACTGTTTTCATGTCCTCAAACTTCAAACCCAGTACCCACTCCTGCCCTCACTGATGTGAGAATGATTTCTAAGATTACCGACCTGCTTGGAAGGTAATAGCAGGAACCGCTGACACCGACATCTCGCTTTTGGCTGGCATGCTCGCTGCAGACTTGGCAAGCAAAGCCACAACCTTACTAAAATGCTTATCTTGTTCAGTTCTTTGCCACAAAGCAAACAGCCTAATTTGCGCCTCTCTTAATCCTGCAGCCTACCACAGCCGCCGCTATGAGCCAACACAGCTTTTATTCTTGACTTGGGCTCCAACGACGTTTCAGAATCACTCTGGCCTCCGCCATATACATTTGCAAACTGCATCACCAGAGGAGAAATACCAGAGGAAACTTATCCTGAATATCCTAACAAAAATGAACGCAACTGCTCCGTTACGGAGTTAGTATGTTCTCCTATTTCCAGCCTGTGTAACATAAAAGAAAACCCAAAGTCAACACAGGTTTTTTAGCCAAATTAATAACAAGCGGTAAGAGTTAACAGAGTGATGATAGCTATCTGGAGACTGCTTTGACTGCAAGATATATAATAAATCTTTTCAAGTTGTGACAAATGTCTTGGCTAATGCAGCGCACACTCTATGTTTAGATCTTACTAAAATGTAATACAACATTTGGGTTTAGTTTTTTAATTATCATTAAGAAACAAACCCCAGTCCACTTCAATCTCTCCACAGCCTGAATTTGCACATGGAATTACTGGCCCCACTGTGCCAATCTTTCCCACACTCAATACTCAAATCAAAGGAAAACCAGACGTTCTTTCCAGTAGGGTTTTTTTTGCTTACAAAAATATAGTCAAAGCATAGAATGGGTATTTCTAGGAGTCCAAAGGTTAAATCCTTGTCTCTTGCTCAAGGAAATCTCTGCAGAGTAGGTAACATCCCACACCCTGGTGTTGCAAGATAAGAACCCAAACAGAACAGACCAACAACTCCACTTTTGATGGATCAAGGAGGATGACTGAGGACAAGGAGCTACCTTGTCTGTCAACACACACCGTCAGTAAAATGCCTCTTGGATCCATTTCCATACAGGCTTCATTCCCATGGCTCCCGCACCACACCTGGAAGGCCAGGTTTAAACACCATTAGCATTTAAGTGCCATGAGGTATTGCATTAATGCGCAGCAACAATCCTTGACGTGCTGGATGAGCGAGCTACCCTAAGCTGATGGGCATGATAGGGAAGAATAGAAACACGCAGGCGGCAGCACGAAGACCTGTGTGTTTTTGAAGGAGTTCACATAACCAGATCTGAAACAGGATCATCCAGGCAGTCCTGCACGGGTTACTTCATAGCACCTTTCACATGTAGAGCACTTCATAAGCACGCAAAATCTCTGGCTGTGCTTCTGCCACCCGATCCTAACAGACTGGCTCTGCTGTTGCGCCAAATCCTGGTAAGATCAGCAGGTCAAAATGCAACTGGGTGACCGTATTCATGCAGCTCCCGATGCAGGTGACCGGGTTTCCCATCCTTGCAACAACAGTTCTCAGTGGAGGTGAGGCAGTGGGAAGTAGGTGAGCAGGCTGAAGGAGGACAAGGCTTGATTCGGACTAGGAGCACGAATGCACATTTTGTTTCTGAAGAAATTGAAAATACACTCCTGTCTCCAGGTGCCACCAGAATCAAGGTAGGGGTTAATTTAGGAGGGAACAAGACAGCTTGCACGCTGGAACTGGAGAGGTTGGTACATCTCACACCCCAGTGTCCTCCCACTAAAGCTGCCCCAGGGCAGGGCCACCCGGGTCAAGAGCCAAGGTGGAGGAGCAGGCTGGCTCTCCCAACCAAGGCTCCCTTTTCAACACACGACAGAAAAAGGGAGCAGAGGCCGTCCTGCGCACACAAGACACATTCAGTCCTTTTTTGCCTCTGTGCCTGCACGTCCCACAATGCCTGTTCTTGGAAATGGTATGTCTGCCGGTGTAACTGAGCATTTTTGCCCCAGAAGCACAATTTTGCTGCAGGGAGGAAACCAACGTGGCAGCAAAAGGTGATGACCATCAGAGGTAGGTCCAAGCTACACAGCGCATGCCCTGTTAGGGAGCAGGGTTTATTCAGTTTGGAGAAGGAAAAGCTTTGTGGGGACCTGACGGGACCCTTCCTACGAGGAAGGCATCAGAAAAACAGAGCCAGGCTCCTCACAGCAGTGCATGGCGGGAGGACAAGAAACAGTAGGTGTAAATTGAAACCGGAGAGGTTCAGAGTGGGTATCAGGAGAAACTCTCCCCCAGGAGGACTGTCCAGCAGCAGAGCTGGAGCCCAAGGAGGCTGAGCAGTCGCCTTCCTCAGATGTTTTCAGCACCCAACCAGATAACGCTGCGAGTAATCTGCTGTGAGCAGAAGGTTGGACTAGAAACCTCCTGAGGTCCTATCCTGCCTGAATTACCCAATGCATCTGTGATTCCAGGCTGAGACCTGGCTGTAATCCACAATGAAATGCTTTACCTGAAATACACAGCAGCACCCTCACACACACACAGCCTTCCAGATCTCTGAACTACTGCATGTTTCAAAAGCAAGTAGCTTGACTAAGCCCAGCATGTGCTTTCCAGCATTCACCGAACGGCCCGCATGGATCCACATCTCACCTGGCTTTAACGAACACTTTTTGTGACAAACAAGGACCTTTTCGTGGATTTGGGGGGAACTGCTCAAATCAGTGGCAGTCTGTGGCAGTGGGGCTGTGCTGGGATGGGACATCCTGCTCCCCGCATGGACTCTCCTCCGACTGCCAGAGCCTGACTCAAGCCCAGAAGCAGAGACACCTACTCCAAAAATGTACGGGCTGTCCCGTAACAGCCCTGGCTGCTCTCACTATCCGCAAAGTTTCTCTTCATATCCTGCTACGCTTTTGGCCACGCTGAGGCACAGAGGCCCACAGTCTAGTCTCGCTCTGCGTACAAAGGCTGCTCGGCGGTGCTGTGTTTGCCGTGCATTGCTGGACGGCCGCCACGCCGAAACCGGGCAGGACCGTGCCGCCAATGCACAGCACCCACACCAGCACTCCTCCGAGGGAGCCCAGTCAGAACCAGCCGAAGCTCTTCAAGCTTGACAGTAAACTTTGCATAGCATTTAAAAATAAAAAACCAACAACTATGAGTTTTCTGAAAACCTCCATAATCCCTTCCAGAGGTGAGGAAGCCTGTGCAGCTTTGGCACGGCAGGAGCAAACACAGCAGCGAGGAGGCTATCGCTGAGTACGGGGAGCAGGGGCTACACTCCTCCGCTCACACGAAATCTGCAATTCTCTACAAGACCCAGAAACGGCTGCCAGATGAGTTGCAGGACTCAAAAAGCCCTGGAAATCTACAGTGTATTTTCTTCCACTGCTCTTTTTGCCATGTTTTCCTTTCAGCACAGCACAGCAGCGTGTTTGTGCTGGCCAAGCCTACCCTCCTCCTTTCCACTGCACCTTCAAGCAATCCAAGCACAGGAGATACAGTATTACCTCAAATATTTAACCAAGGGATTAAACTGTTCTCTTGGCAGAAGGCACGAGCTGCCCCACGGATACAGCTCTCGCACCGGCTGGCAGGCGCTGCGTGACAGCCTGCTTCGCAGCAAACAATCTGCCCCAGGCTACGAAAAGCTCTCCACAATTTTCTCCAATGTTTTTTCGCTAATATTTCTGCTCACCGGTTCCCTGCCATCCATTGCCTCCATCCACAGCCTTCGGTCCTCTTCTGAAAGCGCCTGCATGGTGATCACACCGGGCCTGCGGAGATAAAGGGAACGCCATAAATAAACTGTAGGATGGAAAACAAAGATGGCAAAGATAAATTTCCTGAGAGAGAGAGAGAGAGGACAACCTTCTTCCTAGCCAAGCCCCAGCAGCACGAGGCTGAGCCCAGCCTGACCTCTCCAGGGATGTCCCTGCAGGTCCTAACCAGGACCAGCAAAGGAGCAGAGGATTTCTCCAACAACCAACAGGCAGTTTCAGTGTTTGCAGTGTAAGAGAGCTGGATGCCAAATTCTCCCCCTGGCTTTCAGCCAGACAGCTCACCTGCACTTGGACTAAGCACGTCCATGCAACGGCAGGAGAAGGCAAGGAAGGCAACCGAGCAAGCAGGAGGCCCATGCATCCCAGCCCGCCACGTCCCACCACCGCCCCAAGCACCGGCTCATGGGGCGGGGGGACTTTCCGCTGTGTGAAGAATTTCATCCCCGACACGTTCGTGCCAGCGTGGCTGTGCCACTTCCCTGACCGCGTCCATATACTGATGTTAGATGCAGTAATGGCAGCGATGTGACCCTGGGCCGCATGTCCCTGCCAGCAGCCTTGCGGGGGGAGCGCTGCGAGGAGCGCCAGGGTGCCCCAGGGCGCTCCTGCACCGGCTGGTCCTGCCCGGCCCTGCCACCCCCGCCCTTACACAAAGAGCCCGTGAGCTGCACTGTAAATCCAGCCTCCAAAAAATAACTCTGTGTTTACTTATTTATTTTAATGAGAAGGGGAAAGAACAGGCCCAGGTGCCTGCAAACAAAGCACAGGGAGCCAGGGGACAGCACCAGTCCAGCCCTCGCCCAGCCCACCAGTCCAGCCCAGGCCAACACCACCTCCACCACTCGTAAGCGGACCCTAAGTCCGCTCCTGGACTGCCCTTTCCATCCAAGGAGTTAACACTTATCTAGCTCTGACAAGCATGACCACCAAGGTCATGACGGATTTAACACGGTGGAGAGTATTTGCACAACTTCAGGCGTGGTTGTGCGTTTGCACAAAAGAGGAACGTGCCGCAGAGGGTGAAAGCCAACGCTGTACTCCCACGGGTCACATCGTGGGCTGATGATTTACTGCATCTCGCTTGGCTGCAAGCTGTCAGGCTTTCCATCCTCAACATCCCAGCTCATCTTGCAGCCAGTGGATCCAACCACAAAAAGCCTAGCTAGCCCTACGCCTCCTCAGCCTCACACCTTTGGGTCCGGGCCCCCAGCCTCCGAAGGGGCGGTTGCATCCTGCCCCGCTGCCGCTCCCAGCAAACCCTGCAGCAGGGCCAGGCCGCCTGCGCGCACCGGGGGGAGCGGGCAGAGGCCCCTGTCTCAGTGAGACAGCCGAGATCTATTCTGTTTGTTTGGTCTAGTCATTCTGCTTCCTCCCAGGCTATTTTCAGGTGCATTAGCAGAGCACAGCAGCTATTTCTGCAGGAGGAGAGCGGGCAGAAGCCCTGGCAACGAGGGAGACGCAGGCACGGCCAGAGCTCTGCGCGACTCAGCGTGCTTGGGGTGGTTATCGGTGCTCTCTGTGGCAATGCTCGTGGGGTTTCATCCATCGAAAGTACGACAGCAGAGAACCTCTGATGCTGCTCTTCCCATCCACAGCAAAGTGCAGCGGCTGCAGAAAGGCAGCGGAGAGCCAGGATCACCGCTCGCAGGGCACCGGGCTGCCGTGGCACAAGGGGGGGAAGAGCGACTGGGGAGCTGCCAACCGCCTACGGACCGCGTTCAGCAGAGCACGTAGGCTCTTTTCGGTACTAAATCCTCAAAAACTGATAAAGCCTGAGAAGAGGGGTAATTTCTAACTTGCACTTCCCAAAAGTGATTCAGCAGGAGAAGGTGAGCTGCAACAACACTCTGCAAAAGTCGTTTGGTCCTTGATAAGAGCCGATCCGCTGTTAGAAAAGAAAATATTAACAGGGGCTCTCATAGTGGCGGTTTGGCCCGTCTTCTGTCGCTTCTGCAGTACGTATGGGCAAGGAACAAAGGACTAACCCTTCTCCCTAACTCCGCTCCCCATCCAACCAACCCGACAGTTGGCTTTCGGCACACACACGGCAGCTTAGCACTGTCTCACCAGCGGAAGCCGTGCCTTCAGGCTTGCAACAAGCCCAGGTCCAAGTAAACCAGACATACTGTGTTTGATCTCCGCTAATCCCATTGGTGAGTCAGTCAATACTCCCCAGCTTACTGAAGTTTACTCATTTCGAAGGGAAGAGGAAACCACTTAACCATCACCTCATTTGAGAAAGAAAACGTTCAACATCGCCAAATATTTTCAAAACACTGACCAAAGCTCCTTGTTGTGCAGAGACAAAGCGATTCAAGAGCAGTCCCTGGTACCTGAGGAGCTGCAGTGGCACTGGCTACGGGCTGACAGCAAATCCTTCCCATGGCAGGAGCAGGCTGCTCCTCGGGTGACCACCGGTCTCAGCTGCACCCCCTTCCAGCCAGGGCTTAAATCTGAGTTTAAGGCAAGCTGGTGCTGAAGGCACAGATACCCCAGGCAGAAAGCCCTGGAAGGGCTCTAGCTCAACTAGGGAGACACGGGAAAAGGAAATACTGGGATTTCTGTCTCTTTAGCCAAGACATTAAAACAGAGAAATTTAAATTGTCATTTGTGTTAAACGTGACACTGGACTCCCAGCAAAGTGACGAGGTCCCAGGGAGACAATACCGGTATCTGGCATGCCAGATTCCCTCACGCACAGGGCAAAAAGGTGATAACGTGAAAATGTTTGTTCTGCCTTTGAGCAGATAACAACTCTTCGGGCTTCACTTCAAAGTCAAACTTACTTAACAGCATGAGGGGAGGGGCTGTGAAAGTGAATTAAAAGCCTATTTACATTGCAAATAGCTCTGCATTTCCTCCCACAGTGTTCGTTTGCCAAGCATCCATTGCACCACTTTCCTGAGCAGAACCGTCTTCCTGGTTGTGATGCATGTAAAATGCACCCCACGCATTACGCCTCATTCATTATTTATTTGGATGATGCCTACGGGGTACCACGTGCTTAATAGTCAGGTAGGACGGCTGGCGCTGAAACAGCATCCTACTAATGCTATCAACATGCAGCCGTGTTCAACTCGCTGTCTGCAGCCAGCCTCCTGTTCACAGGGTTTCCTTGAAGATCAACCGTTTCCAAAAGTGTGCTCATTAGATTACAGATATCTCAATTATTCAGTGTAGAGCCTGAGACAGGGAAGGCCCTTCTCTGACTTCCTTTCCCAAAGATAAACAAAACCTATCTATCTTTGTTCCCTCACCTAACATACAAATGATCCTGAACACTGGAGCTTAGCTAGATTTTGCTGTTGGGTAGCTCACATCCCCTCCCAAAGCCTGATGTGTGGCATGCACAGACACACGCTGGAGGAGCCTCCTTTATCCACCCGAGCCAGCCCCGAGACTGTCGCGTCGGGACGACAGGACGCCCTCCTGGATCTGACGTCTAAAATACACAGACGTGAACTGTTGTGGCAAACAAGATAAAGGACCTGCTGATTCATTACTAGATGCTGCGTCACACATTTCAACCTCCAGGCACCAAAACCCTTTGCCTTCTTCTGGGATGCAAGGGGGGGAAAGGGACATTTTGTGATCAGCAGGAATCCGTTTTGAAACTGAGTGGATGCGGATACGTGAGACCAGAGTAGAACATGGTAAACACTCCGCAAGAAAGTATATTTTCAATATGCTACAATCTAAAAACTGAAGAGATTTTTCCATATGAGACCACACAGGAAATTTGAATTTTCTCAATATCTCGGCTTTTGTGAAAAACAGCCTGGGTTTAAGGAGCTATGACTAAGCACGCAGAGAAAACAAGAGAGTCCAATAGCTTTTCCTTCTACCAGAAAAGCAAACAAATAATGAAAGCAATAGAAACAGATAAGAACTTTCAACTCCTGTAGCAGCTTATCATACAGAGACATCTAAACTGCTGAATGAAAAAACATAAGAGCAGATTCGTATCAGGGTCTGGAGGGCTGAGCGGAGGAGTGGAGTGCACGGAGAAGTTTGCAGTCCCGCTCTGAGCTGAGCAGCGTCCCCACGTGCTGCTGGTGCCCCAGACGGGACCCCATGGTCGTGGAGCGCTGGTCCAGGTGACGGCAGCCAGATGCGGCCCCAAAACGAAGATGAGAAAAGGTGTAAATAAGGGGGGACTTTGCTCCTGAATTCAGAAAGTCTCACTTGCCTGTGTAAAGCTTAAAGCACCGTCAGTACAACCGCGGCCAGCACGCTCTGCAGGGGCAGGGGCCGGCGTGGGTCTCCGTGGCCGCCGAGGGGGGAACGAGCTTGGTCTGCTCGCTGCCAGCCCGCCTGTGAAAACCCCATGAATCGCTTTGTTTAAAAGGTCACTGGAAAGGCGACACCCGCAGAGGAACAAGAACAAGTTGTATTGCATGCGCTGTCCAAAGCATCGGCGAGAGCCGCCGGCCGGCCGCGGGGAAAACCAGCAGAGGTGGGGCGGCTGCCGGCCGCCTGGCCCCGGCACAACCAGCGCCGGCGCTGGGAAGCGGGGAGCGTGCCCCGCCACGGTCGGGGTGGCACTCCGAAAGAAGTACGCGGATCCGTAAAGCGGGTACGCAGAGCGAGGCCAACAGCCTCCCTGCTGACACCCATCTGGTCAGGGAAGTGCCGGGGCAGGTGCAGCGCAGCTCACCCACCCGACGCCAACCATAACGCAGCCCGACGGAGCGCGGTGCCAGCCACCTTGGGGACACGCAGGAGGTAGCCCAGGGGACCGGCACTACGTGCAGCGTTTACTGCCTTTATGAACAACTAAGAGACCAAAACCCCCAAATTTGAATACCTTCTGTTCCTATAAAAGCCGATTGGTATTGGAAGCTCTTTGCTTCTGGCCCAGAGCAATGACCTACATTATCCTAAATTACAAAGCCTTTGTCATCAGCCAGATGAGATACTCCTCCTCCTAAGGCTCATTTTGTAAGACACTGGCTGTCATCCCTGTTTACCTTGTTTACAAAACTGATTTAATGCGCAGAGACTACAAATAAGTTTAGTTAGAAAAAAAGGGCATTAACAGTAAAACACAGTATCCATCACACTGGGAATGTATTTCAGCCAGACACTAGAACACCATTCTGGGGCTAATGTTGCTGTAACAAAGCAATAAAATACTCCTAACTTCCCACATTGAAAATCAGAACTGTTTGCAAATGCAGTGTCAGGGATTTCTTAGACCTCTCACAAACACCTGTACCACAGCTTCGCAGTCTTTGCGTTGGGAACTCCGGCGTCTCCTTATCAGACAATAGGAAAAGGAAGCAATGTTGTAACAACAGATCAGGCTCAAGATTTTCAGCTCAGTAGTGCTGAATCACCTTTACAGGAGAAAAACAACTTTCTTTTTCCTCCCCCCCTAGCAAGCAACAGCTTCTCCAGGTGTTATTTAAAAAGCTCCAAGCCTGCACCCCATGTTGCATATATACCAGTTTCCCAAAATGCAACGCTGACAACAAGCCCATTTCTGCACTGATGAAAGTCACCGGGGAAGAACCAGCCGAGGCTGCCACCTCTAGGCTGTACGGCAAACCGGGAGCTGGGGCATCGTCCCTCGCTCCTGTCCGTGTCCGCACCGCAACACTGGGATCATACGGCAGCCTACAACACCGCGCAAGGTAGCATGGACAGAGCCTGAAGAGCTACGCAAATTTTATGGTGATACGATTGAGCAGAAAGTGCAGTTTCCTTGTGTGTGGCTCATATGTGTGTGTGGCTGTTACCGTGGGATTTGATACATAAGCAAACCGTAATTACAACAGGTTTTACACTGCCAGCTCCAGCAGGAGACAGAGGGATAACCCTGGCCCCGAGCCCTGCCGGCGCTGCTTCATCCTCCTACCCCAGTTAGTAAGACGGACACAACTTGTCAGGACATAATAAAACAAACTGGTAACTAAGGCAAACATTAAAAAATGATGGAATACACTCTAGGAGAGCCTGGGAAGGAAGCAGACTTCACATTGTCCCCATGGCACTGAGGCACACAAGTAACTCACTGAAAGCCACAGAGCAACACCGCAGTGGAGCACGGACCACCCGCACCCGCTGCAGAGCCCGACGGGGACGCCGGCTTGCAGGTGCCTTGCAAGGTTATTTAAGTGTCATCTGTTGCAGCACTAAGAGACGTTTTGGACACAAATGCTGGGAGGCAGCGACACGTCACCCATCCAGCACCGCGGGAGACATCAATGGCCTTTGCGCGTTGCACAGTCGCAGGTTTCAACCCAGAGGCTGTGGATCCCTAGTGCGTGACACTGCTCCGGAGGGGCCCGCAGCAGATCGCCCCGAAAAGCCAACCAAACACCAACGGGACGTGTACCTGGAAAGGTACAGAGGGGGTGCACAAACTGAAATCTGCTGAAACCCACAGCAGTGCAGCAATGCCCCCGACCTTGCCGAGGAAGGCACGCATGCAGCCCAGCGTATTCTCGCTCCACACGTACTTCGGAAGGGACGACCCAATTTAATTGTCCATAGGAAGCAAGCGATATGTACAGAAAAATCTTCCTGCTCTCTTAATCCACCTTTTCCCAGATAACCTTTTGAAAGGCAGTTTCGAACTTCAGAAGCAGCACACTGCGGTGGCATTATTCACCCTTACCTCTGAACACCACAAATGCACGTGGTTTTCTCAGTATCACAGTGTTCTCCTGGGCTGGCTTAATGAAAGGTGACTGCATGCACCTATCGGTTACAAGACACTTGACTCTTGCTGGATGTTGCTTACCAGTCTAATTTTCATTTGGAAGTTGCATACAGAAAAGAAAGGGGAAAACTGCTGTAAGTCAAAACACGGTACATATGTGAGACAGAGAAGCATCTTGGGGATGTTTGCCTTAATTATATCCAGACTTCCTGCATGGGGCTGAAGAACAAGACATCAAGTTTCTAACTTCTCTATTAGTAGAGACAATTAAAAAAAACCCCCAAAACAACTCAGCCCAAGACAAAAAGCCCACTACACAAATCAGCGTTCTCCGTTCTGCGAAAACAGACACAGACACCGCTCCAGCTAGCCTTTGGTCAAAGATACCCTATCATTTGTGGTCAGCGGACTTGGGTGGAGAGCATGGGCTGAAGTTTTTGCCTGTGCTCGGGTCCTTAAGCCAGAGCTGATCTCCTCCAGCACAAAACGGAAAGCAATGCCTCCGAAGGCACTATCTTCCTGCTGCCCAAGCCTGGCTGACCTCCCGAGCAGCGGGCACGGGTCTCCCTCCCCGCGGTGCCCAGGTGAGCCCCAGCACCTCCGGCTGCGACCGGGCACCTCTGCGCAAGGAGCTCCAGGTCACCCACGTCCCCAGGGCGAAGCCGGGCCAGGCTCTGGCAGGACGGCTGCAGGGTGGCACCCACACGCTGCCAATCCCCGATAATCCCGGGCTGGCAAGGAAACCATTCCTCGATACACACCGCTTTGTGAAACAGGCCAAATCATGAGTACCGGGAGAGGTGAAGGTGCTCTCCAGGGAACCCTGGCCATCGACAGCGTCACCTGAAGCCCTGACGGTGCCCAGATCTCCCAACGCTCAGCATGACTGTCCCGGGGAGGGGGAGGCAGGGTGGGCACATCCCACTCTTTTGGCCATGGCAAAACCTGTTGCCTCCTCTTCCTCTTAAGCTTAACTATTTTGGAAATAACCATTACTTTAGACAACTAATGACAAGTTCTGATACCAAAAATACGCAAGAGTTGCCTGTATATTGGGGGGAAAACCAGCCAGGGAAACATTTTATTTCATGTTTTCTGCTCTTGCCGTCCTCTCGGGCAGAGGCAATCTCTTGCAGCAGGAAGGTGTACATGAAGTGAGCAATTTCTCAGGTTTCCCCGCCTTTGCCGCTCCCCTGCCATTATTTACATTTAGCAGGCATATTTCTGGAGTAGCTCTTGATCCCACGCCTAGCAGGCTCCAGACATCAAGGGAAGGTTCAGCAGCCTCTGAACAGGCTGCAGAAGAAAACTATTGTGGTGGCTGGCTTCTCCTCTTCCAAGTTTTATTTTGATTTTCACATTTTAAAAAAATATCCTCAGGGCATAGTAAAAAAATCCCCATGTCAGCAGAAATACTGCAGCTTTCTGGAGGAAAGCGCAGTTCCAGAGAGCGGGAGGCAGCCCCGGGGTTATCTTATCCCTGAGCCAACACAGGCAGAGCTCCATCACCCCAACCCCTCCCTGCCCGGGGCTGGGCTGGCAGCGAGAGGGCTGGCACCGAAACGCTGCGGAAGCACAGGCTGGGGAGGGAAAGGTACCGCGGGGTATTCCAGCGTTATTCAACACCTCGGGTTTTGACGAACTCGGGTTTTCCCGAGATCTCCTGGGCATTCCCGTGGTGGCCAGCGGAGGGGAGGACAGCTGGAGCACGAACAGGCGCACAACTGGGAGGGCACAGACATCCAGTGACTTTGGAGCGAGCTTTGGTAAACCATGTAAACTTCCTGCAGCGAGGAAGATATCAGGCAGTGACTAATACCACTTGGAATAGCAACCCCAGCCTGGTTTTCCTGTTTATATATGTAAGCCGTGTGTGATGCTAATTAGATTTGATAACAGGCCTCATTCCTAGGCGCTATAGATTGAATCCACACATACATCTGGTTCAGCTGCTACGTGATAAATCACATCAGAAAGCATTTTACTCCTTCAGGAGAAAGAAGTGAACGTAAAGTGTCCGGAGGTGCAAGCCGGGCTTCCATTATCGCCCATCCATAGCGGACCAGCAACAGCCACTCTGCAGCACAAAAGCTGAAGTTATTCCAACACATACTCAGTGCTGGAAAGAGGCATCATATCCCTGCCAAAACACCCACAGAGCATCTTTTCCGTACCTGCAACCATTTACCTTACGTGGCCAGAGACTGCAGTATTGCTAAAACACCATTAAAGTTTGAGACTTGAGTAAACTTGGCACCTTGTAAACCGAAGCGCTAACTCAATATACTGAGAGCACCTGACCAGAAGCACCAGGGAGAGTGTGTTTCCATGGACTAATGCTTTCCATTCATGGAGGGTATGGCTAAAAGAGAAGAGAAACACGGAAACCGCACAAGAACTGCCCAGGAAAGCCAAGTACAGATGAGTGCAACCTTTCCTACGCACAACTAGTGTAACCCCCGGCGTGTGCATCCTTTCGGCGACCTGGGCTGCACGAACACCGAGGCTGCGATGCCCCTTGGCACTCACCGATCGACAGCTTCCACATCAAAGCAAAACCTCTTCTCGATTGAGTCGGTTTTCCGCCGTGTGCAAGATTTGAGGATAACAGCTTCGTCTTCTCCCTGAGAAGAGACAAAATCGCAGATAAGGCTGAGCACAATCAACCAACTGTGTGTCTGTCCCCAGCAGCCACTGCGCTTTCAATGAACATGTTCAAACCTGGGGAGATTTGGCAATATCAGCCTGCTAGATATATGTATTTATATATCTGGCATGAGGACTTGTCTTTTCACCCTTGCAACCATGTTTAGTCCAAAATCTTTCACGAGGAGCCTTCCTTTCTGAATGCACACAATTAAATTTGTGCATTAAGCATCACGCGACCCATGCTTCAGGCAGGCAGGGGGTGTTGGACCACAACTTTTGGGCAAAGTCAGCTTTATTTTCCATTGCTGAACAGCGCATCATAGATCTGGCTGTCAATTTTCACTCCAGGCTGCATTTTTGGCAGCATTCTGCACACGAGAACTCTTAACGGGAGCAAACATGTCTTAAAATGTTTATTATATAACAAAGCAACAACAAAACCATTCTCCCATCCAGGCATCTGCATCCAAGTTGTACTGGATTTCCACACGCCGAGCAGTGATCCAGCAGGATCCGCGTGCACTGCTGTCCTCTGCTGGAGGAAATCCCTGCTCAGTCCCTGCCAGCACAGACATTTCTCCTTCTGCAATTTTTAAAATCCACTGATGACTCAATAGAAAATGAATTCTGAACGAGTTCCTGGAGATGGCCACTTTTCTGTGCTCTCTGTGCTGTTCTTGATGACACCTTGGCTGACCACCCTGTTCCCTGACATCACCATTTTTCCAGGAAACATATTTAGGGACGCAGAACAGACCCAGGAAGCCAGACCTGAGCGAGCTCCCTGCAGGGCTTCTCCCCGGGGTTCAGCAGAGGCTCTCTGCACCTGGTCCTCCCCAGCCTGGCCTGCTGCTGGCACAAGGCTGCTCCCAAGCTGCCAAACTCCCCGTCCGGTATTCAGGGAATGCCCCCGCTTCAAACCCACTAATATCCGGCTCCAGCCACAGCCCGAGGCACGTTCACAAGGGGCTGATACCACACTCAGTGTCCTTTGTGACCCACGAGCAATGGGTCTCCTCCAACATCGCCTGTCACTTGGCACCCGCTCCAGCCAGACCTCGAAATGCCCGGCAGTGCGGCCACGAGCCCCTGGGCTGCTCCACGCTCTGATGCCCGTGCCGCTCATCACTGATAGACTCTGCAGCCCAGGTAGAGCTGCCCCAGCATAGGCAGCGTTTCATGCCAGGATCACGCAAGCCATGAGACCCCAGGCAAGCAGCCCCACGGGCGCGGCGGCTGGCACGGCATGCCGGAGCAGGGCTCCTGCCTTGCGTGAGAAGGGCAACACGGCTGCGTCGGCAGCGCCCGGGCCCCGGGGTGCAGGGGAAGCTATGAAATGGGAAGAGACCACATGAAACACAGTGCAGCCGCTGGTGATTACAGGGCTGGGATATTTTAATGCTGAGTTGTAATGAAGGTGCTCCGAGGCAAGAGGAAATTAATTTTAAAAGCTGTCCTCCCCACAGCCGGCTCCCTTTGCCAGCAGGAGCTGTGCAGCAGCCTGTCCAGCTGCCTGGGGTGCTCCCCTGCAAGGGGATAATGCTTGCAAACCACCCCGACCGGGAACACTCCGGGGGGGTCGATTGTTCCTGCTGTATAGAGGAGCAAAGCCAGTCCCGGCTACAGCCGGGCTTATGCTGCCCCGGGAGCAGTGGGGCACACGGCGTGCGCTGGCCCCCCACACCCCACATCCACTGCTGCCCCTGCTCCTCCACACCCCCTTGGGCCGAGGGGAGCTCCAGGCTCTTCTGTGGCTCTGTCTAAAACAGCACAACTTCATTGGCCAAGTCATAGGCATTGGGGAAGGAGTAAAATAATGAACAGGTTCTCTTCTCTGGGCCTTGGAGCAGAACTAGGGACTGGGGAGCAGGTGCCCATGGAGCTGGAGCGTGGTGGGTACGCATGGCACGACCCCACTCCGCTCCCAGCCCCGACCACCACCTCCACACACGGAAACAGCCACAGCCTCGCAGGGCACGGTGCAGACGCAGGACCCACCATGTGCCCAGCATCGCCAGGAACAGCAAGAGTGGAACCAAAGATGCAACTACGCACGCTTCAGCTTTTAAAGGTCTCTCCTTTCACAAACAGAAATAAGTAAACAAAGGACAGACCTAAAGGCAAGAGGCAAAAGGCCCAGTCTCAGCCCAGAGGCAGCTGCTGCAAACTTGCCCTTACAAATAGCTGTGTGCACACACCAGCCTGGAATGTGGAGCTGAAGCATGAAACAGAGCTATGTCCAAGGGGCTCTATCCACTTGGGAAACTGGCTCTGCTCTCAGTGCAGCTGACAGTTTCCAAAGATCTGTAGGCTTCGGGGGGTTTCTTGAGGGGTTTTTTTGGTTTGTTTTTTTTTTTAATAAGGTGCAGACTTAATTCCCCGTGTGGCACCTGCTCAGCCTGGAATGAATCTGACCCACTTCATTTGCATTTGTGTCACCTTGCTAGAAACGGTTCAGTCGGAGCACCGGGAGAGCATGCAGGCGGCAGCTCCGCAGCGCTCCCTGGCAGAGGCCCCCGGGACACAGTCCTGCTGCCTGTCGGCACTCACCCCTTTTCCTCCAGATTTCTGGTCAAACGGCACCATTGTGATCCGCTTCGATTCCCTCTGGTACGTGCAGTAATGCTTCACCCAGGACGTCCCAAAGTGACCTACCAAGCAAATGCAGTTTTTATTCCCAGAGCTAGTACAGTTTCAGTGCCCTCCCATTAACAATCTGTTATGTTTAACAATCATTTAACACGACAGATTTCTGTACCTACGGTTCTTGTTGGACTTTGCAAGTGGATTAAGCATTATTACCCCCTTCTCTTCAGAGGAAAGACTTTTATCAGGCACTGGCAGTGATTCTCCCTCCCAGGGAGAGCCTGGCTCACACATTCCCACCTTAATATCCCCCCCATCGGGCCACTCCCTCTCTTTCACGGATTTTGTAGCCTGCCGAATTAGCCTTCATGGCCCATGCCCTGATAAACCCCCTTCCCCAGGTGCCCGCTCGCCGCCTTGCCCTGGCAGGCAGCTCCGCCGCCCCGATACCTACGTTTCTCCTGCACGTAGAGATAACCCTCCATCGTGTAAGGGCTGATGTTTTTGTGCTCGTGAGGATTCTCCTTCATCTTCTTCATCAAAGATTCAACCTCGGACCTTGTTCCTTCAAAACGATTTCTTGTCTGCAAATTAAAACAGGAATGCCTTCTCCAATGCAAGGACCCAACGTGGCCTCCTCTGCAGCGAGGAGGCACCACGCAGGGGTGGGACCCCAGAGCTGGGTCACTACAGGCCGTGTGGGAAATGGGACCAGGGCAGCCCACTGTCAGCCACAGGACAGGTTTTCTTCCTGGGCCTGGATTTAAGCTAAAAGAAAAATACTATGACAACTGGCAAGTCATTTGTACTATGAGTTTCGTGAAAAAGTTGTTTCAAAAGAATGAAACCAGTCTGCGTCCTTGCGAGAAAAAGAGTAATTTTATAACAAGAGAGGAAAGCAAAGCTGCAATGCCAACGTGCCAAAGCCCTGCACACACGTCCGACGTGCGGGCACCAGCCGGGCACTGGCCACGGCTGCGGCCGGCAGAAGGGCTCCGCTCCACAGCCCGGAGACTGGGACGGCAAAAAGTGCTGCACTTCCCAGAACGAACAGCGCTTTGAAACACTTGCAAAGTGGCTTGAAACACGCACTACAGTCACAGGGCACGCAATGACGCCTGCCCGCTGGCTGACTCCTGGGGAAGCTGGGCCTCTGCGTTTGGTATGCCGAAGGGAATGAACTGCCATGTAGGCTGTGTATACGACGTAGTGTTATTTACAAAAAAGAATTTGCTTTCAGTGACGCAGTCAAAGCCTTTGCTTGATGGCACACAAAAAAAGGAGAATAAAACCTTTATTAAAATATATCCAAAAGTGTTATTTTGCTGTGCAGGACAGTCACAACAACGGGCACGTGGCACGGGCACACTTACGTTCTGGATGCTGATTGTCAGCTCTGTCTTGAAATCGCTGAAGTCCTTTGCAAGCTCGTAGCCGTGGTGGTAGAAGGTGAAAAGCCCCTGCAGAAAGGCCAGCAGCTGCGTTGGGGTAAAACGAATCAAGACGGTCAGTAGAGACCCACAGCCACTTTCAGAGCAACTGCTGCCGAGGGGAAGCGTCCCTGCAACGCCCCAGGGGCGGAGGGGCTTGCTGGCAGTCCCTAGGAAGATGCCCTGCTCCTCATTTCACTTTCAAAACCTCCTCTGAACGGACCCCGAAGCTGAATCTGTGCTTTCCTCCCCCAAAGCCAAGCCAAGCCCCTGCCCCAGGACCCCTCGCCCCCTCTGTCCCCCCTCCCTGCATCACTGAAGCCCTGGGGTCACTGAGAGCAGAGCCGGGAGGTGCAGGAAGGAGCGGGGAGGAGAAGCAGGCAGCACGCTGCCGTTGCCTGCGCCACACCTCTCCCAACTCCGAGTTACTCTTCTCTCAGCAGGAACTACCTTTGCAAAGAGCCAGGGAGGTTTGGCACTTCCCAGAGGAGTTTTAAAGGACTTAGCACCTGAGCAAAGGTAGATCTTAGAAAACTCTTTTTTTTTTTTTTTTCAATCTCTGTCACTCCTGCACTCTTTGCCCCTTGTGAACATTACAGTTCTATTTTTTTCCCCAATCAAGCCTATTTTTCTTTTAATTGCCAGCAGGCCCCACAGTCCAGCCCACCACACAGAGATGTCCGCAGAATCAAAAATGAAATGTTTCTGACATGCACATGGCTGCTGAGCTAATGGCTCCGTGCCCCAGAGCTCACATGGGTGCTTTCTCCCCCCAAATCTCCCTTTGCGGGAGGGGTGATGGGGTGAGGCTGGAGGCCCCCGGCCATCCCACTGCAGGATGTCCCATGCCGCAGGCCCGCTCCCCCCAAGCCCCTGCTCCCCCATTTTTCGCAGGCTGAGGGGGCTTGAGCGCTCACTTACAGGTTCCACAAACTCAAACATCTTCCTCTCCTGGACCTCTTGCACCTTGAAGACATACTCCAGGGAGACTTCGTAGAAATGCTGCCGAACCAGGTCCACCTGGCTGTCTGCCTGCAAGCGCCGGGGAGATTAAAGAGGAAATACAAAGTCACTACTGACCGGGAGCACTTGGCCTTGCGACTAGAGGACATCTGGGTCTAATGGGAACGTGTCCGTGCAGAACAAATTCAGCTTCAGACCCCAGTCCAGGGCTGGCCAGATGGCACAGTGATTAAATATAAACCTGATTCACATGAACAGGCTCTTTCTTCAGCCGAAAAAAATGTTTTTGATGACTCATGTTCTCACCTCCCTGACAGCTGTGTAGAAAAGCACGCATTAGAAGCGAGAAAAATGAGAAGTCACTGCATACTTGACAATAAAAGGCAATTCTCCGCTTTCTGGAAAGCACCACAACAGGAGACTGCCCAGCGTGTCCCGGGGCCGAACGGTGGCAGTACACAAACACACCCCTCCACCCTCTCCAGCGAGCGTGTCACTTGGGTGGATCAGCAGTGAGCAAATCCCCTCTGCTTTGCAGGTAAAACCCAAGTGAGCAAAAACAGGGATATGCCCCAATCCCACTGCGTAAAAATAACCTTCCCATGCACACGGAGCAGAGCTGCTGCACTGAAAGCAGGGTGAGAGACACGGGTATCCCCGGGCTGCCGTCCCTGGCACACGTTGCTGCTACGTTTGCAAGTGATGCTTTGTGTAGAGGGACCCGGGGGTCACCGACGCCGGCAGGGCCCACGGGGAGGTCGGTCTGGGTGACCCACCATCCCTCTGACCTCAGCGCCAGTAAACTCAGCTGGTCAAAGAGCCTCACCCCCAGCACAAACCGCTATCGAGTCATTGCTCAACAGGAGGCAAATTCCTCTGTCCCGGCTGAGGACGACGGAGTGCCCTCGCCAGCGTGACCCTCGCTGTGCCCGGGGCAGAGCCGGACCTCCAGGGAGGAGGATACATCCATACATCCCGTCAGGGCTGGACATACGGCTGCTCCGCACTCTGCAAAACCCAGCTGGCAAATACCCGCTTGCATTCGAACAGCAGCTTTCTCCTGATTTTGTGTGTGACACAGCTGTGAAATGGCCCTTTTTCCCCATGACCTGCCACCAGCATTTGTGCTGTGTGCCCACGGTGTGCAGGCTGAGGTAGTTAGCGAACTGAGTTCTGAAAAGCAGAAAATATGATGCAATCAAATAACTCTGCCAGGAGTTAAATGGCAGATTAGACTCTGTGTGTTATTTAATCAGTCAACAGCCAAAGCAGCAGAGAATTCCCATGGTTTCCTTCTCTCCCCGCCCCGCCGCAGCAGTTGCACTGTGGCCACTATCACCCTCCAGATGTAGACAGCAAGAGGAGGTTAGGAAATATAAAACACCGCATCTCCCAGACACAAACCCTTGTCTCTCAGGACATCAGAGCATCCAGTGAAGCTTCAGAATGCTCATAAACGGGTGGTGTTAACTTTCCTAAAACACTACCATACCTTTCCCGCGCACATCTGCCGCGGCTGCAGCCCCCGACCACGGCGGGCAGCCCCAGGGGAGGTGCCGGACATGGCGAGCACTCCCACATGCCACTGGATGCCACATCCACGTTTCACAACCTACACGCTGGACCGCTCTTTCAAAGGCATCCCCTCCTCGGTGGGGCTTGAGCCCCCAAAACCAGTGTACGCTTCCTAGTGCCCCAGGGGAAAAGGCCCCAACACCTGAACTTGGGAGCTGGCTCCAGCTGGCTCCAGCCTCCTCCCGCCTTCGCAGCAAGAGCCGAAGTCAAAGTTCGGGGTGGAAAATGCCAGCAGATGGCACCAGCAGCCAGCGCTGCTCAACACGCACCAGCACGGCACCCGCGCCGCATCCCGCACAAAGCCACCGCCTGCATCCCGCACACAGCCACCGCCTGCATCCCGCACCGCATCCCGCACACAGCCACCGCCTGCATCCCACGCCGCATCCCGCACACAGCCACCGCCTGCATCCTGCACCGCATCCCGCACACAGCCACTGCCTGCATCCCGCACACAGCCACCGCCTGCATCCCGCACCGCATCCCGCACACAGCCACCGCCTGCATCCCACGCCGCATCCCGCACACAGCCACCGCCTGCATCCTGCACTGCATCCCGCACACAGCCACCGCCTGCATCCCGCACCGCATCCCGCACACAGCCACCGCCTGCATCCTGCACCGCATCCCGCACACAGCCACTGCCTGCATCCCGCACACAGCCACCGCCTGCATCCCGCGCCGCATCCCGCACACAGCCACCGCCTGCATCCCGCGCCGCATCCCGCACACAGCCACCGCCTGCATCCCGCACCGCATCCCGCACACAGCCACCGCCTGCATCCTGCACCGCATCCCGCACACAGCCACCGCCTGCATCCCGCACCGCATCCCGCACACAGCCACCGCCTGCATCCCGCACACTGCCACCGCCTGCATCCCGCACACTGCCACCGCCTGCATCCCGCACCGCATCCCGCACACAGCCACCGCCTGCATCCCACGCCGCATCCCACCGCCCTGCTGCTCCTGGGCAGCCCCGCAGGGCCATACTCTGGCCAGGGCACGGGATCACACCTCTAAAAGTCACGGCTGCAACCTGACAGTCACAAGTGGCTCCTTCCCTCCCCTGAGAGAAATCCTTCCACTCCTGTGTCTCACAATAGTAATTCAAACACGAACTAAAACAGAGGTTTAAAGGGTCGTTTAAAAGCCATGAGAATGGGACTCTCCATCTTCTGGGACATATGGGTGCTTCCACGTGGTAAATTATTTACAAACCCAGAACACCTATGCAAGGACAAAGCTGGCCTGCAGGCATGTCAACCCTGATTCTTACCCCTCTTCAACCCTGATTTGATGGAAGATGATTATTTGTGCCTCGGATGTATCTGCTCTCGAGTCCCCAAATCTGCTGGGCACCGTAACACCCGTGCCCACCAATTCCCCCAGGGACGGCTCAGCGACGCACCAGCATCACGCCCAAAAACAAGGACGTGCATCCTGCAGGGACCAACCCAGCTCTGGGCCAGTGCAGGGAATTCCAAACTTGGAAGAAGTGATTGAAAAGTCAGCGTACTCATCTAGTAAGAGCATTTGGCACAGCAGCTAACTACGTCCCGAGTCAGTAAGAGGCTCCTAAAGCAGTTTAAAAGCACTAAGCCTGATCACTCCTCCCATGAAGCCCAAAGCCAGCGCAGCCACTTTCAGAGCAGGGAACTAGACATCCGTGATTTGTGCTGGCACAAGGGAAGCCTGCAGCAGAACCAGTTCCTTTCTGTTGCACTCTTTAATTATAAACTCTCTCTCCTTTTTGATTGCTATCCATTTTGGGATCGCTCTGATTTTACAGCCAGGAAAACGCGGTGCTATAAGCTGCATAAAGCATTCAAAAAGCTCACCACAGTTACTGCCAGACATGGAAAACCAGAGGTTGCTCTCACCTCCTGAAGCTGGGATTCTTTCTTCTTAGAAGACAAGTTTAAGTGCTTTTCTAGGACACCACAATACTTCTCCGTCTCCTTGTCGTATTTCTTTTTGGCATCCTACAAAATAAAACAAAAAATGTGACGCTGAACACAACGCCACCGGGGCAGCCGCGAGGATCCACGGCATCCCTATAGCATCGTGCAGGACTGCGAGTCTCGGGCGGGAGCTAACCCCCTTCTGCACAGCACGAGACGGGACCAAGGCCAAGGGGCATCAGCTGGAAGTGGGCGAAGCTGCTTTTATCCGTGACCATCGCGCAGCTACAAGAAAGTGGCTTGCGCTGCCAAAATCCAAGACTTGGGGGAGCCCCTCCTCTATTCCCAGGGCCCAAGGCTCAGCAAAACATCCAGGTCCAGGGCTGGCCCAAAGACAACACAGCAAGGAAAGTGCTTCCTAACCAGCTAACCAGCACATCGTCACAGTTTCACATCCTGTCCCGCCACCCCTCGCAATGGCTTATCCTCTGCGTCACTCAGGACCATGACACAGTAATTTGGCTGTTTGTGGCAGGAGCATTAAAGGAGGATGTCAACCGTAACTTTTCTTTTGCACCGCTCATCCCAGCCTTGCCACCCCGACATGCCAGTATGAAATCCACCACTGACACCTGCTAATAACCGGCTCCTTTCTGAAGCACCCCTTTTTGTCTGTTTTTTTAGCTGCACGAACCACGACAGCCTGGCCGGGCTGGGCTGCACCGCGGTGCTGCCACGGCTCCTGTGCCAGCAAGGAACTGGGCACACCGCTGCCATGCAAACACGGCCCTGCCGGGCTGGCATGTGCTTCTTGCAGGCAGCAGCAGGTTGTTATAACAACAGGAGAGCCGCAGACAGCGGTTTAAATTTCAGAACAAAGGCAGGAAAGAAAGGGGGGGCCAGGCTGTCTCACAGCCGCCCTCAGCCACACCGGTGCTTCCCTGGGCTCGCCCGTCCTGCCAGAAGCCGTCCAAATTCCCATGCAGCCGCCCAGTGACACACCGGAGGTGGGGAGCGCAGACTGGGGGGCTCAGACGACTGGGAACCCCTCTAAGAAAATATTAATTCTGGTTTGCAGGAAGAAAAAAAAAAAGTTCGCTTCAACTGGCATGTGATTTTTGGCCCTTGGCACATTACTTGGTTGTGGGTGAACTGGGAACATCGAGGCACTTTCACAGGAGCTGGATCGTCCCCGTCCCCATCCCGCAGCAGTGCGCAGCCGTTTCCTCCCATGCCCATGCCCAGCAGGGCCCATCCCCGCAGCATGCCAGGTCCCGGCCACGGCCATCACCGTGCGGCTCTGGGCTCTGTCTCCCAGAGGAGACAGTGGCTCGGTGCAGCTGCAGCCTACCTTAGCAGCCCCGATCTGCTCCTTGCGAAACTTCTCCAGCGGCGTGATCAGCACTTCGCTGGCATTCTCGATCTACGGGCAAAGATGGGCACAACTCACCCGCCGCCTCCGTGCTCCTGCCCCGGTCCCAGCCGGGCTGGTGCAGCCCTTTTCCCCAGCTGAGCCCCAGATGCCCGAGCCCCTCAACAGCCTTTCCCACGGAAACCCTCCTGCAGCCCACGGAAACCCGCACGCTTCACCCTCTCCAGCTCTGCGCTGGCTGAGGACCCGGGGAGGCTGAGGGGCTTGTACCAAACCTGCTCCTCATCCCAGCGAGCCCTACCAGCACCAGTGCTGGCCATTTTCCAACAGCAAGACACCGCTACTGATGCTCTTCAAGCGTCCCCCCTCATCAAGTTCACCTTCCCCTCCCTCTGCTCGCCCCTGCAGCTCTGCCCTGGGTGAGGGAAGGGGCACTGGGGCTTGCAGCTGCTACACGCCACGGTGCCCCGGGTGCCACACCAGCCACCATGCGCAGAGCCGCAGGTGGCAGCAGTGGTGCCACCACCCACCCAGCTCCCCACGGACGGGGCCGTACCATGCGCATCCGCTCGTCCTCCAGGTTCCGCAGCACCGTGGCAAACTCCTGCAGAGACTTGGCTGGAAGGGACACACCCACACGGTCAGCATTTCACATTTTATTTTCTTTTAAATTAAGAGAGAGACTGAACAGGGGTTTTTTGTTTGGTTGGGTTTTGGGGGGCTTGGGGGGTTGGTTGCTTGGGGTTTTTTATCATCTTTACTCTCTCCTCAGAAAGGCTTCCAGTTGCCTCCAGAAGTAACTGGTAGCAAAGCATCCCCAGCACCGTGTTCCCACCTCCACACCACACCTTCATCTCAAACCTGCCCTACCCAGCAGCCGGTTGCTGATCAGCCCTACGGCTCAGCACTGGCCTCAGCCACGCTCGGTGCACGAATGGCAGCTCACCAGCGTGTGCATCGCAGCAAGGGGACTTGGATGAGAAAGCTATTTTTGCTGAGAGACTGGGCACAAATAAATAAGCAAAGTTAAATCAGGGCTAAAGCTCATTTGCTCTCCTGGCTCCAGATGATGTGCACAATAAGCTCTAAAAGTTCAGCTGGGGCAGAAGCGGGATAACATGGAGCAAAGCGGCTGAAGCTGCTGCCCTGGGCCATGAGAAGCTCCGTGGTGGAGCCGGGCTCGGTTCGGAGCGCGCTGCCAGGGTCTGCACTGCTGGCTGCTGTCAGCACAGCAGGTGCCTGCCGGGTCCTTGCTCCTGCAGCCGGGCAGCGAGGCTGCTGCTCCTCTCCTTCAGTTCACAGCCCCCTGCAGTGTATTTAGCCATGACCACATCTCCAGATCCCTGCTCTCCAATGCAAACAGGCCGGATAATCTAGATGGTTTCAGATACAGGCAATCTTCTTCCTTTCCTGTCTGGTAGGGCTAGATTTAGGCCAAGAAGCAGCAACTGATTTCCTTAGGAAGGCTTTGCTGATGCTGAACCAGGAGAAATATGCCATTTCCAGAAAGCAGGAAAGCACCCAGACAAATTCCCGGGCCCCTGGGCATCCTCATGCGTGTTTCTCCCCCATACCGTGCTCAGCTCAGGGGTCTGGAGCGTGGCTTCAGGGCTACCCATGGCACCAGTGCCCAGGACTCACCTATGCAGATCTCATCATCTGTTTCAGCATCGCCGATGCAGCGGAATTTAAACTCGTTGAGGGAGTCTGCAAACTTGCGCTTGGCTGCAGACAGGTCTGCCGAGAGAGCGGGGAGAGGGGAAAAGGCAGATGTTAGAAAATAAAAGAGCCCACCAACGGCACGATGCAGGCGGACGCGTAATCCCAGCCGGCAAGTCCCCATGGAGGGACCCATCCCATGGGGCTCCTCTGGCACCAGGAAACCCCCAAGAGCGCTGCCCTTCTCCTGCACCCATCCCAGGGACGGGGCTCTGCGGGGTCCCGGCCAGCGCCTGCCAAAATACACTGCAGGAGATGAAACCTCAAAATACCATGAGAACCATGCAGGAGCTCAAGCCCAGTGCTACGAGGCAATGGCAATCGGTGGGGCAGGGCGGCACTGCTGGGGCAGCTCCCGCGCTGTCCCCAAGAGACAGCACCTCTGCACAGGCTCCCAGTCCTGCTGAACGAAGGCACCACGTACGGGTGATAATGCAGAGGTTTATTGCTTTCCAAGCTGCAGATTCTCTTTGAGATCTGAATCCTATTAAGTTATTACTTGCCGTGACCTGAGCAGATCCAGGATTGGCTTTTCAAACCGGCCCCGTAACCCTGCACGCACAGACACACACGCTCCCGGGCACTCTGAGGCCACCGGCTTGGAGGGGAACTTGTACTTGAGCAACATGAGGGACTGCAGGCACTCAGACGGCGTTACGAAGACATAATGCTAATTCCCCTACGCATTTCTTCACTCAAAGTCCAAAAATTCAGCGGTTTTATTCCTTTCCAGTCACAGGTGGAAAACATGCGTGTGCACACAAAGGCCGTTTCCTCCTCTCGGACACCAACAGCCAAAAGATAACCACAAAAGAATTCAAGCGTTTTGCTTTCCCCGTGGGATAAGGAAGTTTACAGCTTTCTCCAAGTATTAAAGCTGTTCTCCCAGTGTCTCTGCTTAAAGCCCTGGGGCTAATCCTGCCCACAGTTCAGTCCCGGCTGCCTTTGCACAACTGCTTCCTAAGGCAGCAGGAAACCACCCAGCAAACGCAGGCAGGGAGAGGGAAAGTGCCAGGAGCTTTCCTGGCAGAAAAGTACAGCGGGGGCTTCTCCAAGGAGCAGCCAAGGAGCCATGGCCAAGGGAACCCGAGAGCGGAGCATCCACACTTTCAAAGCGTGGTTCACATGAAACGGCATTTGCATTTTGCTCCCCAGACGAAGGAACGAGCACCGCTGACACCCTGCCCATGCCCGGGGCTGCTGGGAGCCTCTGCCTGCGCCTACGGGAGCAGACGGTTTTGGGGCAGCTTCCAGGGTGCTCCTGCTGGGGTTTAAAAGAGAGACTCACGGGGGGTGGGAAGGGTTTGCTCCAGCTCTGTGGTTTGGGCGCTGATGGAGTGAAGCAGGCGAAGGGCACCAGAGGCACCAGGACTGTCCGCGGGCAGCTCTCGGGGCACGCCGGCTGCTGCGCACCCGTGGACGGGCAGGGCTGGGGCCACCTGGTAGCACCCAGCCCGGCACAGCTCTCCCCACTCTCCTCCCCACGCCGGCGCCGTTGCTTTCCGCAGCGGAGCAGCCCCCCTTCCCTCGCCGGGGCAGCCGGAGGGCTCGGGGACTTTAACCCGGTCCCAGGAGCCAGGCAGCCTCCTGCCTCCTCTGGAATAATAACGAAGATGACGTTAATGACTTAAGGAGCCATTTCCTCTCCCTCAGCTCTGTGCTGACCGCCAGCCACGCTCTCCTCACCGCACACCACGGCCTCGCTGATACCCTGCCCACGTTACACGCAGCAGGGACCACACATGAGCCAGAGTGAAGCAGAGAAGCCTTTGGAGCCGGCGGCACCCATCAGCAATGGTCCACAGCGCTTATAAATAGGCAAGGGAGAGGCAGAGGGAGAAGGAGATAATTCCCAGTGCGACGGCGATAAAGGAGGAACGCTGGCAGCCACTCGCTGAACGACATGGCCAAGTCGCAGGGGTGAAGAGGATGCTAAAATTAGCAGCAGGCTTGGCCAGAAAAGGAGAGAGGGGCACCCGCACCTGCACCGCACCCCCGGGTGCAAGCGAGGAGCCCACACGGAGGCGCCTCATCGTCCTCCCTGTGCCACCCACCATTAGACCCATCCGCACTCCTAGCATCCTGTTTTTCCTAAAAGCTTGAACCTCTCATCTACATTTTGGGGAAAAAACTCTCCAATGGAAGGAGCCAAAGCTCCCGGCTGCGCTGCGGGCAGGGGCGCACAGGGAAAGCGGGGAGGGTGCTCACCCCTCCGTGTGCCTGCTCAGCTCCCAAGGCTTGTTCTGCCCCAGTGGACGAGCAAACCCAAAATCCTACAAAGGCTCGACAGAAACTTCTGCTTCCTCTTGTGCGTGAGTAAAAGCACCCAGACCCCACGCATGAGTCACAGCCAGGCTGCGCCAAGGGCTGTGGAAGTTTTGCTTCCAAGTTCTCCGGCTGGCTTCACCAGTCGACCACAACACCAGGGAAAACCACCGCAAAGCCAGAAAAATCCTTCTGCCTGAGCAATGCGACCAGCTCGGGGTCCGGGCACCAGCGGGTGGTGGTCCTGCACGGGGAGAGCCGGGAGAGCCGGGCAAGCCGGGATGGCCTCAGGGACGCGCGGGTGCCGGCACAAGCAGCGAGGCTGCAACGTGGCTGCGGGGAGAGTGCAGCGGCAGCCAGCCCAGGGGTGCTCAGACGTGGGCGCACAGCCTGCGGCCCTGCTGCCGATGAATCTTTCCTGTGCCCATCGCGCCTCGCGGCTGCAGCACAGAGCAGTGAAGATCTCCGGGGACAGTGAGGAAAGGGCGATGTCTGGCAGAGGCATCCCAGGAGGTGAAAACAGCCCTGCGCGAGCTGCTGAAACACCAGGAGGGCGGGAGGGCAAGCGGTGGCCCCTGCCACCCCGGGGCTGCAGCCACCTCGGGACGGTCTGGGGTGAAGCCGCTGTGGAGCCACGTGCCTGCCTGCGCCCAGGATCCGAGACAAAACCAGGCGGAGAAGGCAGCGGCCACGCAGCAGCAAAGCAGATCTCCATCCCACCTGCAAGGTAGTGCCGGCGTACCTGCTAACACAGCCGGGGCTGCTCTGCCCGGCACGCCACAGCGCGCAGTGAGTGCACCTGAATTACTGTCTCCGGTCAATACACATCGTGCTAAGGTAACAACCAAACGTGCCTTCCGAAGCCCCGCCGTGCCCACCTGTCCTCCCCTCCACTCCAACACAGGCCCGTCCTGCCCCACAGTCCCCACGACCGTGACTCATTCCTCTCCCCTCTGCAGGCTGACCGTCCCGCAGGAGCGTTGCTATCGCAGTCCTCCTCCTCATCGTCATCCCATGGACACCCTTTCCCACCCCCAGGCTGGCGGGGACGGGACGATCCCTTCAGGAAAGTCCACTTGACAGAAAACAGGCACCCGCACCGCATGCCAGAGGTGCAGCTGCGTAGCTCCAGCAACCAATAATCAAAATAAAATGCCCTTTTAAGAGTGATGTATTGGCTCGTTACTGCGATACAGGGTTACCCGCTCAACCGTTTAGGGGAGCAGCCCAGCAGCATTCCCCTTCCTGAGCACGTCCCTTCCTGGAAGGGAGTTTATGACCTGAACCAAGTGCAATGGGGGAGAAAACTGCAGAGGACGGGGACAAGTGATGTGGAAGATGTGACCTCGCGAAGGGCAGAGGTACCGGCAGGGGCCCGTCCCGGCAAGGAGGGAGTTGGAGCTGAACTCCGAGCTCTGATCTCGTCTCTGCTGGCAGCAGGTCGGAGAGCAGTGATCACAGACGGAAGGAGGCGGCCGGCTCCCGCTGACCCTCACTGCTCATCCCCAAAGCACCCGGCATCGCTCGTCTGTCAGCACGGCAAAGCTGAGCGGCACGAAGGGCGCAGGCAGGGATCTGCCTCTGGGCTGCTTGCTGCCTGCTGCGGCTTGAGCAGTTCCTGCACAACTCCTGAGCCATAGCTTTGCTTTTTTTGTGAACAGTCCCCCAGGAAATGCTCAGGAGCCAATTCTGGCCGTGCCTCTGAAGCACCGCCACTCTGCCCGCGCGGCAGGGGACGGAGACTCTCACGGAGCCCTGCCCTGCCGGCACCCAGGGTCCTGCCCGGGTGCGCACCACAGAGGCAGCTGCTTGCAGAGTCAGAGCAGGGGCGCGTGCGTGCCACCGAACACCGCAGCACCCGTCCCTCGCACAGCAGAGACACGCTCAGCACCCTCACCGTGCACTGCATCGTCCCCATCCACTGCATCCCCACCATCCACTGCAGGAACAGCGCAGAGGGGGGATGGCTCCCAACAGGGCAGAGGGCAGCTGCCTGTGCCTGGAAGCAGCCCCGGTTAACCGCTTTGCCCGTCCCTCCTCGCTTGAGCCCAGCTCAGGGGTCAGCCCGCTCCTCCCCTGGTACCCCACACCTCTCCTCCTCCCTCCACCAGCCAGGGAGACGGGTAATTGCTGGCTGAGGTCCCATCCCAGCCTCACGCCTCCAGGCACCGGGGCTCCCTCCAAACCCGGCCGAAGCCGACGTTACCCCAGCCCGCAGCAGCCCTGCCGCAAGGGAGCACCTCGCGCTCCCACTGTCTGTCTGCCCGGATCACCCCGGCGTCTCTCCTCCTCCTCCTCAGCGACGGAGAGTTAAATCTTCTTGCTGGGGAGTGGTTGCTGTAACTGCAATGAGACTGAAGTGGTTGGTTTTTTACAGAAAAAGCCCCTTCAAAAGGAATTTGGAACTATTGAAAAAGGCCGTTTATAGAAGGAAGACGACGTGATTTCACAACCCTCCTCCATGCATACAGCACCCCGGGCACAACAGGGACGACCCCGTCCCAGCCAGGTCCGCAGCCAGCGCAGAGGGGCAGCCCCCGCATGCAGGTCTGCCCCGGGGGCACGCTGCTGTGAGACGGCGCAGCCCTGTTCCCCGGGGCGCAGGCGTCAGATCTAATGCATCCCCGGTTCGGGTGACCCAGCACGTAGAGCTTCGGCCACTTCGGGGAAGTCACTGGCACCGCAACCCTGCCACGAGCCACTCTCTCCCAGCCACCGGCTCCCAGCTCTTTCCACAACTTTCTTCCTCAGCTGGACATCTCACCTCTGTGCAACACCCTATCACCCTCTCTCTTTGTGTTCAGTGCTTAAAACATCTTCAGGCTTTCCCAAAGGGACCACAGAGGTAAGGTGCGCTGAAACCTGAAAGCCTGGGCGGATGTACAGCAGGGAGCTTTTCCCTTAAATCAAAATTTATGATTGAGAAGAGATTGCAACTCCTCCACCTGCGTGCTTTTCCTGGCTGGGATGGATGGCTAGGAAACGTGGCCACAGGACACAGTGGGGAACCATAACACATCAAAATGAGACACCAAGAAGACAGACATCCCCTCCTGCCCGCCCCAAGCTCCCCGGTCCCACTGCCCACTTGGGAGCGCGGTGCCCCGGCCCGGCAGCACGTGTTTGCAAGATCAGGTCGGCCAGGGAAAAAGTGACACTACTGGCTCAGAAAGTGGGGCTCTCCCCAAAGCTGCCTTTGCAGCTGGCTTGCTATTTAAGCTGGAAAAAGCAAGACCAGCTCTGGCTCAGCTGCACTATCGGGGCACCAGGGACAGAGGCAGGAGCAGCAGGACGCTGCAGGCGGGTCAAGTGAAAGACAAGCCCTCTGACAAGTCCGGGAGTGAAGGGTTAATGCTGCTGCAAAGGGAGAAAGCAAAGGATGCTGATGAGGCCAGTTGCACGCTGCAAGGCAAGTTCCAGCCCTCATGGTGTCTGACAGAGGTTGTGCTCACACAGAGCGGTATTTCTACACTTCCTGCAAAGAAAATTGCTCAATAGCCTATATTTAATGCTCAATTGGACAACAGGAACCGAGACTCCTGCCCCTTCCTTCCCCCGTGGAAGGGCAGGCTCAGGCTGCGCATCCCCCGCAAGCCCCCAGAGAGGGATGGGAGGGTCCCAGGCAGCAAAGAGGGACAGAAGGGTCCCTGGCAGCCAGCGCAGGAGCCTGTCCCCTCCTCGTTGGCACCTCTGGCACCTCTGCCTGGCTGCCAGCGGTGGCACTGCCTGTCCCCTCCCAGCAGCACCGGCAGCCCCACTGCCCCAAGCGGGTTCCCAGCCCCCTCCCTGGGGAGGTGACCACACTCCCACTGACAACCACAAGGACAGAAGCCACCAGCTCCCCCCTCATGGATTTGACAAGTTCCTTAAAGCTTCTCCAAAAAACCTGCATCTGGCTATTTTTGGCCTGTTTTCACGGCTATTTTTTAAGAAAATGCCTCCAGCCCTCCTTACTGCGTATGTGCCTGTGGGTAAGCAAACAGACTGACGGTCTCGCGGCTGCACCGTGGGGCGTGCCGACACAAGGCCTGGCTTTGCTCCCGGCGCTCTCACCGGGTGCTGACATACGGGCAAGCCTCTTTGGCCCTCCACATGGCAGCTCCGCGTTTGGCACAACAGGAGAAAATGACGGGTCCTGCCTCCCGGGGACAACGGGGGTGAAGCCTCGAGGTCTGCAAAATGCTTTGGGATCTGCACACAGCAGACACCGCACAAGCGCAAGGTCCGACCGTCATCAGACGTCACCTGCCCGGGCTATGGAGATAACACACGTGCACAGAGCCCCGGGCAGTGCCGGTCCGTGACAGTCCCCCGACAGAAACACTTCAGCATAAACAGTGCAAATCCCGAAGAAACAGTTCAAGCAAAGAGAGCGGCGCAGTCTCGCTGTTTGCCGGGGATCTCACCGCGCAGGTGCTGCCACCCCACAGCTCCTGGGTCCGCAGCCCGGCGGGTCACCCCCCGTGCAGCTGCAGCCGCTGCTTCGGGCAGCGCTGCCTGCCCCAGCACCCGCAGGCAGCCAGCCAGGAAGGGGACCAGCGCCATGCACGGGTGCCGTGGGCTGACCCTGAGGCAAACCCACCGCGCCGTGCAAGCTGCTGCGTGCAAGCCATGAGCCTGGCGTGCAGCCGCGCTGCTGCCAGCCCCGGGGAGGGGATGGGGGGGAACTGCGGTGGGATGCGGAGCAGCAAGGGGCAGCTCCTCGCCCCGTGCTCCCCATGGGGCCACAGCGGGGTCTCTGCGGGGTCTCACAGTGTGCAGCTGCAGCAGGGGCTGGTTCACCTCCACCACAGCCTCGATGGCCTGCCAGGAGCCTCCTCCGCCGATGCCAGGGCAGGATCCACCGGGGGATCTGTCCTGCGAAACAGCCCAGGTTTTATATATATAAAAAAGCAAACTCTTTACCAATGCTTCTCAAAAAGGGGTACAAAAATACAGTATAAAAACACAGCCTCCAGTATAAGACTCGCAATTACAGCAGCAGTTTCTAGAACATAAAATCCAAGACAAGCTACTGCGTGAAGTGGTAAGAAAGTGAGGTACAGTCCAGCCGAGCATGCAGGAGCCCAGAGAAGGTGGATCTGGGGGGGTCACCAGCAGAGACCCCCCGTCAGGCTGCAGAGAAAGCAGGGCACAGCACGGCCGCCCCGGCGGCACCTCTGCAGCCCCACACCTCCCCGGCCACAGCAGTCGGCACCGAGCAACCCCACGGCAGACAGGGGCCAGCCAGGACGGGTAATCCAGTGAACAGCCGTTCTAATCAGCAGCCAAAACAGACGGATTATGGCCCGCCAAGGGTGCTTAGAAAGCGGCAATATGGTGTCTGACCTGGCAGCGAGCACCCGCCACCGACGACCACCCGGCGAGCCGGGGCTTTGGGCACAACGCCAGAGCAAAGCCGCCGCGGGCTCATGCAATGCCCTGCGGTGCTCAAGGCTGTCGATGGATGGTGTTTGGGAAAGGCTGGAGCTGGGAACGGACGACTGGATCTGGCCTACAGAGGCACGCGAGCGTTCTGCCGCGCTGCTGAGGTTGGGATGCTCTGACCGAACCGCAGCCCCGCGGTTTGCAGGGGAATCCAGCAACAAGCACCTTGTGCCTGAAAACCAGCGTTCGCAGCCACCAGCATCAAAATTTACCTCCCAAAGGAGCCCAGCCCATGCACTGCTGCGGTCGACATGGAGCATCGGGGCAGCGTCATTAAAAGCTTAATTTGTTCCGAGAGGTTTAAATCCTCTCTCTTTGTGCTTCCCAGAGCAGGTCAGCAAAAGCCCCGCTCCTGCGAGACACTGTGGTCCTCTGGACCCGGCACAATCCCCAAACCACTTTCATACATAATTAGCAATGATTTGTTTGTTAAATAACTTCTCCAATGGGCAGCTGGAGTTACTCAGTGATTTAGGACGGGACTGCAGCTGCTGGCAGGTTCCCCCTCTGATTCATCATTCGAGTAAATATATAAAACCAGATGAGCAGAGACTACTCCACCTCCAGCAGCAGCTTCTGCCGTCGCGTTCGTGCATAAAACCCTGTGGAAAGGCTGCCCTGGCTCGGCATGTGCCAGAGATTGAGGTTTGAGGGTGCCACACCAAGCGGGAGGTGACCCCAAGGAGGGGTGCAATGGGCACAGTCCCTGCGCTCACCCCACGCGGGATCCCCCGAGGCAGGGAGAGCATCGCTGCCGGGGCGTGCTGTGGCCCCGCAGCACCCCCAGACCCCATTTCGGTGCCTTTACGGCACACGCAGCCTCCAGCCGAAACGCAGCACCGAGCCTCGTCTCACCAGCGCACGCGGGGAGGCCAAACCCCGCCTCCCCAAATCCCAAAACTTCATTTCACCATGGAAAGTTTACAAATACATATACCCCACGAACCACGCTTCAAGAAAAAAAAACCCAAAACCGCTCGGGCGTGCTAAAGCGCAGGAAAAATTAAGCCATCTGTCTGAGATGGCCCCAAGATTGAAGATCCAGGAGGTGCCACAGCTTCTGCTCAGCCTTTTACTGCAACCACGGGAGCACACTGCACTGCTGCCCAGCCAAGGCATCACCGTATGCCTCGCTTCACACACTCAACGTGGCTTCATACGGCAAAATGTTTGCCAGAGGGACAGAGAACCCATTGTCGGATGAATGGGACTATTGACTGGGCTCAAATAGCAGATCAGATTTGAGTAACATGCTGAAGACATGAATTATTTCCATGGTATTTCAAGAGATAAAAGTTCTGTGCTTCATGAAAAACAAAGTTAGCCCTTGGAAGGACTGCCTGATTGCACAGCTAAAATTATCCCGCTGCTGCCCACCAGCCCAGCACGCTGGCCACGTCATCTTGCCACCCCCAAATCAATAACATTTGGAGTTATCCTGGGAGCCAGGCCAGGATAGGACGTTTTTGCAAAGCTTCCTGAGATTCCCAATGAAAGGCACGGAAGCTCCAAGGGAAACGAAGCCGGAAGGACCGCCAGGTCTCCTGGAGAGACAGTTGGATTTCCAGGAAGACGGAGGAGGTTTCACACCCCAGGGACACAAGGTGACCCTCGCCCACGGCAGCCGAGGTTGCAGGCGTCTGCCCTCAGCGGCCCCGTTTGAAGGTGAAGGGGAGCAGCCCGGCTGCGGGGAAAAGGAGGGTTTGCTGGCAGCGGTGGACTTTGCCCGTGTATCACCGGGCAGGTTGTGCCAAGGAAGAAAGGGGCAGCTTTAAAAAAAAGAGAAAGCAAGAAGGAAGCCCCTACCCGGCTTGCGGGCTGGGGCCATTGCTCTCTTTGGAGGGGCAGGGGAAGGCAGCCCCTTTTCCTGCAGCGAGCCCTCGCAGAGAGGGCAGGAGCCTGACCTCGGCCCCCATTTGCCAGCTCCAGCCCTGGGCACCAGCTCACCAGACCCCCAGCAGCAAGATGCCACTTCACCGAAAACTTTAAAATCAGTAAAAACAGCTTCAGGGAGATAAGAGTTGCGTGGGACTCTCCAAAACATCTGGTCACGGATGCATGAGGCATCACAGGCTCCTGCCTGCTCCTCCCGTCACCTGTGCTAGAAACGGTCCAAAGGTGCAACGCCTGTTTTGGTAACCCACTCAAAAAAAGCCCGTGGCGGCGGCTGGAAGTCAGGCTGCTGGCAACCCCACAGCCCGCCGGCACGGCTCAGCCCGGCGTGACATCCTGAGCAGGGGCTCAGGGCTCCCACAGCGCAGGAGGCGAGAAGCTGCTTCCTTTGACTCACGCTGCTCCGGCCACTCTTCTATTTCCAGCGGCCGCCTCCCCGTTCGAGGAAGCCGATGGTTAATCAGAGCCCTCGCCCTTCTGCCCCCACTTCTCTGACCTGGATCCAGCCCTGCCCTTTCTCAGTTTCTGGACATTTTAGCCCGATGCGGAGCCTGCTTTGCCACAGACACTTTGAGCAGGGGTCTCACCGCCACCCTCCATCCTTCCTGTTCAGCTTTTCTTAGCACTTGCCCATCACTTCCTCTTGCAACAAAACCCGAACAGCAACTTTCATGACTCAGATCTCACGGTGGCTGAGACGCTTCAGAAACCCCGTGAACTCGACAGCTCTGCCCATTCTCCCCCTCCCCGCACCGCTGGCAAAAGAGTAACTGGCCAAGGCAGCAGGGACGGGTTAACGAAGCGGTTAATGAAGTGATCCTCACCGCTGCTGAGGGCTGCACCCAAAGGGACCCTCGCTTCAGTGCCGGGCACTTGAACCGCGAAACAGCGATGGGCTCAACAACCTCTCCATCCCTCCAGGAAAGGAAAATGCAGGGAGGCTCCCGTCTGTCCTGCCCTGCGTGGAAACTCTGGATTATTTTCTCTACTTGCCCAAGCAGGATTTTTCAGAAGTAACCGCTCCAAAGCAGAGCCCTCAGTTTAGTGCCCAGCACGGTTTGGCCCTGCCCCAGTTCTGCGTTAACCGGGTTATTTGTAGAGAGGAAGGAGGCACGTAATGAGCTGCAGCAGCTCTCGGTTCAGAGACACGGGTGGAGAGCGGACAGATGATGCCGAGTGGGAGCAAAGGAGAGTGATAGAAAATAAAATTACTTGAGAAACCCAGGAGCAGGCTGCAAGCGCAACCTGCACAAGCCAGGTTGGTAGAGCACTGCGAGCCGTCTCTACCTGCGGTCAGGACAAGGAAGGAGAACATAAAACCCATGAACGATGAACGATGCCAGTGATCCCCAGTAAGGCTTCCCGTTTCTGGAGACGCTGAGAAGACAGATGTCTGCAGCTGCAGGAAGGCACATCCTAAAGCGGGTCCTTGCTCCCGGCAAGGAGCACCAGGGCTCAGAGTTTAGGCGAGCGGCAGCGAGCAGAGCCCTCTCAGCAGTGGCTGGGAACCACCAAGAAACCCCCAGGATGGTCTTTGAGGATTAGGGGCACGAAGCCGGGTACCAACACAGCGTCAGGCGGCTTCCATGCTGACCGTCACCGTGTTGGGAACCAGCATGCCGGATCGCCACAGCCGCCCTCCCTCCCACCCACCAGCACCACGCGGAGCCCCCCACGCCCACCGCCTGGGGGGCTTCCCGGTGCATTGCATGAACGTGGCAACATGCCGGTCCTCCCACAGCCCCCCAGAGCATCGCTGCCCACGGCCCGTTCACGCCCGGGGAAGGGGCAGCGGCTTGCACCAGGGCACAAGCATGGTCCATGTGCGTGAGGAAGGTCAGCATCCTCGGGGTGCCACCCCCACGCTCCTGTGCTGGTCCTGAACACCGAAAGCGTTTCGTGCACTTAGCAGCAAAACAAAACAGAACGAGATTTCTCCGCTTCCCCACCCAACTACCATGTCTGGCACTTTTCCCCGTGTTTGTTTTTGTTCACATCCTGGTGTTGTTTTATGGCAGAACTCGCCAGCCCGACCCAACCTGCAGCCGCGGCAGCAAGCGGCGGCTGAGCCGGCAGCAAGTTTGCCGGCGGGCGGGCTGGGGAGGCGGCCAGGCGTCAGAGCCAAGGGAGGGAGCTCAGGTGGGAGCAGACAAGGTCTCCAAATAAAATCAAATGTAAATATTCAACACTCGAACACAGAGGGAGGGATGCATTGAAACAGAAAACGCGGGCAACGGCCTAAGTGCCTGGAAAACTTCAGGAACGCGGTAATGAAATGGAAAACTACTGCCCCGGCTGGCATTTCCAAAGGCAGCTGAATGCACAAGCAAAAAACATTGTGAAGAAGCAGTAGTGAAAATCCCCGTATCACAACCAGGGCCAGGGCCAGGGCGAGGCATTTGGGAACAGTGCTGCCGCAAGGAGAGCGACGGCACACCTGCGGAGAGCGGCTGTCCTGCTGCTCCGTGCTTCCTCAGCTGTAAGCCTGAAACCATGGAAGGTATTTCCAATTTCTTCCAGGCGACAAGGATTTTGAAAATTGCATTTTCCCCCCCATCTGCAAGCCGCCCCGCTGCCACTGCTCCGCTCTCCTGCCAGCACCAGGCGGGTCGTGCAAACACATCCAGCCTTACACCTACGAGTAAATTGCCTCTGACGGCACGATGGAAATGCCACGCTTTACTCACAGCTCCCCATTTTCCCCCCAGCTCCCTCGCTGGGGGAGAGTGGGTGAGCCCGTGACAGTGTAACGTGCTCCCCTGCTAATTATAATTTTTCCCCTGAGCCTTTTCCGTTTCTCTCCTCTCCAAACCCTGAAACGACCCACAGAAAGGCGGCAGATTACTTTACCCTTGTTGCCACAATAATTCATCGACTGGAGCCTGGAATCACATTTCATTAGAATAAAATGCCCTGCCCGAGACAGCTAATCGATTTAGAGGATGCTAATCCAGAAGAAATTTGCTCCTGACCCAGGCAGTGCCCATTAGCGGAGCAGAAGGCCGGGCAGGGGTCTCGCCGGGCGGGGGGATGCGTTGGCAGAGCCCCCGGCCAGACACCACACGCCGGGTGGGAGCAGATTGCCTCAGGCACCAGCCACGCATTTGGATTAGCTTGTTATTAAACCTAATTAGTTAATAGCTGGCCCCGCAGGGAGCTGGCTTGATTTCTCAAGGGGCAGATGCCGAAGCATCGGGGTCCCGTGGGGGACGATGGGTCTATGGACCCCCGCGCCCCGGGCAGGGAGCGGACCTGCGCCCCATCCCTGCGGGCAGCACAGGCAGGACAGGAGTCCTCTCCGGCACATCCCAGCCGGCACGTGGCACATGCTGCCCACGGCGAGGGGCGATGACTCGTCTGTCCCCCTCCTCGGCTTGGCAGCCACCCCTGTGCGAGGGGCCACGTCCTGAGGGGCTGCATCCCAGCAGTGGCTCTCGCCAGCGCTGGTGTGCCCGCAGCCAGGGCAGGAAAGCATGGTCAGCTCCCAGACCCTCGAAAAGCATTTTTGCAGCAGCCTGCTTCCTTCTCCTCCCAAGGAAGCTGCGGAAATCCTTTTGTCTCCAGTGCTCCTCCACCTCAGCTGTAAGAACAGGAAAAATCCCACTGCGCTCACAGGAACATCACCGGCAAGTGAGTCAATTTTTCCTGCTTCGGCAGGGAAAAAAAAAAATAAATAAATTAAAATCTCCAGCAGAGCCCGGGGAGGCACGCAGGCTGAGAGACGGGATGCGTGGCCCAGACCGCATCGCTGCCTTTAACCTGGGCTTTCTCCCAGCCTTCGTGGCCACCGACACTGAACGGGCTGGGAACGCAATACCGGGAAACGCTTCCCGGCTCCCTGCAGACCACCCTCACCCAAACGCTCCCAGGAGGCTCCTGCCCCGAGCAGAGCCCCGCTCCCCGCGGCAGCGCCTGCCTCCCCAGCTGGAAGGAGCGGAGCCCCAGGCGCCCGGGGGGTCCCACCGCTCCTCCAGGGACGGGGCGAGGGCAGGGCCTGCCCCCCAAACCCTGCAAGAGAAAGGCAGAGCTGCCGCTGCCCCTGGGCATGCGGGGGAAAGCCGGGGAGAGCCACCCAACCGTTCTGCTCCGCAATGGGGTTTTTTTTTGTAAAACATTGCTAAGCAACCAGCGCTCCGCGAGGGCATGGTTCCGGACAGACGCTGTTTCATCTAGAAAAAGAAAAAAAAACAGCAAAGGGATGCTCTACCGGGTAGTACTATTAAAAAGGCACACACCAGCTTATTTTACAGGCCACTCGGCCCGTGCAGAGAACCCGTTACACTTCCCTCATTGAGATACTGGTGCAGGAGCAGAAGCCACTAAAAAGAAAAAAGCACGTGGGTGTGCACACACGTACATGCATGCACACCACATGCAGCACGTCGAGCGCATGGGGGTAACGGCAACTGAACGCAGGTTGCAATAACATCCTCGAGCACATCACTGCATGTGACGTGAACCTTCCTGCTGCTCCGCCGGCCCCGCTGCAGGACGGGCAGCACGGCACGGCACGGCTACCTGCCAGGGAGCTAGGCAAACCCTGGGGAAAAAGAAAGTTCTTATTTTCTTATTTTATGAGCTATTTATGGCCCGGCTGTAGATAAACAGTCCATTTCTTTTTAAAATATCATTTTATGCTGCAGCCCAGAACAAAGGGAGCAGTTTTGTCTTTTGGGAATAAAAAAAGAGAGCCACCTAGCTGGGCTGGCACGGGGCAGAAAGCACGCGTGCCGGCGGCCGCCCAAACGGGCACTGCGCCGCAGCGATGCCCCCGCCTGCCCGCGGCGCCTGCTGGCTGCCCCTGGTGCCGGGGTGCCACGGGGAGCACCGCACGCCGGCCGCGGGTCTGAACCAGAGGGAAGGGCGAGGGAGCAGCACCTGGGCCCTTCGCTGGCCCCTCGCCCCCACGCTGGCACAGGCAGCCCCGGCCCCCGCACGGCTGCGCCCGCCGATCCACGTGCGGGAGCCAGATGGTCCGGAGGCTGGTGTACTTCCCACAAACTCCAGCTAGAAACCGGCTTGGCATCACCGCAGAGACGTCCCCTTCCCCCACTGCACCGCGGCCCCCGCTCTGCAGAGCATCCCATAGCCGCCGTCCCTCCCCGGCACACATCCAGCATCCCAGACACGCCGCGACCCCCAGGCTCCCATCGGCAGGTGGGAGCAGAGGCAGAGAAGTGCAGTTCCTGGTTGCTCCAAGCCACGCTTGAGACCATCCTTGCTATTAAGGGCCCGGGTGATGCCCTAACGAGCACACCTCGTCAGGAGCGTGCAGCCTGTAGGCCCAGGGCCACCAGGCACTTGCATGGAGCAATGGAGAGGAGCAGGTGGAAGCGCCTTTGCGGGGCGGTGGAGGGGAGCGTGCCAGGAAAACAGGGAAAACAGCCTCGGCTCCGCCGGCCGCGGTGACAGCCGCTCGCGTGCCCAGGGGAGGAGGGAGGGATGATTCACACCAAACAGCCGAGAAGCGAACAAGCTGTGCGGGTTTCGCTATGAGCTCCCCCTCGCTTTGCCTCCCCTCCCCACCCACAGCGGTCACGCTACAGCTACTCATCATGCCACATCCGAACCCGGCTCCTTTGGGTCTGCTTTAAACCAACGGATCAAAAAAAACCCAAGCAGAGCGATGGATACCCAGCAAAGCCCGTCCTCCAGCTGCCCCGCTGCTGGACGGTGTGGAAGGGCTGCCCAAAACACCCCGAACCAGAACCACCACAGCACGGGCAGGGTTTGCTTTGGCACGCTGCCGTTGCTGCCCCTCGCACAGGGTGGGGGTTTCTGATACCCCTTTGCTCGGGTGGAGGGATGCAAACCCCCGGAGCATCCCTGCCCCGTTTTGTGCGTGGCTGCAGCCGCTGCTCCGGCCATGG
This sequence comes from Ciconia boyciana, assembly GCF_034638445.1. Lineage (NCBI taxonomy): Eukaryota > Metazoa > Chordata > Aves > Ciconiiformes > Ciconiidae > Ciconia > Ciconia boyciana. Next base: position 1,611,519 of record NC_132942.1, read on the forward strand.
CGTTGCTCCCTGGGTTTCCGGGAGAAGCACACGATGATTTCAGGGTGCCTGCAGGGAGGGGGTGAGGGCAGAGGGGTCGGCGGGCCCCCTCTGCCAGCCGGGGAGGGGGCCGGCAGCACGACGAGGGCTGACCCCGCTCGCCCCGTCCCATCCCAGCTGCAGGCTCCTGCCCGGCTGGGATCACCCAGGGAAGCGCCGCGTGCGCCAACCTGCAGCAAGCACAGGGACACGCGGCAGAGCCCCAGCACCACTGCCTCCCACCCTCCCCGCAGCAACCATGGGAACGGCATTTCCTCGCACACATTTTCAACGTCTTTGTGAGTTGTCACCCCCAAAGAAAAAAAAAAAGGAAATCAAAACAGCCCACTGCCCCCAGCCCGTGTCCCGGGGCACGCAGGTAACACCACGCACACCGCATGCACCGCTCGGCGCGGTGGGATTGCAGGAACAGACAGAGACACGGATGCGGCTGTGCTGGCACATCTGCAGCCTTGGAAAAACGGCCTCTTGACCCAAACCAGGCAAATCTGCTCCATGCTGGAAGTACGAGCAGGACTCAGCAGGTAGCCAGCTCCTGGCACCGGAGGAACACAGGGACATCCCACCCAGCCCCTGGGAAAGGCCCACATCCCTCTCTCCAGGTCCATCCACCTCCTCAGATTTTTCTCCCTGCGCAGAAGCATGCCCTTCCAGGTTACGCCAGCTTCGGCAGCACAGGCAGTCCCAGCCCTGGCCTCACAAAGCTGCTGTTTATTCCCCAATCCATCCCCCGCCAAGCCAAAAGGATTGAGTTTAACCTGACATTGGACACTCGGGCAGTGCTGGTGCCACGGCTGGGCAGAGGCACGCACAGGGCCAGCGGCTTCTCCAGACACCATCATCACACTGGTGTATCGGGACATGTGCCCAGAGGTGCTCTGTGGCACGCTCCCAATTAAAAAGATCGCCGAACCCTGTTAATGAGCCTTCTGCCAGCATAATTTAAAAGACGTAATCACGAACGCACACTCTCCTGCATGCCCAAGCCCTTCTGCTCACCAGCTTCCCTTGTTGGCACTGCCGAGAGGCCGGATCTGGCTGCAGCCCAGCGCAGCGGCTCACGGCACCAGCTCGGTGGCTAGCACAGGACGCAAGGAGCCCACCCCGCTCGGGAGCTTGGCTCTCACCATCGGTCCCCCAAAACGCCAGCACCGAGGGGTCGCAGCTGCGCACAGGGGGACCCACGGGCAGCCCCAGGGGACCCCCGGGGAGATGCGCGAACGATGCCTGGGGATGTCATCGCAAACCTCCTGCACAGATCAGGGCCGCAGGCAGTGCACGCGGGTGAACCACTGCAACACCCCGGCAGGGCGAAAGGCTGTGGCATCCCGAGTTTTCCTTCTTACAATCAGGCTGAGCCACGCAGGGTAAGCGTGCAGTCCTCCGGAGCCAACACTGGCTGCACAGCGATCCCTCCGCGACTCGCGGTGGAGACCCACCATCAGAAACAAAGAGCATCTCCCGAGCAGGAACACATTCCTGTTGCTAATTTCCACCAGGGAGGAAGAGGAGGAGCTTTCAAGTTGTGCTGAAAATAAAGCAGAGTCTTATCATTTGTAGTACTCGTTTGAATAAAATACCAGACAAGCTATAAAATATGTGACTGCACAAGCCACACAGGTCATGCAAAGGAGGAAGAAGCCCTCTTTGCCTTCGGCCCTGCTGGGGCAGGGGCAGGACTGTCTGGCTGAGCTGTAACCACGTACTTTGCCCACAGCACAAAGTATTCCCCACACCGAACATTTCCTACCACCCACTGAAAGCAACGGGGGGGGGAAATACACCCTGGCACAGGGGAGCCACATTACAACTTCGCTGGGTAAACGAAGCAGGAAAAAATCAGAAGCAACTCATCTTAGCAACCAAACCCCAAAACCACATGCTTTCCCCCCAGACTGGCCTTGCGGTTTGCTTGCCCGGCCAAGGCGGAGAGCCCACGGCAGCCACGCAGGGGGTCTGGCTGTGCCCCACCGCTGCAGGGCTCGGTGCTGGCAGAGTCCCCCCCACCCCTCCGAGCACGGGGCAAGCTCCTTGGGCAAAGCCAGCTCCCACCACCCAGGAAGGGATCAGGGTGTCTGCCCGCACAGACACGGTGCCGCTGCCGAGCCCCAGGAAATCCTCCTCGCTGCGAGGCAGCAATTTCCTCAGCACTTGGAAGACACGAAACGGGCTGTGGAGCGAGCACGGCGTGACTCACCTTGGCAGCCCTCGCACCCCATCGCTGCTCGTAGGCGGCCAGCACCGAGCGCTCAATAGCGGCAGCCGAACACCATTTCTGATGGCACAACCAGAGCAGAACCGAACGCAAGCGGCCACAGCAACCCCACAAGGGGTTTGCTTTTATTTTGCACCCTCCAGAAAGTATACTGTTCCTTCTCCTCCAAACCCAAGTCTGCAAGTGTACAGCTGTCTCCTGGCCAGGAGACCCTCTCTAACCGTTAATGTTTGCACCTGCAAAAATAAGGGCCATTCCCGGAAAGGCCAGACCTAAACCTCTGTATGTCGATCCCTCCTCTCCTCTGTGCCCAGGCAATGGGAAGGTTTGGGCTGTTACTGCTGTCTTCAGAAGGGCAAAAGGATGAAAATCATCCAAGAAGGGCTTCAGGTTTCTCCTCCCCAGGCTCCCCCGTGCTGGCAGGCGCCTGCAGCACTGGGGCTCAAGGACTCATCACCCCAGACGGCACCGGGCTATGAAGCAGCCCAAGACACAGCTCTTCCTCCAACACACCCAAGGGTTTTCACCTTGGAGAGGCAGACGAGGACATTCTGAGTGCACAGCACCGTGTTATCTACCTACCCATTGAGCTGGGCAGCTCTACCCACCCGAGCCAGGGTCTCCCCAGACTCACTCTGGTCGGGGTCCCTCTCCCGGGGGACCGAGCACGCCGAACCGGGGGGCATGCAGAGCGGGCAGGGAAAGGCAGCAATGGTAGCAAAGTTGGCTGGGGCAGAAGGCACCTGAAGGTATCGGCCAGAGTCTGAAACATTTCCTTATTCCCAGGCTAAGCCTTGTTTGTATCAAAAGGGAATTAACTGCTGAGGTTGAACACTGGGAAAAAGTTTCACTTTTGCTTCCAGGCAAGGCGCAGAGTCGGCGCCAGCTCCAGGTAAGGCACTGCCGTACCACAGCCACAGACATTTCATAAAGGCTCTGTTTCACCAAGAGGCTGCTGAGATGTGGAACCGCATCTGTGTGCAAGCGCACCCCAGAGCACGTGGTCCGTGGGCAGAGCCCGGCATGCCGACGGCACCGCCAGGAACCACACAACCACCCCACTTCACTTTTTAAGCTGCGCGGCAGCCACGGAGCAGGATGTGTCCCTGGAAAGACCCCACAGTCGCAGCAAAAGCCCTCCACAGGCCACCTCCCCGACCCCGGCGCTACACGGGCAAACGCGGATCGTCCCACCGGGCAGCTCATGAAAAATCACACGCTGCCTGCACGGACTGAAGGGCAACTGCGTGTTCTCCGACAACCTCATGTGGAGTGTGCCTGCACACACCAGGCTACGCAGCTGGAAACCCCAGCCGGGGAGCACGGGACAAGCCCCAGGCGCTCACCACAGCCAGCACCGGGCACACCGGCGGAGGGCAGAGCCAGCAGGAGACCTGCAGGCTCGTGCCACAGCATCTGCCCCAGGAAGCTGGCAGGGCCGGACGAGCTCTCCACCACCGCAGGGCCCAGGTCCACCCCAGCATCACCCCTTCCCCGCATCCCCCTTCGGTCCTGCCCCTCCTTGCCACCCAGCCACAGCTCTGCGGTGAGCCGGCCGAAAAACAACCCCAAACCCACCCAACTGTGCCTTCAGGAGCACGGGCACCTCCGCCTTTGCCGCGGGAGCCCCAGGCACGGCACAGCCGGGGTCTGGCCCTCGTGCCCCTCACGGGGAGGGGGTTTGCAGAGCCCCCGCCGGCCCCAGCCCGGCCCCGCCACACAAATTGCAGCCTGCAACGTGCGAGCGCAGCAGCGGCCGGGGCGTGGACGAGTTCGGTGGCTTCAAATTAGTGCTTGGGAGTTGGAGGAAGAAGCAAACAAAACAACAGCAGAAACGTGGCAGGGCATCGGACTGGAGCCCCAGCGCCCAAAGGAGAAGACAGCCTGCAGCCCTCCGCAGCCCCATCGCCACGGGCACACAGTGCCTGTCAGCGTGGGGAGAGCTGGGGGCCACGGGGAGGAGGAGGAGGAGGAGGAGGACGAGGAGGAGGAGGAGGAGGGTGCCCCCGCTCAGCCTCCCACAGCAGCACGGGGGAGGCAATGGCTGCCAGCCGCCTGCACCCCCACATCCTCCATCGTTATGTGCGCTGCTCATTTTCCAAAGCAAGCTGCAAAGCGTCTTTGCATCGCCGTCTGGGCGACTGGGCTGGATAACCCCCTCAGCCAAAGCAGAGGGGCTGGACGCGATGCCGGCACCACGGGCAGCCGCCGCACCAGCACCAGCCACCGGCCGGGACGCAGCTCCCTGCCTGCCCCATTTCGCAGGCACGGGGGACACAGAAAGGGGCAAAAAGCTTCCGTAACCCTGGTACTGACGGTCACCACAGCTCCTTCGCTGGAGAACAAGTTTCACGGCATCCGAGCTTCGAGTTCATTATTTATGTCTCACTTGAGGTCTTTGCATTTGCAAAACTTTCTGAATAATTTATATATGGTGTATAAGGGAGGAAGAGGGACATGTTTTGCTGAAAACCAGGTCACTCCTAGTACCAGCCAAGCGGCAAAGAGAGACAATAGAAATAGGCACAGATACTCACAGCAGGGGGACGGGGGACACCTGTATTTATATATATGCATATATATACACACAGTCCAGAGATGCCCTCGGCATCAGAGGGTATTTAGCAAGACCAGCCCTTCAGCAAATGAGGATTATTTTCAACCTCTGATATTTTGTTTAAATGAAGGAGAAAGCGCTGTGAATCAGTACCATTTCTCTCCATACCTTCACAGAGGGCAAAAGCAGGGTAGCTGCAGAACAGCTCCTCCACCAAATCCAGAGGGAGACTTTCTTACGTGCCTTTACACCAGCCTCACCGTCCCTGCACACCACTCCTGCCACGCCACTGTCGGCGGCACGGTTGCTGCGAGGGGCCAAGCAGGGCGGCGGGGAACAGGAGAGCGCTTCTGCCCAGAGCTGCAGAGAGGTCCTCCTCCCTCCTGCATCTTCCTCCCTCCTGCATCTTCCTCCCCACCGCGTAACCGCGCCACGGCCCCATCCAAGCCGCCTCTCCGCCTCGCTCCTCACTGATACACAAAGAGTTACGTTCCCCTCGCGCCTGTCTTAAAACAAAGAGGATGTGAAACATTCAGCAGAAAACGCAAGAGGAAGGAAAAAGAGAGAGGATATTGCCAAGACTTCAAGTAACATCAGTTGCAGGCCGCCTCACTGTGCCAAGAGCCGAGACGCCCTCCGAGCCCCTCGCTCCAGAGGCAGCATGCCCCGAGCTGGGGGTTTGCCGCTCCCTGGACCTGCCTGGCCCCACATCCGCGCACCCTCCACAACAGCCAAGGAGCGCACATGGAGGCAATGCCGGTGGCGAGGTAAGGCCACCCTGCCCAGCTGCAGGGAGATGTACCGCTTGGAGACACCGGAGAAAAATAAAAGCCAGGTAAGAGAAGCGAGCGCCTGGTCATTGTCAGGAATGGCCACCAGGTACCACCTGCACCGGCTCCGGCTCATGGCTGTGCCGTCCCAAACACCTGCAGTAGTGAAACGGGAACAATACCCGGCAAGAGGCAGCGCAGCAGCTCTCCACCCCTGGAGCATCTCCATCCGTGCTCAGACAGATCACTGGAGGGTCTGTAATGGCCCACGCAACATGGCCAGACCTCAGACCCATCGCACACCGAGGGTAATGCACGTGGAAGGAGCTGGGCCAGATCCCGTCCTGTGCCAGGTCTCTGCTGGAGAAGTCAGAGGCATCACGGCTCGCCAGCAGCCACACAGCCAGTGAAGTTGCTCTTATAGCAGGAGAAGGGGCCACACGCAGAAGAGGGATGCACAGAGCAGCTGAGCATCACAGCCAGGGAGGGGACACTCATCCCCAGCCCCCCAGGCAGCACCCTGCCCCAAACCTTCCCTCAAAGTGCCCTGCAGACCACCTCTGCGGGGAGTGTGCCACTGTGCCTGCAGCTGCATGCCCATGGGACATGGCCACAAGGCCAGGCAGCACCAGTGCTTGGCCATTAATTAACCTCCAGCAAAATCGTCATTATTGATGCCGCTACCACCCGCAGCCTGGGCATCAGTGGAGCACGCTCCTGGCCCTGCACAGGAATTAAGGTCTAATCCAGGAATGCATTCACTAGAGGCTACAAAACAATTCAGCCATAAAAACACCCTTATCTCCGGAGGCCGGCGAGCGTTCTTCCTGCCCTAGCGCAGGCAGCTCGGTGCATGGGGGCCGTGCAGCATGGCCACGGCCATGGCCAGCGGGAGAGTTGCCCACCAGCAGCCACGAGCACGCAGCGGTTCAGCACACCCAAAAATACCTGCCACGCAGCGTGACCGGGGCGAGGGCACAGCCGGCCCCCTCGGCCAGCACCTGCCGAGCCACCCGCTAAAAGTGCACGCTGCCTAAGCCCAGAGACAAACACCCTTGGGACCCACCAGTTAATTCCTAAAATTTATTTTCAGAGAACAACGACGCTGTAGGATTTGTTATGTGATAAAATGAATGTTCCAGGCAGGGCCAGGCACAGGCTGCCTTCAGCTCGACAGGCAAATGCACCGCAGCAGAAGACAGCTCAGACCTGCAGAACCATAAATGCAACGATAGCTGTCAGGTTCGCGTTTTTTTTAACCCAAAATGCCGAGAATTGGTACAATGGGGGTCCCTGTAATCCAGACGTTTCCAGCTGCTGCACAGGGGAGCTGCACCCGTCGGGCTCAGTGCAATCTGAAGAGCAGGGAGCAGGAATCAGCCCCGCGGCTGCAGCTCAGTCCCCCCGGGATGGGACGGGATGGTGGGCTCAGCCCGAGCACCGCCTGCCTGCACGCGCCGGGGGCAACACCGTCGCGCCTCAGCTCCCAAAATAACCCCGCTGCATCCCAAGGCCAGGCTGGTGCATCACAGGCGATGCCACGGCGGGCTCCACGGCACGGGTGTGCGTGGACGTGCCCCGCTCCTGTCCCACCGCCCCACGGCACCGAACCGGAGCAGGGCAGGGCGAGCTCAGCAAGGTGACAACTCATGCTGCCGGTGTGCTTGGTACGGGAAACCCACCGGCCAGGGAAGCAATCCATGATTTGGGCCAAAGAAACTTAAAAAAAGAAAAAACCCCAAATGACCCCGTGAGGAAAACAGCAGGAACAGAGCAGCCGCTCGGGGAGCAGCCCAGCCCACCCAGCCGTGGCAGTGGGCAGGCATGCAGGGGTGTCCCCGGCCGTGGGGATGGGAGCCAGGCCAGCCTGGGCATGAGAGGAGAACGGGACGCTGCCAGCCGCGGGCGAGGGTCTCCCCGGCCCCGGGGCTGCAGCCAGCGTCGCAGCGTCCCCCTCCCGCAGAGCCCCCACCACAGGCGGGCGGTTTGCAGCTTTGCCCCCAGCCCCGGCTCTCCCACACGACAACGGCCTCCACGTCCCCACACGTGCCGGGGACGGAGGAGTCGGCAGAGCCCAGGAAGGGGTCACTGGGCATCCCTCGCCCTGCACAGGGACGGGAGAGAGGACAACCGGGGGGACACGGCACCTACCCATCACCCCTGCCAAACCACCCCCAAAGGACCCAACCCCTGAGGGCCATGGACTAGGACCCGGTGGACCAGGACCATGCACGTCCAGATGGGCCATGGCCAGCAACACCCTGACGGGCCACGCACGTCCCGGGGGACCAGGACCAGGACCAAACACGCCCTGATGGACCGGGCAGGCCACACGGGGCTGGGGGGACACGGGTGGGAGCAGGTGGCCCATGACGGACGGGGACCAGGAGGCCACGGACCAGGACGGGCAACGACGGGCCAGGCGGGGCGGCGGGCAGGTGGAGCACAGCGGGCCGGGCAGGCTGCGCCGGGCCGGGGCCGGGGGGCCGGCCGGCGGGCGGGGGGCCCCGGCTGGGCCGCCCCCGGTCCCTCACTTACTCTTGAGGGCGGCGACGAGCGACTTCCCGTCCTTGATGAGCTCCTTGATGAACTTGTTGGTCTTCTCCAGCTCGGCCTCGTGGGAGCGGAGCCGCTCCCGGAACTGGGGGCTGTCCAGGCAGCAGTCGCTGAACTCCAGCGCCGGCAGCCCCATGCTGCCCGCACCGCGCACCGATCACCGCCAAAAAAATAAAAAAATAAAATTAAAATAAAAATTGACAAAATTCGGCGTTTTTTTAAGCCGCAGCCTGCGCCCGCCTCTCCGGGAGCCGGCGGCGCCGCGGGCGCGCCCCGGGAGCGGCCGGGCCGTGCCGTGCCGGGCCGGGCCGGGCCGTGCGGAGCGGAGCGCAGCGCTGAGGCGCGGCGGGCGGGGCCGGAGCTGCCGCCGCTCTGGGGCCGCCGCCCGGGCAGGGCCCGCGCGCTGCCCGCCCGCCCGCGCCGCCGCCGCCGCGACACGCCCCCGCGCCGCGCCCCGCCCTCCGCGCGCGCCCCCAGCCAATGGGCGACCCCGGCGCGCCGCGCCCCGCCCCCCGGCGCCCCCTGCCGCCGCGGCCACGCCCATGCCGCCCCCTGGGCCAATCGGACGCCGCGCCCGCGGGGGCGGGGCGGGCCCGGCGGCGCCTCGCGGGGAGCGCGCCCGGCCTGAGGCAGCGTCCGGCCCGGGCAGCCCGCGGCGGGGAGGGGCTGCGCGCTGCGCGGGGGGACCGGGGGAACTGGGGGACCGGGGGACTGGGGGACCGGGGGACTGGGGAACTGGGGGCCCTGCCCGCTGTGCTGGGGAACTGGGGGACTGGGGCCCTGCCCGCTGTGCGGGGGACTGGGGAACTGGGGGCCCTGCCCGCTGTGCTGGGGAACTGGGGGACTGGGGCTCTGCCCGCTGTGCGGGGGACTGGGGGGACTGGGGGCTCTGCCCGCTGCGCAGGGGGAACGGGGGGACTGGGGGCCCTGCCCGCTGCGCAGGGGGACTGGGGGCTCTGCCCGCTGTGCGGGGGAACGGGGGGACTGGGGCTCTGCTCGCTGTGCGGGGGAACTGGGAGGACTGGGGGCTCTGCCCGCTGAACGGGGGGGACTGGGGGCTCTGCTCGCTGTGCGGGGGCACTGGGGGAACTGGGGGCCCTGCCCGCTGCACAGGGGGAACGGGGGGGACTGGGTGGCCCTGCCCGCTGCGCAGGGGGACTGGGGGCTCTGCCTGCTGTGCGGGGGGAACTGGGGGCTCTGCTCACTGTGCAGGGGGGACTGGGGGGTCCTGCCCGCTGTGCGGGGGAACTGGGGGTCCTGCCTGCTGTGCTGAGGACCTGCCTGCTCTGCTGGGGGGACTGGGGGGCCCTGCCCACTGTCCTGGGGGGCTGCCTGCTGTCCTGGGCGAGCCCCGAGCGACACCGAGATGACAGGAGGGGTTCCTCGAGGGCTTCGCCCAGCCGTGCCCCGTGTCCTGTCCTGCTCCCCGTGGACCTTCGGGCTGCGTGGAAACCCGCACCCCAGCCTGCGGGAAAGCCACGTCCACCACCCGGTCTGCACCCAGCTGGTTGGACCTCTCCGGGCTGCAGCTTTGCACGTCTTTCGTCCCATTAAACATCTGTGTCAGAGATTTTTCCCCCGGGTTTAATAGCGTGAGTTACAAAAATAAAGCCCTAATCTCTTGAAAGAGCCGGTTATGAAGGGGCACCAGCACCAGCCCGGCACCCTGGAGGGACTGCAGGTCCCCATCCCCACCTCCACGTCCCCAGCACGCCCATACGAGCACATCAGCTCCAGCCCAGCGAGGGAGATGGGGATCGGCAGGAGAGCGCTGCACAGCCGTGCACAAACACGGCCGCTTCTCCCTGCCGCCCATTTCCTTCAGGAACACGCCAGGAATTTGGCCAAAGCACAGCAGCTGCCTCATCACCGCCTTCCCTCGGCTGGGAGCTTCCAGGAGCAAACTGCAGCCCGCAAACCCATTGCTCCTCCTCATGGTTTTGGCTCTGGCTGCCATAAGGTGAATGGCGGCTAATTGGCAATAAAATGGGGGAGACAAATCAGCGCACAGATTTGAGAAAATCCATTCTCGCCGTAAACGGTGGTGCCAAGCCCAGGGCGAGCCACCCCACAGCCCCCCCCGCCCCGGGCAGAGACACACGCACATAGGAGCCAGCGATGGCCTCTCACCCCAGACTGTGACAAACAGACACATTTGTGGATAATCCCCAGATGACTGGAATTCCCCCTTTCTCCCAGCTCAGCCATTCAGGCTGGCGAGGAGCGGCCGCCGCTCGAACACGAGCCCATGCACCGCACCGCGAGCGCGTTCCGGATCAAGCGTGGCGACGGGGCAGCATTCCTGTCAAGTCAGCCATGAAACGCGATGCGGAGCCGGTGCCAGCTTTATGATTTTTGCAAACAGGGGAAGATGGAGGGTCTTGCGCAAAGCTTGGGCTTCACCTAGGACTGACGGAATGGGGTCTGGCCCCAGCCTGGTGTTCAAAAGTTAATCCACCTCTGTTTTCCAGGGGAGGGGTCCCGATACCAGCTCAACCTTTTGTCTCTGCTTTTTTTTATTCACTGGCAGATCTAAAGCACGATTTTCCTCAATCTTCACACCACAGCCTAATTCTGGCTGAGTCACTGCCTTCAAATATGGTTTGCAAGCCACATTTTTTTGCATGAGTCTCCTAATTATAAAAAAGGATGTAATACTAATTACATGCTTATCTTGTAGGCAGGATGTAAAGTTTAATTAGCTGTCATTTACACCATATGCATACAGCCCCATAAAAGCACTAGATTTTATTATTTGGATTACATTCCTTAGTTCTACACCGCACAAAGCCAGAGGAGCATGTATTTTGGTTTTAACCTTCTACATCGCCATTGTTCGTATTAAGAGTGTTCCAGCACTTACAGCTAATGCAGAAGAACCTGTAACTAGATTTATAGGACACTGCCTTAGAGGATCAGAATATTTGGGGCTGGAAACTAGATTTCTTTCACCACCTTTCCAGAACCACAGAAAGTAACGATGCTCAGACTGTCATTTTCTGATGAGGACAGAATCAAGGCATTACAAAGCTCTGTCACACATGAAATACCGCACATGCCACAGGTCTGGAACTGAGGCCTCGGGCATTAACACACCAGATCATGGACTCGTCTTCCCTTTTTCCAGCTTACACTGCATTCGTCAGGATATGTTCGTTGTGTTTGAGCTCCGAGTGTGGGAGCAGAGCAGGACAGCAGGCACTGGGAAGGAACAGCCATGGACATCTCTCAGCCCAGTTTTGCTAGGATTGTGCATCCAGACTGTAAAAGAATACCGCCGAAAGGAACAAATAAGCAAACAAACACAAATCCCAGACTTCCACATCCTCCTGCCTGTAGCTAATAGCTTGCATCCCTCTGCAATCCCTGTGTATCTGCCTGCTTTGATTTATTTTTAAGCAGCTCGGTTGTCTCACCTCCAAGCGAGCTAAGTGAATTGGATGCTGTGTAGGGGTCCAGTAACACTGCCATTTAAACCAACAGAAAGCTGCCTGCTGATCCCCGTGGGCGCGGAGCTCAGCCCACCAGTCTCCAGCTCCTCCGTACCTCTTCAAGGCCGTGCTTACACATACTTCCAGCAGATGAAAGCTGTGGCCACCGCAGTCCCACACTCCCACCGGCAAGCCCGTCCTTGACCACACATTAACACATTCTCCCTTGCTCAGTTACCAACCCGCATCCCACAGCTAACTCACTCAAGGAGCAAAGTCAGCAGAAAACTAATCCAGCATAAAAAAAAGAGAACCATTTCTACCTAGTTTAGCTCACTCTGGGATCAAATAACCACCAGTGCTGGTGCAGGGGTGGGGACCACGCAGGAGGAGGGAGACTGCAATAGCATCAGCTCCGATCAGCCCCAGCTGCTCTTCCCAGCCCTCCCTCACACCAGCCTTACCTCTGGGTGGGTCACACAATCAGCTGGATTAAGCAAGTTTGTTTGAAAATTAACAAGTTATTTTTAGAGCTAGTTTTCAACTGGACCAGCTCCCTAATCTGGCTGAGCACAGTATCTCCCCTCCTCCATTTTCCTGCCCCCATCCTTGCGCTGGCTGCAGTGGTTATGCACCTCTGTGAAACACTCATTGCTAACATGGCAGGAACGAGCCACTTCTCCTCTGAGAAAGCTTTCTGCCAGTTAAGTGAGATCAGTCAGGTAAAGCAGGAGCCGGAGTGACAGCAGGAGCAGGAGGTGGGGAGCCAGCCCCGTCCCCCCGCAGCAGCACCGAGCTGCCGTGTCAGCTCGTGTCATCTCACAGCCCCGTCTCCGCAGCCCCGGAGCAACAGATGCCCACGGGGAGGTGGCAAGGCCAGTGCTGCGGTGCAATGCTGAGCGCAAGCATCCATGCACAGGGACAGCGGTGCCTGCCAGGGGACATTAAACCCAGTTATCCTGCAAGTGTCTTGCGCCGGGGATTTTGGAAGCTCCCCTCCGAGAGCTGACCCCAGTCCCAGCAGTACTTCCACTGCTTATGGAAGTAAGAACAGTGTTACAGGGGAGGGAAGGTGGAAAACCTCCCACTAAGCAGGTCTCAAAACACCAGAGACTGGGCACACTAATGCATTTCTGTAAACCCCAGGAGACTACAATGGGCATCTTGACTGTCAGAAACCAGGAGCTGCAGGAGAGGTTTCTTGGAATTGCCCTCAAGCAGCAATGTTCAAGGTCTATTTATTACGTGCCTATATATCACACACATCTTTCTTGCTTTCAAGGATTTTTTTTTTTAATTGAGCTAGGCACAGATGAAACAATGTATATGGCAAAAAAAAAGTGTTCCAGATAATACATTAGGCCATTGCAATGAATCTGCATGAATTCCCTGTTGTAAACCAAAGGGCATGTATTGACCTACTGTACTGACAACCTTCTGAGAGATCAGATCCTGGAGCTCAGACCTTTGGAGTTGTATTCACAACTAACAAGAGTAGACACCAAGAGCTTCCCCTTCTCCAGTGCACCCGAGTCAGCCTGGAAATATGCTTGGGTATGTTCTTATTTGATAGACCTTTTCCATGTGGCCATAGCAAATAGCCTTAGAGACACCTTCAATATAGAGTGCTCCTTCCACTGAGCATTCATGAGTTCTACATATAGCCAACATGATTTTATGTATCCCTTACAGCAGAACAGTACTTTTTCCTTCCCAAGTTGCACCTCTAGCAATCACACATGAATTTCCAGCTCCTCAATTCTGCTTTTCCCTTCTTCAGCTAACTTCTTTTCTCCTTGCAGTCCCTCCTTCTGGCCTTCAGGCAGGTTTGCAGGGCTGGGCAAGACAACCCAGAAGACAGGTCTCTACGCTGAACAGCAGTGACATAAATGAGCCTCTGCACAGGGGTCAGATCTCCATCAAGTGAAAAGCAAGCAGGACTGGGGTCCCTGCTCCCAATCTACAAAACCTCTTTGGCTCCTAGCTTACACTTGTCAACCACCAATACATTTTTTTGCAATACTCATCATTGGCCACTTGTGCTCCCAAGTCTTCCTGGGTTTCATGGACACCACAGGTTTGGTAATTGTTTTTGGAAGCTGGTTTCATTTTGAACAGAAATATCAATGTGAGATGCTATTAGTCAGTCTGTGGCGTCCTACTTGCAGCAGAAGCGATCTCCACATCTATTTCCTTCCAGGTCCCTATATCTGTTGTTTGTGCCTTGGACAATCAGTTATTCTCCCCCACAGAGAGCATATTACTGTAACTAGAGCTGCTACAAGCCTGTCATCTGTTTTAGGCTAATTGGCCTCTCCTCCTGCTTTTGCTCTGCAGCAGTCACACCCGTTCATACGTGCCCAGGACATGCCAGCTACTTACAGCCCAGTCTTTGCCAAGCCACTCGCCTGGCACGTGCCTCTCCAAGGCATCTGGGAGCGCTGAGAGGAGAGCAGGAATCACAGTAACAAAGCCCACAGGCACCGCATCCGAGGGGAGCTGTCTCCAGAAGAAGATGCACCGTTTCCTTTCATCTTCCTGGCAGGTGTCGGAGCAGATAGACCAAAACCCAGCTTCCAAGCGCAGCAGCAGCATGTCCAGAGCAAGGACAGGAACACTCCTTGGGCTTGGGAGTTTCCTGGTGCTTCTGCTTTTATAGCCAATTTTGGAGGTTTGTTTGCCTTGATTCCTTGTTAAAAACAAGAGAAAACCTTTTTCAGTACTCTTCAGCAAAGACACCGAGAAGCCGTATATATCCTTGACCCTTCTTCACCCAACCCCTCAGTTTTGCTAACTGGGCCAGCCCTTCTGCACCAGACAAGGATAAGGCTTGCTGCAGGGGCTGGCACCTTCCCCGGCTCTGGTCATTTTTGGCGCAATTCTCCAGGGTGCTGTTTGCCTCCCCTTTCCCCAATTTCAGTGACAGCTTACTCACATTTTCACTACTTTGTCAAGGTTCATACTCTGCTCCAACACCTGCCCTGACTGCTAACCTCCCTTATCTGTTCAAGTTTGTGACCCCCAAACCAGCCCGCTGCCAGGACCCTCCCCAGAGTGCAGGGATACTCATGAATCCCTTTGGCTTTTCCTAGCCTGATGTTATACTTTGACTTTTGTTTCCAGGATGATGATCCTCGTGGCACTGGAGCCAGGCTTCTACACTCAATGTCTCCTTTGTCTTCCCTTAATTTGGTGATGGTATTGATGACTGACAATCAAAAGCACCATGAGATCCTTACGCTGAAGTACCATGGACCAGCAGCTTTTAGAATTGTCACGCTTGGGTCTGTGGTTACGCTGCCCAGGAATTGGACATAAAATAACCTACCAAACAGAAACATTATTTTAAAGAGTAATGCCTTAATCGGGAGATTGCAGAGGCTCAGTTACCCAGCAGCACAAATCCCCGTTTGATTCAAGCCACAATGACCCCTTCTCTGTCTCATTTTACAGCACCATTCACACTGTAAATGTTAACAGCACTGTGCATACATGTAGAGACAAAACAAAGCACTGCATTATCTGTTATCTGCGGCATGATTTAGCCTGTGTTACAAATCATGAAGACAGTGACTGCGTGGTCGTGACTTCTGGAGATGTGACGATCATTCAAGCACAAAGATGGGGGTAAGAAATTACTGGGTCAGGGAACTAGGACGTCTAGAGGCATTTAACATGATGCAGAAAGAACACACATAAAGCAACTTCACTGCTTACATGTGTGCATTTGTATATATAATTACCTTCCAGGCAAAGACAGGGTTGATTGCACCGAAGATCATTGTTTCCTCGCTCATGGTCCGGATTACATCCCACCCCAAGAGAAGGGTGGGCTTCCAGCTTTCGCTATGTCCTCCATCCCTGGTTTTTCACTGTGCTGCCCAAGAGCTTCACCAGCTCCTTTCCCATCCAGGCCTCACCTGCGCAGGGGTTCTGTGGAGCAGTGGTTATTTAGCAAGCTGGGGCAGGGGGGAAAGGAAATCTGCTCTCTGCAGCTGCTAAAGAAGTAGCAAAGGAAACATTAGTACAGGCCCTGCAGGGAAGTTCTTACTGACAAAAGTGACAAGCGATACACAAGAAGAGTTTCAAGCTTGGGATTTTTTGGGTGAACCCCTTAAGAGGGGAGGAGACACATAGCACATTACAAGGACAATCCACCATGAGAGCTAGTGCAACTGTACTGGTCCCCTATTCAACCCTACAGATCTGAGGGCTGAGAGCATCCCAGCTCTCCTCTACAACTTTTCTTGCATCTAAGCAAGTTCAGATAACATCCTCTGGGAATAAGAAAGGCTCAGAGCTGCAGGTTTCCCCAGGCCCCAGCTGACACAGCCGTAACCCCTCAAAGCAGGGTGTATTTGCCAGTGACTGCAGAAAGCCCTGCTGTGGAGCCAAGGTGACCCAGTGTCATGGTTTAACCCCAGCCAGGAGCTCAGCCCCACCAGCCGCTTGCTCGCTACCCCCCGGTGGGATGGGGGAGAGAATCAGAAGAGGAAAAGGGAAAAAACTCGTGGGTTGAGATAAAGACAGCTTAATAGGGAAAGCAAAAGCCACACACACAAGCAAAGCAAAGCAAGGAATTCATGCACTCCTTCCCATGGGCAGGCAGGGGTTCAGCCATCTCCAGGAAAGCAGGGCTCCGTCACACATAACGGTGACTTGGGAGGACAAAGGCCATCACTCCAAATGTCCCCGCCGGTCCTTCTCCTTCCCCAGCTTTCTATACTGAGCATGACGCCATATGGTCTGGAATGTCCCTTTGGGCAGTTGGGGTCAGCTGTCCTGGCTGTGCCCCCTCCCAGCTTCTTCTGCACCCGGCAGAGCATGGGGAGCTGAAAAGTCCTTGCCCAGCGCAGCAACAACTAAACCATCTCTGTGTTATCAACGCTGCTTTCAGCACAAATCCAAAACATAGCCCCATACCAGCCACTATAAAGAAAATTAACTCTATCCCAGCTGAAACCAGGACACCCAGCTCTGCCACACACCCATAGCACCTCCACCCCAGCCCATCAGGGCTGCTGGAGAGCACACCCGCTCACACCATAGGATGGTGCTGGTGTACACGAGGCTCCAGCACTACTGGCCCGGCAGCTAAGGGCTGAAGTTAAGGATTAAGCTGACAGCCACACTGAAATTCCTAGGGGACTGCATCACTGCAATGAAAAGGTTTCTGAAAGAAAGAAAAGTGTTGGTCATAGATGTTCTCTGAATTCCCTGGGAAGCTATTCCTAGAGGAAAATAAAAGGACTGACAGGTGCATTTTGGGCAGGGACAAAGCATCAACCAGGCGGCCTAAGCTACAGCTAAACACACAAAGGCAAAGTCAGAAACAAGTTCTCAATTAAATGGGAAAGTGAAATTAGTCATGCCCCTGGGAATCACTGTAGCAGAGGAAGCTGAAATGGAAAAGTAATAAGTGAACCAAGGACTATGAAATCTTCAAAGATGTGCATGGAAGAAGCATTTAAATAACAGGGTTAATTATAGATATGACAAAGTTTCATTGTCAGGAAAGGCCAAACAGTCTGTCTATTCTTACTCTTTTTCAGAAAATACAAAGTCTCAAAGGGCCAGCCAAGCAGCTGCCACTCATTTCCTCTGCAAACACAAAATATTAGCCTCTATCCATGTTCTACATGGCAGCTTTGGAAGTGTTTTTCCATGGAGCATTACGAGACCACAGGTGGTTACACAGGGATTTGGGGTGGGAGAGGGAGCCACAGGCAGAGGAGCACAGGATCTCACTGAGCTGGGGATGTAGGAGCAGGTCACCCTCTCCCAGACAGCCTCGCTGATGCGCACCTTGGAGGTGGAATAGCAGCAGTCAGCACCCAGAGACGTAACCCACCTTTTTATACCTAGACCTTCCCAAAGGCTGGCAGTCGATCGCTTTCCATCGCACACATGCCACATATCCCCTTTGAAAACCATCACACAGATTCATGCCAAGGAATTTGTACATTCCTTAGCTCTCCTTTGTAAGTGACACCCTTAGAATCGGTCAGGTTCAGGGAGAAAATCATAGTCTCGCCCAGCCCAGGCATCAGATTCAGCTGGAGCTGCAGCCTCAAGAACCCGGTTGTGCCAGACAAACCGCAGGCTGCGTAGCTGGGCAAGGAAACGAGCATTGCTTGAAACCCCTAAAGCGATTCCCAGCATCTGCTGTTTGTGCAAAGCTTTCGAAACCCTCCTGGTTTGGAGGAGACCCACCGCCCTGTGTCCCTTGGCAGGTTCTCCTTGCAGGAGCCTAGTTCAGCTTCTTGAGGCTAGACGTGGGAGGGGTGCTGGGACCCCCGTGGGCCACCGGGCTCTGGGGCCACCGAGGTGCAGCAGAGCCGCAGCCAGCTCACAGGGCACCCGCCTGCAACAGCACCTTGCTGACCACGGGAGCCAGAGCATCGGAAATGTAACGCATGTCCCGAGCTTTGCAAGTCAGGCGGTGAACCAATAGCTGAGAGAGGCAGCTCAGAATTAAGACTGTTGAATTTAAAGTGTTAAACTCTTTTAAGCCTAGGAAGATTTGGCCTCTCAGTTTCAGAGGAGGGCAGGGGAGCAGGCTAGGACAAGCAGGGTGTGATTTTCAAGAGCAGACAATACCCACAGCTCCCTTTTGGGTTGCAAGGGCTCAGCCCCACAAAAGGGCTTTGCTCTACACCACACAGCACCACAGAGTCAGCCATCAGAGCCTTTCCACCCACAACAGCAGCAAGCTTTTGCCAGGGTACGTACCAACAAGACTCACCCAGATGAGCTCTTGTAGCAGAACCCCCATCCCCTGCATTGAGCCCAAACCCAAGGCAGGAAGGCTTCTGGCCACTGCCGGCATTAAACACCTATTTGCCCCATTCCAGTACACACCTCTACCTGCCTTTGGCTGCACAGGAGCTGGAGACAAGTCCCAGTGCTGCAACAGCAAAGATCCCAGCATGTACCACTGCCCCCAGGCTGGGTGCCCAGCACAGGCACCCCAGCCAGGGGCACTGCAAAGCTCCCCAAAGGCTGCAGCCACCTGGAGCCCTGGCATTTAAACCCTGCTCCACCCTGCATCCCGTCAGCACTGGCACCCTGCAGCTGGTCCCTCTCCCAGTGGCACCCCGGGGAGGGTGAGCCCTTCACGGAGAGCACCTGGAAGCCCAGGGTCATAGAATCACAGAAGGGACCTCTGAAGATCATCTAGTCCAGTTCCCTGCCATGGGCAGGGAACATCTTCCACCACATCAGGTTGCTCAATGCCCCATCTAACCTGACCTTGAACACTTCCAATGATGGGGCATCCGCCACCTCCCTGGGCAACCTGCTCCAGCATCTCACCACCCTCATCGTAAAAAATCTCTTCCTTATGCCCCACCTAAACCGAGCCCTTTCCTTGGCCAGCGCCAGCCCAAGGGCCAGAAGAGCCTTCACCAGTCCCGCAGCTCAGTTTTCTCCCGCTTCGGCATTTGAGCCTGCGTGCTGCTGCCTGCCCCGTGCTGCTCCCAGCTTTGCGTGGCTCGCACGGACCAGAGAAGGGATCGAGCGGTGAAAGAGCATGCCGCAGCTAGCTCAAACCCCAGCCCAACAGACGCTGTGGGCCCGCTTTACTTCGCGTGTCAAAGTACAGTGGCGGGCTGTAATAACAGTGCAGCCGTGCAGTGGATGAACAGTCCCTGACCATCCCTCTGCCCAACTGCGAGCTGCCGGGGCGCGCGAGGCAGGTGGGGACTACTTCTCGCAGGCGCCTTCTGGGGTGGTTTGAAGCCATACAAAACCTCCGACCGCTTAAGTGGGGTTATATTATCATAAGACAATCCCAAGGAGAGGAATGTTTTCCCAAAATTTGTATAACCACTGGAAAAAAGTCACAAACCACTGTGAAATTGAGCTGAAGCTGTGTTTCCAGGAATTAGAACCAGAAGTTCCCAAACCAAACTCCAGTTTCCTTTTTGGAGGGTTTCCAGAGATGTCTGCTGTGCATTAGCCCCGGTACGACCCGCAAGATGGATGTAAGCGCTGGCTCTCCCTATGTAAATATTAATTTCCTCCCGGTTCTGCTCAGCGGTCCCAGCCCTCAGCGTTCCCTCTTTTTCTGTCTCTGCTCCTGGAAACCGGATGGAGATTTTCCTTTCCCCGGCACTCGGTGACCATCCCTTACACATTCTCCTTTTGCGCCAGTGCCAGCTTTACATCAGCTCCCCACTGTTGGCTTCAGTGGAAATTGTTTTAATTTTCATAATTACAGCAAGGCCACTGCCTTTCCTGGATAAAAATATCTTCAGAAGTAGTTAACAGTATCTCCAAAATCCTGTGGAAATCCCCACTAACTATCCCGACTTTGCCCGGAAACCCAGACAAAAGGGTTTGCTCTTGGGGCTGGGATTCGGAGGCAGGAGCTGGCCGCTGCGGCTCCTTCTGCCCGGCTCTGCCGCAGGCTGCAGACCCCCAGCGTCGCCGTACTCCGTGCCCACGCCGCCTTTGCCTGTTGTTAGCTCCGCACTCCATTTGGACCCTTCTCTGCAGTCTCGGGGGCTGACATTTCCTTTTCCTTCTCTCGGCAGAAGATGGGGAAGGGCAGCTGGGCAGGAGGGTGCCTCTTCTCCTGGTCAGCCATGGGGCTGGCTGTGACGGGGGACCTCGGCACCTCCGGGGGCCAGAGCCAGCCGGACGAGGGGAACTGGAAGGGAGAGGAACAGAGACGCTGCAGCCGGGCTGGCTTACAAGAAAAGAGAAGAAGAACCAGGGAACAGATTTGCATTTTGTTAAACTGATGAACTTAAGAAGGAAGACGAGTTGCTGCCCTGCAGGGAGGTGTGCCGGCCCGTCCCTGCGTCCGGCAGCCCACCCCGCAGCCAGAAAGGGACCGCAGCTTTGAATTCAAGGATGTTTTGTCCCGCTCCAGGGAGGTGGCTTCTTCCGAGCTGAGATGATCAGAGGCCAAAGCTCGGCTTTCCTTCTCGGTGTCACGCAGAGGCCGCCCGCGGCCGGGGTCTTGTGGCAAGTGGGGAGCGGGAACCGCACCGTGGCACTGGGAGCAAGTCGGGCACCGTCCCGCAGCCGGGGGGATGCAAACCGCCTCCCGGTGAACACGTTTTGCTTGCAAACCGAGAGGACACTGAGAGAGCAGCCCTCGAGAGCAGCGTGCGGTGGGACATAGCGACAGCAAATACCAGATTGCATTAAACTGTTTGTGGGGAAGTGTAAAGATCAGTCAAGTACCAATACCCACCGCTCTCTGGTGTTACATTTCTCTATACCCCAGAGCTTTCCAAGGAGACGGATAAGGACTGACGGTGCCGTTTCAGCGATGCCTGCAGCGGAGGCACGGCCGGATCCCGGCGCCTCTCTTAACCCACTTTTACCATGTCAGCACGTAAACACATCCCCCAGCCAGAAAACCTGCCTGTCCCTACAGATGGGTACGGTGGCCTCACTCTGCTCCTGGGGAACAAGGGGACCGAAGCTGCACGTGAGGCGTGCAGCTGTGGGAGCAGGAGAACAAAATTATCCTCATCATCTCAATTATTTTTCCAGGCATGTATTTCATCCGTTCAAGGTTATGGCGTGAAGTGTCCTCACGCCGCACAGTACATCCTAGCAAACGCAGCCATCGGGGCAGGGGTGCAGTAAGCAGATCCACCTCCTCGTGTTCACCTTGCCGTAGAAAACCCCATCACTGCACCGTGTTTACTTTCACGGCAGTGTTTGCAGAGGACGTGCCCTTGAAGCATGCAGATAAGATACTGATGACTGGGAGCAATTGCATTTGCTATTAAAAACATTACGTGTCTGGAGAGCTCCTCATCTGTTACCTGCTGCAAGGGCACGCAGGGCACCGCGGCAGCGCCCGGAGGTCCTGCGGGCATCGCTGCCTGCTCTGCCTGCGCCCGCAGCAGGCTCACAGCCCGGCCAAGGGTCGGCTCCCCAGGGTCAGCACCAGGATGCCCGTCCCTCCGCAGCACCGTCCTTTCCAGTCCTGCTTCTCTGTGGCTCCTCGCTCGGGTTCCCGGAGAGCAGCGGTGCCTCTCCCTACAAAGCTGTCCCTCTGAAACCAGTGACAATTCTTAATCAATGGGTCTGGCCCACAGGCTAAACCCGGATTTCATTCCTCTCTGGTTGGGGTTTCTTGGCTTTCTCCTTCCCGTGGCAGGACGCAGGAGAGCGCCGGGGTCTGTGCGAGCCGGGTTGCACGCCTGTTTATATTCACTTGGCTTGTGACATATGGTTTGAAACGGGCCTCTCTTAAAATAAAAATATGTTATTTACTGTACAGTTAGATATTTGTTTCCTAGTGGGTTGGACTTGAGTGAACTGTATTTCCTACAGTACTGTTTAAGCATGACTTACATTCTTTCCCATTGCCTTCATTTTTGTATCATTAATTTTCTTGCTCATTCTGCCTTTATTAGCTGCAGTGAGGTTTTCCTGTGACTTTACATAGTAAAAAAAATGAAACAAAAAAAAATTTCCAAAGAACAAACCCAAGGATTTTAAAAATGACCTTGAAATTGAATTCATCTTTCACTAATTTGATCTGTAGGAAGTATAGTGGCAAATTAAATACAGAATATTTCTTAATTATACAAGAGTACTTCCCCGTGCAAGTACATTGGCCCGGTCTGGGCATGCAATTATTGCATTTTATAAGAATAGCACCATGGCATACTCAAGCGGACTGTCACAGCCTTTGCCTGCAGACTATCTGGCTCACCAAACGCTTCCCATGGTGGCCGTGTTTAGCTCCGGACAGGCCGTTATTTACAGCAGGAGCCTGGCAGGGCAGGGCCGGGTTTCCGCCGGCCGAGCACCGGCTGGGGCTCGCCCGCATCCCCTGCAGCGGCTGCAGCATCCGACGCGTTGTTCTGCGGGGACGGGACCAGCTCCCCGGCTGCGCGCGTCTCCTCTGCCCGCCGGGATGCCCCTGGCTTAGCACCCCGGGCCAGGCGTGCTGGCGACAGCAGAGCGCGGTTAGACCCCAGGCGAGGAGGGTTTGCAGAGCCCATTTGGTGCAGTGGTGCCCGAGGCAGGAGGGTCTGGAGCAAGCCCTGCCCTGGGAGCCATGCAGGCATGTCTGCCTGGCCGTGTAGGACCCGCCACCGCTGCGCGTTAGGTCACTGCGCGGAGGTTTTGCCTGAAATATTTTTGGGGAAAAAATCAAATACACCAAAAAATTTTGTCAATGTTTATGTCCGGTTGCCCACGTTTGATCCAAGGTGACTCCTAATCTTGCTGGTTTTCTGGACATACATTTCTTAAAAATAATTCAGTGTAAAAACCCAAATGATTTTCCTCACTTCTTCCGGAATTGGGCAAGTTCCTCATTCATTTTGTACTTCCCAGTCAGACACCGGCGGCTCCATTTCCCCATGCGGCCGGGGGCCACGGCGCAGCCAGACCCCCCCGGCCGGGACAGCCGCCCCCCGTGCACCGCACAGCCCCGCGCCCGGGCGAGGGCACTCAGCACCCAAGACAAGGGCAAGCTGCGATTTTCTGGGTTAATTGCCAGGATGCCAGCGAAGGGGAGAGACAGAGATTTCTTTGTGCAGGCTCCAAGTGCCTCTGTTCCAGGAGAACGGCTTATAACCGACCTTGCTTTGTGTGGCCAGCCCTGGCTGACACTATTTGCACAAGTGGCTGAGCTGACAAAGACAAAATCAGGAATTCTTGGAGATTTTGGGCAGTGAGGTATCTCCTGGAGCGGCCCCCAGACACTGAAGCCCCACTTTTGTTTTCTTCCCGGGGTTCAGATCAGAAAAGCCAATGCCGCAATGAGCGGAGCTGACGTCCCAGAACGAGCCGCCACGCCGGGGTCCCCGGGCTGCCCTCCCGCCCCTCCTGCACACCCAGCGAGGGAGGAAAAACCTTCTTAGGCAGCAAAGCAAAAGAAGATCAACCAGTGACACACATATGGAGAGCCGGGCTCTTTCAAGTCCATACATCTGCGTGACCTCCTGGGGTCCGGCGCGGTCCTGCCAGGTCCGGCCCCCCCACAGCACCTGCACCCAGCACCCGCAGCCCCTCCGGCACCGCAGGACCGCGGGCTGCAGCCTGCTTACGCCAAAATGAGGAAAGAGAACTCTGTTTCCGTTGTCATACATGTGGGAAATAAAATTAAAACCAGTCAGTAAAATATGCATGCGGTAGGACTGGTGATCAGCATCACACGCCTTCCAGATGCAGCAAAATGTATTTTAAGGCTTTTGCTGCCCAGTCCTTCCGGGCGCTGGGCTGATGCCTGGTGCAGCCCCTGGGGCTGGGCTGGGTGCTGGGGTGTTCGGTGCCCACCAGGTGAAGACGAGAGAGCAGAGCCCCATGGTGCTCCCCTGGGAAGGGCCTCCTGCAGCTCTGGAAGTGGCTGCGGCGTGGTGAGCCCTTCCCAAAGCAGGATGAGCCTGCAGCAGCCCCCTCTCATCAGGTGGGAGACGCTGGCAGGCGGTGGGAAATTGCACGGGACGTGTCCGGAGAAGGCGGCTCTTCCCAGGCATGGCATTTCCCTCCAGCCCGGGAGCTGCGGCACTCGCACGGTGACCCCCCCCCGGCACGCGCAGCAGAGGCACGGCGTGGGGACCAGCCGGGACAGCTCTAGCGACACACGCTCTTGATGGGGCCGTACGTAGATGGGACTTTTCCACCTTCCTTTCAGAGCCACCACTGCCGGTGACAGACACTGCTCGGGCTAATGAAGCAGTTTCCCAAGCAGGAAGAAAGCTGCCTTGGCTTGGCTTCCAGGGAAGTGGGGGCAGCTACGAAAGCTATGGAAGCCACATAACAATCAGAGGAAAGAGGAAAGTGATGACAGCGAGCAGATATCAGCCGCGGGCCTTACCTTGGGTGGGTTTTGTAAACAAAAGCAGCTATGGCAAAGAGCAGATGTAAGAAGCAGCGGGCGATGCACCACATCCCTGCCCGGAGGAATTACCTGGGTGTCAGCAGCTCCCAAAGTCAGAAAGGTCAAACGCAGCCAGAGCCGGGTAACCTGAGCCCAGAGGAGCCCCCTGGGCTCTTTGTGTTAACGTTCGGTAAGTTTTGGAAGAGTGGGCCGAGTGAAAAGCGAGTGTGCCGGTGGGCTCTCGGCTGCTCTCGGGAAAAGGCTGCGGCAAGCGGATTGATGCTGGGCTTGATGGAGCAGGAACCGAAGGGAGGACACAACACTGGGCAGCAGGGGAATAGGAAAAATGGATTCTGTCAAGCTAACTTGATCAATTTTTAGATAAAACTGTAATTAAGTCAATACCTGATAACAGCAGTACTTTTAAGGTAATAGGGCTTCTGTTGCGTATCTGATTTGTAACAAATGCAACATGGCACATATTAAATGAATCAGAAAATGTCTGCTGTCCCAGAAATGTAATTACAGGAGAAGATTCCTCATTTGGTTAGTGTATCCAGGAGAGTCCTTTGGGAATCAGCTCTTGACTCTAAACTAGTCCTGAGCGCAAGTAAACAACATTCGTTTCAATATGTAAGGTCATCCGTTAAGAAACAAAGGCTGGGAGTCATTCTTCAGGAGGGGGTGCTCCCTCCTGGGAAACAGTGACTGGAGAAGACCAAAGGGATCCTGGCAAATGAGCCAGGACGGAGAGCAATGGGCGAGACCACAGAAAAGACAAACAAAATTACTCTACTGCGTGTCTGGCTGGGAGAGCGCCTGGTTTTGACAGAGATCAGGGTGAGCGAGAGGAGCTTAATGAGAAACAGCCTTCCTGCCTATCTCCAATTCCTTCCTAATTACCTCAGCCGCAACCTGAAAGAGCAGAGGCCTGACACCACCTGCGGGTCACGGATGAAGCAAACCCAGCCCCGAGCGGCTGCAGTGGCTTTTGGGAGCCAGCGGAGGTAACCTGGGCCCTGGGCCCCCAGAGGCGGGTGCACCGCCAGATGTGCACAGTGCCAGCCCCGCATGCTGCCAGCTGGGCCGTAGCTGCCAGCTCTGCTGCCACCCAGATGTGCTCCAGCTGTGGATGCTGCAGCCGCCAGCACCATCACCTGCATGAGCCTCAGATGCCCTGCGTCCGCCAGCTGTGCCACAGCCACCCCAGCCGTGCCCAAACTCCAGCTGTGCCCCAGCTCCAGCCGTGCCCCAACTCCAGCCGTGCTCCAACTCGAGTCGTGCCCCAACTCCAGCCGTGCTCCAACTCCAGCCGTGCCCCAACTCCAGCTGTGCCCCAGCTCCAGCTGTGCCCCAACTCCAGCCGTGCCCCAACTCCAGCCGTGCTCCAACTTGAGTCGTGCCCCAACTCCAGCCGTGCCCCAACTCCAGCCGTGCCCCAACTCGAGTCGTGCCCCAGCTCCAGCCGTGCCTCAACTCCAGCTGTGCCCCAGCTCCAGCCATGCCCCAACTCCAGCCGTGCCCCAGCTCCAGCAGTGCTCCAACTCCAGCTGTGCCCCAGCTCCAGCTGTGCCCCAACTCCAGCCATGCCTCAACTCCAGCTGTGCCCCAACTCCAGCAGTGCTCCAACTCCAGCCGTGCCCCAACTCCAGCCGTGCCTCAACTCCAGCTGTGCTCCCCAGCCGTGCCCCAACTCCAGCCGTGCCCCACCTCCAGCTGTGCTCCCCAGCCGTGCCCCAACTCCAGCTGTGCTCCCCAGCTGTGCTCACCCCCTTCTATGCCATACCTCCCCACTGCTGTCCCAGCCGCGCCGCATCCTGCAGCCGTGCCCGCCCCGCCGCGCTCCCGGCCGCGCCCCCCGCCAGCGGTGCCCCCCGCCAGCCGGGCCCGCGCGCCCGCCGCGGCCCTGCGGCGCCCCCTGGCGGCCGCGGCGCCCCCGCCGGGCCGTGTCTGCCCGGGCCCCCCCCCGCCGCTGCGGGCTCCGCTGCCCCCACCGGGGCGGGTTGTCCCGCACGCAGCGATCGTTCAGAGGGGACGGGCGGCCCCGCGGGCCCCCCGGGTGCATCGCGTTGCCGTGAACGCTCTGAACGGGCAGGCGGTGCGAAGGAAAAGCTCGCACCCTGGCGGTGTTCATACAGCGGGCGTCCCCACCCCGCTCCCCAAAAGAGAAGAGAGCATTCGACGGGTGTCAGAGAGCAATTCCTTATTTCATGTAAACTGGTCACGGTGAAGCCGGAAAAAAGAAAACAATTTTACATGTTATCTAAAGATTGTGAAACAGACTCAAAAAGGGAGTGGTTTCTAATTCTTGGACCTGAACTTTTCACTGATCTAGCCTGCATCTGGAACAACCCATTTCTCTGTCAACCAAATCGTACCTACCGCTGATTAAAGTTTCACATCGTGGGTCCCATCCTTCACCCGGCCTGTGCTGCCGTGGGCCGCCTGCTCGCAGTGCTGTACAGCTCAGTGCCGGCTGCCCAAACTGGCTTCTTCCGTCGCTGCACTGGGGAGAGTTCCTAGGCAGGGGAAAATTCAGGTTTCTCTGAGACTCCAGCTTGCCTGGGCAAAGGTGTGTCTGTGCACGCACCCTCTCCCCGCTGCAAAAAGCCCTTTCTCCCCTGGACCAGCTGTACAGTGTGGGAAGTCCCCAGCAGGATCATCCCTGTTACACGGGTACCTCTGGCCTTCACCACAGGAGTTTAACGAGTTTTATTCATGCAAGGACCCAATTCAGGCAACCAAATACGCCATGACAGCATCTGCTCCTCCCGCTACCCCCCGTGAAAGGGCACAGATGTGCCCACATGAGACTCGTGCACGTGGGGACAGATGAGACGCGGTGTCGCATCCCAGACGTTCATTTTCTGCCCCACTCCTCCCCACGCAGGGGTATCTCCTGCCACCCACCGAGCCAGCAGAACCAGGCTGCCCTTCCCCAGTGCTCCCCTGGCACCCTTCAGCGTCCATCCAGAGGGCTGAAAGGCATAAATGGGATAAAAATAGTCAGCCCTGCCAGTGCTGAATGCGTGGGGCCGGAGGCACCAGAATGTCCGCAAGGACCTGTCCCCAGAGGAGACCCCAGCGCAGGGATGGGCAGGGCGTGTGCGTGCTGCAACGCAGGGTCTGGCCTCCCACACATCGTGCAGGGGGACCCCCAGCAGCCCCCCGCCTCCCCCATGTCCATGCACGCCCACCTCCTCCAAGTACGGGTGGGACACTCCCAGCCGGCACGGGGGGGACGATGAGCAGTTGGTGGGGTCAGGCCTCGCATCACTTTATGTCAAGGCCGCTGTAAACTGTGAGCATTTTTTTAAATTTATTTATCTCGCGTCAGCTTCCTGACAGGCTGTTTCTGTGGGGGGAAATGGGCAGAAAGAGGGCAAAGAGTGCTGAGGAGCCTTGGACTCTGCAGCTGTGCCGAGTCCCAGCAAGAGCCCTGGGGGACACAGGGCAGAGGGTGCCCACGGGACGGGGCAGAGGGACAGCCGGGCACGGTGTACGCACCGCAGCCTGTTTGCCATCATCCTCCGACTGCACAGAAGCAGTCCATGGACAGAAATGGCTTTGCAGCAGGAGAGGGAAAGGGCTGGGAAGCACACACCGAATGGAGCCGGCAGGAGGGTTTAACCCCATCCTCGGGCAGGCAGGCAGCGGTCCCGGGAGGCCCTCTGGGCGATGGGGGAGGCAGGCTGGATTAAATCCTTGTCTTTCACCTGGGCTGGAGTCCAGCCCCAAAATAGCAGTCCAAAAACAAGATCACATGAGAGGAAAAAAATAGCAAGGCGAAGGATTATCCATACTTCCTTGTCCTATGTGGGTGCAGAGCGGTGGCCCGCGCTGCCAGCCACGGTGCCGCTTTGGTCTCTGTGCACCGCGGTGCCTGCCAGCCGATGCCAGCTTTTGCCCGGGATCCGGCACAGCCCCGATGCCCACGCCGATCTGAGGGACGCTGCCTTGCTCTGGAGCCGCCTGTGAGTGGTGCGAGGGCGAGCGGGTGTGGGTGTGCATCGCTCCGGCAGCTGCCTGCCCCAGCGGAGCGGGGCGAGGGGCAGGGTGACCCCAGGCAGCTCCTGCCCACCCCGGGGCAGGTCGGCAGCGTTGCCTCCTGGCAGCTCCCACCGCTGCCGCTGCCCGCGCTGCTGCCACCACCGCCCGGCCCTGTGCACCCCGACCTGGCAGGTGAGTGCCTCCTCCAGCATCCCCCGGTACCCCCCGCCGGGCACGGCATCCTGGCAGAGTCGCAGCCCCACGGGAGTTTTGCAACCCCTTCCCAAATGGTCTGCAACGCGCGTTCCTGGTTCCTGAACTCCTGGCCAAGTTTGCAGGCTCGGCCGGGTGTGTGTCGCTGGGGGAACAACTGGGGTTTCCTTTTCCTCTCTCCGGGCTCAGACGCAGGGAGCTGGCAGGGAGGCAGGAGGGGGAAACTTTCCACTTCAGTGCTGTTCCCAGCCTGTACTGGGCTGAGCGGCACTTGCTGAGCCGTTTCAGCAGTACAGCTCCAAGGAGAGGGATGAAACCAAAGCCTGGGACCTGGGGGATCTCGTGGGTCTCATTTTAAACCAGACTTACAGAAAGTTTTGCGTAAAACACCTCTGCTGCGTGATCGTGGTTTGGGGGGAAGAAGAGCTGCTGGGGTAGCGTGTGATGGGTGCCAGGCAGAGAGAGGCACCTAGTGCTTCCTTGGGGCAGAAAGCGGCTCTATGGTTAATTATTCACTGTGCTTCCAAAAAACCCCAAGAAGTATATGTTATTTATGGGGCTCATAGCCAAGGAGGCCAGCGGACATTCGAGGCAGCAAGGTGAGGAGGTTCCTCACCTCAGGCAGGAGCAGGAGCCAGCCGTCAAAAGCCATCCTGAGAGCCTGGGAAATAACACGGGCATCTGCTGCAACTGGGGCTTCCCGGGCAGGGCTGGGCTGGGCTGGGGAGGGCAGGAGGAGGCAGAGCTGGCTGCGAAGGCAGTGACCCCCATCCCCGCCGGCTCTCGGTGCGGTGCAGCACGGCAGCAGGACCTGGGGGCTGCTGCGGCACCGTCGGCGCCTGGGCTTCGGCCCAGGCACTTCTTAGCGCAGGGACTTTCTGCTCATCTTTCTAGCGACCAGCGCAGGAGCCTGCCGCTGAAGCGAGTGTTTGCTCCGCGCTGTGTGTGGTGCTGCCGGCTGTCGGCTCTGTCGCAGGGGCGGCTGCCTTCAGGACGGGCAGAAGGGACACAACGCTAAATTGGGCAGGATGCTGTCAGCGGCACCCCGCGCCCCGCACGGCGTCAGAGCTGCCGGTTCTGACCGCAACAGGGGTTTAAGGAGAGCCAGGCAAGCGGCAGGGTGGGCTGGGGGCACGGGGAGGGGGTGCAGTCTCCCCACAGCTCCGAAACAAGGGGGATGTTCCCTCGTGTGAGAAAATGGAGCAGCGTTTCCCAATATTCCTCATATCCTAACCACCCCAATGCCTCTCATCCAGGAAAGCCAAAGCCAAAGCCAGGATCAGTCTTTTTTGAGACGCAGAAATGTTTGGCTATATCTTTCTTGTTTTTTCTTTCTATTTTCAACATGTGGCTGAAATGGCAGGAGGAAATGTCAGGTGGGCTTGTTCAAACTCAAAAAAACCCCAGAAAGAATACTGAGATGCTAGGAAAGCCCAGAGTCCACCTGTGCTGGGCTGGATGTGTTAGGAGCTGTCCCCACTAGCTGCTGTTAACTGGAATATGTTTTTATCAAAACACCTGGGCTCCGTATACTTTCAGTTTGGACTGGCTGTCCAAATACCCAGGCTCCATGTGAGCCGGGACTAAAAGCCTGTTCTAAGCGAGCCTTAGATAACACAGCTTCAACACCACTTCAAAGCACTCGTGGAGCCAGGCCAAGCTGTGAAGTCATCGCTCTTGCTTCTTCAACGCTGCAGCCAGCAAACACGCGGCAACCCGCAGCCTCGGTGCACAGCACAGCCTGCACCCCGCCAGCCCGCCGCTGGCTCCCCGCGAGCCCACCGCTGGCTCCGGGGCGAGGCCGAGGCCCCGGTGCAGAGCCCTGCCGCAAAGCCGGCATCGGCACCAGGCACAGGCTCCGGCGAGGCGGCCTCGTCCTTGGGGAGATGGAGCCGCATTTTATCAGGCTGACAGGGCTCTCGAGAGCGCTTCGGCTTTTAAGGCCAAGCTCTCCCCAGCCCGAAGCAGGGTGCCAGTGTTAACGCGAGCGTGCCCGGCGGAGCCCCGCGACCGCCGCCTGCCAGAGCCCCTTCTCTGGGCTGCCCCAAGGGGAGGGCAGGGACCCCCATCCCGGCCGCACCCGGCAGCTGAGGGGGCCGGGGGTTTATCGCCTTCCCCGGGAGGGCACTGGCATAGCCAGCGCTCGCACGGAGCGGCATGGCCCGCAGCCATGGGGGGAGGAAAGCGAGTGGAACCAGCGCTGCTTTTTGCCGGCTTCCTCTCTCCCACCCCGCCGGGCCGCAGCGCGCCGCTCCCTTGGCGATGGGAGGCTCGGCACCATCCCCGCCCGCGGGCTGGGCCGGTGGTGCCGGTGGTCCCGGCAGCGCGGGCAGCGCAGGCAGCGCGGGCAGCTGCCCAGAAGCCGGCAGCAGCCGCCCGCCGGGCAGGTGCCCGGCCCCGCTGGCCCCGGGCGCGGCGGGGGTGGATGCGGCCGAGCATCGCCGCCCCCTTCCCCGGCATCCTCCCGCCGCCCGCAGCCGCCTTCTCCCCATCACCTTCCCTTCTGCTCTTCGCAGCCCTTTCCGCCCTCGCTGCACCGGGCAGAGCCGCAGCCCGGAGGACCGCGGAGCCGCGGTAGGGGCCGGGGCCGGGGCCGGGGCCGGGGCGGGGGCCGGGGCCGGGGCCGGGGGGGGGGGGGGGCCGCGGGCAGCGGCGGGACGCGCACCCCGGGGCGGTGCAAGCGGCGGCGGCGGCGGCGGGGCTGAGCCCCCCGGGCTGCCCACGCGTGCCCTGCCGGCCCCCCGGTGCCGCCGGGAACAGCCGCGGGGCCGGGGCGAGCGGCCGGGGGCCGGGAGCGCGGAGGCGGGGGGGGCCGGGGGGAGCGCGGGCGGGTTCCCCTCACAGGTTTCGGGTGCATGGGGTGCTGCTCCCCACCCGGCTTGGCCGAAAACCCCAAAGCCTGCGAGCGGCTGCAGCCCGCTGCCCCCGGGAGAGGAAAGCAGCAAACCCCCGGCGTGTCATTTCAAATTGCAGTCTCAAAATTACTGCAAATTAACCAAAAGCTTTGGGCAGAAGCTCGGATCAGAATTGGAATCGGAATATAAAAAAGATTTTAAATTGCAAAACACAATATTTGGACCATTTAAAAAAAAAAAAAAGAAGGAAGTTTGTTGAAGTGACACAGCACTATAAAATGGTTCATTTGTGATGCAAAAAACCATGTTTCCTTAAAAAAAAAAGTCCTTGGGCCTACTCTAGCCAGACACCCAGGTCCTACCGAAAAATATTTTTTGACTTGCATAAGATTTTGTAAGTTCAGATCTTACTAGAATTATTTGTGCGTAGCCAACCTCTGCTCCCTCTGACCTTTTCCTGCCCAAAGGGGCAAGTGCTGACATCGCCTCCTCCTCCTGCCCTGGAGCCGTGGCTGCCCGGGCTGTGCCAGCAGCCCCAGGTCTCAGCAGCATTTGGGACGGGGGGTTTCTGTTGGGGCCATCCAAGCCAGCAGGGAGGGGTCAGGATCCAGGCTGGGAAACCAGGCTGGTGCGGGAGGTAAGAAGAAAATGAGTAAGAGCAGTGATTGAACAAGACAAGACAGAAGCAAGGTGGGACGAGTTCCTTCTGTACAAATTGCCTGGTTTCCTGGCCAGACACCCAGCTCCATGCCTGTGCCATTTCCACAGACGCACCCCGAGCCAGCTCAGCACCCCGCTTTGGGCACGCGCCCCTTGCTTTACCCAGGGGCTTTGGCTTCGGAGGCCGAGCACCGGGCACGACCCACACAGCCCAGGGTGCTGCTGCCATGTGGGTGGCACGACTGAAGGTGCCTCAGGGTCTCTGCCCATCACTCGGAGGTACCAGTACCCCCCAGCGCACCCCACCAGCCCTGGCAGCAGCCCTCTGGACGGCTGCTGCGGCCGTCCCGGTGGGAGCATCGCCTCGCCACCCCCCTGCTCCCGGGTTTGCTCCCCGCTCCTGTGAAGGCTGCACACGAGCACCCCAGCACCGTCCCTGTCCCCCCGGCTCCTGGACCTGACACACTGGCTGGGAGATGGGCTGCTAACAGGGGTAACGGGGAGCTCAGGCGCCTCTCAACCCCTGTGGCAATCGCCTTGGAGAGCGCCTGAGACGTACGGGAAGATCTGCGCAAACAGGGGTCTAAAGTTTAATCGGTTCCTAAGGGCAGGACTGGACTCGGTGGCGATAAGGCAGCACAATGTCCAATTGTTCTCCCTGCAACACCGGGTCAGCCCCACTTCCCGCAGGAGCGGCCGCTCCGAGCACTCAGGATGTGCAGGAACAGGCACTTTGGATTAGGGCTGGAGAGAGTTTGGGTACGCCGAGGTCTCCAGCCAGACCCGGAGCTTTGCAAGCCCTTTGGATAAACTTTCCTTCCCAGCTCCACCCCAGCCCAGGAGATAGACTTTCCCTCCCAAGCTCCCCAAATGACTTTGGCCTTCCTCCCACTCCTGAGACCTTGATCTTCCTCCCAGCTGAGGCAGCTCATCATGCAGCTGGCTACGGCTCCTTCGACTTTATTCCCCATCAGCTGCATGGCTCGGCTCCTGCCTGCTGCTCCTCCGGCCGAAGCCCTGCGGCGCCCAGGACCCCTGTCCTCGGGCACGGCGGTGGCGGGGAGCTGTTAGCTCTGGGTCTCCCCGTGTCTGCTTTATCAGGGTTTTTCCCTTGGCTAAATGGCACGAACGAGCCAAGACGCCGAGGGCGGTGGAAGGGGAGCGATGGGGACGTGTGGCCCCGGGGAGCAGCGGGGGCGTGCGGGGGCTCAGCCGGGCACAGCACCTGCTCCCGCCCCGCCGGGGCAAGTGGAGCTTGCAGCAATTTGTCTTTATATTTGGCATCTTTGGTTTGGCTTCGATAGCAGTCAGCAGCTCAGAGCGCAGTTGTAATGAGGACTTAGGGCTAAGTCACAAGGCCCATAAGGATAACAGCCGTGGCAGTTTTATTTCAGTCTCCCTCCTCTTATTTCAGTGTGCTTCCAATAGACGAGACCAAAACCATGGACTCATAGAAGAGACCAAAACCAGAATTTCAAGCACCTTCTTAAATAATGGTTTTCTCCTTTGACGCCAAGTCAGAAATTAAGAAAATAACAGAACTTAGCACTTTGAAAGGACCTTTCCCGCTCCGCTGCGCTCCCAGCTTTCCCTCCCCACCGGGGCTGTCTCTACCTGTTGCAGGGAAAATTCCCGGGCTCGTTTTGGAAGCACCACTGCCCCTTCCCTGCAGAAATCAGCCTCCTTTCAGCTGGGCGCAGTTTTCACCAGCTCCTAGGTGCTGGATGTGGCCCTTAATTAGCGCAGGAACCCAACCAAACCACAAATGCTTCCATCCATTTCTCAGCAAGCCCATATTTGCATGAGCCACAGCCTGGGGGAGGAGGCACCAAGAAGGACTTTTAAGAGCCACTGCAATCCTGAACCACAAGCACACACATTTCAGCAGGAAATAAGCCTAGCTCTAGGGTACTAATTAGAGAAAGAAAGTTGTAACTTTTCAATGAGGAAGCAATCACCGATTTTTATTTTAATGGTGTAATAATTGCTAGCTGGTGATTGAGTCAGTCCCGATCTCGTGCTGCCTGCGGATCCCAGGCTGGCCACGGGAGCCTCTGGCTTTGCAGGGCTGCGTCCACTCTCGGAGCACCCCCGAGCACCCTCAAGACGAGGTTTGCTGCGGGTGCCGCTCGCGAGGGTGCCGGGGCGGCCGCGCGCACCCCTCCTCCTGCCCTGCCGCAGGATCACGCGCCCGCTTCGCAGGGCGATTTTCCTCAGCGTCCCGTGCAGTAAACCCCCTCACCTGCATGGCACCACCCTCCCCTCGGCTCTGCACACCCACAGGGATGGGGACGGAGGGTTATTTCTTACTCACTTTGTCCGGCACTGGGCAGTCCTGGCTCTTCCTTTCGAGTCTTTTTTTGTCTGCAAATATTTGCCTCAATTTGCCAAACGTGCTAGGATTGCGCAGGGCCGGGAGGTGCTGGGTGATTTTCCTCTGTAGAGGACAGACACCATTTTCTCGTGCTTGTTTGCTGTGGGAAGCGGCTGCGTTGCTCTCCGGTGAGGAGCAGTATTTGCTGCCTGTCTGGCCAGAGCCAGCACGGCCGGCAGCGGTGCGGGCTGGGAGCCCGCTGTCCCACCGAGACCTGGCTGTTCGGTTCGGGCAGTTCACGTGGTGCTGGGCCGGAGTCCATCCATTTTCAGGCGCTTGGCAAAGGCTTTGAAGACTGGTGTGTGCCTGAGGAGGGCGACCGGTGGTGCAAGCATCCTGGGGGGCAGCTGTGATGTCCCGTGTCCCGCAGGCTCCAACCGAGACCATTGCCAGGCTCTGGTTACGATCTGGCAGCGTGCTCGGTTACGTACGAGACCCCCTCTCGGGGCCAGCTGACCCGTTCTGTGTGCACTGGAGATGCAGGTCCCAGCAGGATGGCAAGAGCCCCTGCCCATGACTCCCAGCTCTCCTAGCAAAGGTCTGACGATGATTTAGGTGGAGGAGGAAGGGTGAAGAGGACCTTCTCCACCACCCACAGCTTCAAAAGGAACTGCAAGCACCCCTTTAAGAGAGCCAGATAAACCATGCCTTTTTTTTTTTTTTTTGCCCTTAACAGAGCAGTGGACTTGCGCACGCTGGTACAATTCAGCTAGCCTTTTCTAAGCCCAGATTTCCTGAGCCTCTGACCCTCACAAACTCCCTGGACTCGCCAGTTCCCAAACGTCTGGTGTCACCTTCTGCTGCAGCAGCAGCAAACGCCGCCCACAGCCAGTGCAACTCTCTGCTGCGCTCGGGGTGCCAGCGATGGCAGAGCCCCGGCCTCGTGTCTGGGGGGGGACGGTTGTCTCACCCCCGTGGGAGCAGCGGAGCACAGCTCTGGGAGCGGTGCAGGGCACGGCTGCTGGCAGCCACATCCCTACACGCTGCTGTGGGGCTGCCGGCTGGAGGGTGATGGGCTCGAGGAAATAAATGCGTGGGAGCACACGCATATTACAGAAACTCCTATTAGCTTTTGGCTTCTGCTTAGCAGGAAATAAGATTATCAAATGAGAGCTGCTGCCTCTCAGAGCCTGGCGTCGTTTCAGTGTGCAATCCATCACGAGAGGCCGTGGGAGCGGGGAAGGGCTGCAGGAAGGCGCAGGGAAGGTGGCTGGCGATGCCCTGGCCCCTGGCAGCCCTGGAGGTCCCGGGGCAACTCTCATCAGAGCGGGGGTGTCAGCCTCGCCCCGTATTGTTTAAACACCAGTCTGGGGTAATTGCACAGCGACCTCTGAAAATACAGCTGGGTCTGCCTTCGTCTAGCTTCTCAACTGCAGGAGCAGCACCTTCCTCTCCAGAACCGCAGGAATGCCAAGTACATTTGCCCATTGCATTAAACAACTCCCCTTCAATCATCCTTAATTTCACAACCCCCAAAATCACAGGAGTTTAGATGAGGTGAATGTACTCCCTTCTAAATGAGGGTTCAGAAATAAGAGGTTGCAATGAATGGTGGGAAAAGATGAGCATTAACAACAGGTCAAACCAAACCTATCCCCAGCTACAGATAAATCCCCAGAAGGCAAAGCCTGCCCATCACCGGGATCCCTCTATCCACAGCCTGCCCAGCGCAGGTGCAGGCTCAGCCCACGGGGAGAGCCACGGTCACCCCCAGTTTGCAATTGGAGTAGACCCAAGGGAAGCATTCGCCACCTTCCGCAAGCGGGGTGCCAGCCGAAAGCCGAGGTGAGGGGCCCGCGGGCACGGCCCCGAGCGCGGGCAGAGCCGCAGGGCGGAGGTTCAAGGCTTTTCTGCCAGGCAGGTCCAGACCTGAACTTTTCCAGATGAACCACCTCCCACCAGAAACACGCCGAAGAGTGATGTACGCTGGGGCATATTTGCCCATGCAACTGAGAGGGACCACACCAGGGCCTCGAGACACGCGTTAGCACTTGCATTGTATCTTACAAACCCTTTTAGTGCACATTCCCTAAAGGAGAATGTCTGTTCCAGGGAGGTGCCCGGTGAAGCCTGCCCAGACCCTCGCAGGCTGCTCTGGCACGGCTGGGTACCGATGCATCGCCCCCTTGAACGTGGCGGGCAATGACTCGCGATGGGGGCATTTTTAGAAATCCTGTACGCATTTTCGGCCGCTGCAGAACTGTAAGTGATTATTGTTGGGCTGGAGGCCTGGCTGGGTTTGTCTTTCAACCGGCTCACAATAGAAATCTCTTTGCAGAAGGATTTGTTGAAAACCAGTTCAGCGAGAGAGAGAGGGACTATTGCTTTGTCATGGTATCTCTGCCCCGGCGCGTTGCGTGGCCTTCATGAATGCAGTAATCCTCCCTCTCTCCCCATTTGTTAAAGAAGAAAGATGCCTGACTCAGTATTTCTCAGTAATGGCAGTTACTATTTTTTGCCTTGTTTCCGACACCAGTGTCTGTTGTTTTAATGCTGTAGGAGAACAAAAGCGGACGCTGAGGCCTTGCAGAGCAGTTGCAGAAGCAATCAGTCACTTGCAGATTCTGTATACGCTAAAGGCTGTGAGTGTCACGCGTTTAACCCGGCGGGGCGGCACTGCCCTCCCCAGGGACGGGGACTCGCTTCGTGCCGGGGTCGGAGGCAGCCACGGGCTTCAGGCAGGGTTCCGAGGAGGCAGAG
Organism: Ciconia boyciana; assembly: GCF_034638445.1. Lineage (NCBI taxonomy): Eukaryota > Metazoa > Chordata > Aves > Ciconiiformes > Ciconiidae > Ciconia > Ciconia boyciana. Next base: position 1,648,684 of record NC_132942.1, read on the forward strand.
GCAGATCTGCAGGGCGCAGAGTACCCCGCATCCGAAGGTAGCAAAACTCTGGCCGCCGCGAGCCCTCCTTTCCTTTCTAAAAGCTTGTTCACACGCTAAGGAAAACAGCATAACAAAAATGCTTCGTTCTTCCAGCTGCTGAACGTGGCAGATAAAGGCTAACGCAGGCCCTCGGAGAGTGCCATGGTTAATGTTTATGAATTCCTTTCAAGAGTAGCTAATACACAGCCACTGCTAAATATTATTCTATTAATCCCAGCACAGCATCTTAACACCCATCCATGGTCCAGCTTAAAGCCTAACCTTTGTTTTAATAAGGTAACGAACCCCACTCTTCTGGGTCTTAACTAACTCAAAAGTGAATTCAGAAGACCTCCCCTTTCCCCTTCTGTTTGTGCTTTCCCAAACCCCGGCTCTGACCCTGTCCAGGATGAGACAGAGGCACTTTAAGAGGAATGAAATCACCCTGGAAAACTGCATCCTCCAGAGTGGTGCCAGCAGAGAAAGGAAGATAAAAATGAGAGGAGAGCAGAGGGGAAAACCAGCGATTAATGTGACCTGGTGACTGAAATAACACTGCACACAGCGTCGCTTACTGATGGGAAAAAGGCAGTTATTCCAGCAGGCTGGAAACCTGAGGAGCATAGAAGGGAATCCATCACACCGAGCGAGAGAGCCTGGAGCTCTGCGCGGCCGTGTCACTTCCCAGTGCCGGGCTTTAAAGCACAGGGCAATAATTACGGTCACCGAGCAATTACCACCTTCCTCCTTCCAGCCCAGGCGCAGAAGCTGCCGCGCTCTGCCCGGCCGCAGGGCACCGCACGGCACAGCACGGCTCCCTGCCACCGCTCGCCCTCGCAGTCCGGGGTTTGGCGCGAGAGCAGCAAACCCTCCCGGCTACGGGCCTCTGCTGCCTAACGCTCGGCTGCAAAAACCACCCAAAGCTGCTCCGACCTGCTACCTCGCGCAGCCCCCCTGCAGCTGCGGAGCCCCTTGCCGGGGTGCCTGCTGCCTGTGTACCCCCTCACTAGGGCGTGCACCCCCTTTCTGGGGTTCACGCTGCCCCTGCGTCCCAAACCCGCTCCCTTGCCCAGGGAAAGCAGGCGGAGCGAGCGGGCTGCCCGGGGATGGACCAAGCAGACATCTCGTAGGCAGCACTTCCAAGCCCGAGGCACGCGAGCCCGACAGCTAACCCCGAGGACAAAGATCAGAAAAGAGGCAGAAAAGGGCTTTCCGCACGAAGCGTTTTGCTGGGTGCGGGAGCCGGGCTGGCTGCTGTGCCCGGTGCCAGCCCCAGCCCTGGCTCCGCGCCGCTGACTCACAGGGTGACATCCAAAACCCTTTTGTCCCCTTCAGACTCATTTCTGGAGTGGTGGTGTCCTCTCCGAGTCGTCCTCCCAGAGATCTGCACTTTGCCCACAACGGTCTAGACACACAGTTCATAAGTGACTCATGACTTTCTTGTGCTCATAAAGTCTGTCCTCGCTTCTGGCTCTTAATTTAGGTCTGTACTTCAAGAGTCAAAATCTGGGCGTCAGCCTTGACCCCGGATCTTTTCTTCCCACGTCTCTGGAGTCAGTAAATCCGCCTGTCCCACCTCCAGACGAGCCCTGCCAGCACTCGCCCCTGCAGGGACCTTATTTCTGCAGAAAGCCTGCGCTCGCCACCAGCACCTCGCAGAGCAGCTCTCACCGCTGCCCTTTGCGAGCCAGAGACCGTGGCTGGATGGCTTCTCCTCCAGAGGTGTCCTCAGGCATCCCCAGTGCTGCTCAGGGACAACCTCCTGGTGCCCAGCACCGCCCGTGCTCTTCCTCGCCGAGCTCACACCTCCTCCTCCTCCACCCACGCGTCCTTCTGCGTGGTCAGGGCCGCAGGGAGAGCTGCTCTCCTCCCGGCACGGCGAGACAGCTCTCCTGTACCCCGTCAGGGCCCCTCCCCGGGTCCTGCGAGAGGCACCGACCACCCCGAGGTGGAGGCAGCCCCGGCGGTGGCCCGTGCAAGGTGCACAGTCGCCCTTACGGGCTCGCACCCAGCATCCCCAGCCCAGGGTTTGCAGGCAGGCAGCTTGCCCAGCCCGCAAGCCGACCTTTGGGGCACGGTCACCCTCACTTGCTCAGGGTGGCCCCCGAATTGTACGCTGAGCTTGTCTGATCTGTGTTTGGGTCACAGAACAAGAGCAGGAGCCCCGAGCGAGTTATTTCACTCGGTTGCTCTCATCCCACGCTGCCCGGGCGGACAGGAGGGGGAGATCTTTACCGTGACAAATCCAGTCTGTGCAGCAGCAGACGAACTCCAGATCCAAGCCGTTCGCTTATACCAGAGACGCTCTGCACGCCATAAAGCCCCCTGAAAATTCTGCCGATTACTGGGGCTCAGTGCTGGGTGACCTGGCTGCTTTCTGCACGTCCCCCCTGCCACACGCTGCCTGGGACAGTCGCACGTGCACGGCCGTGGGCGCAGGCGACCTTCTGCATCCCTGCACCGTCCAAGCAGGAGATGGACCACCCTGTCCCCTCTGCGCGTTTCCAGCCCCTCCACAGACCTTGCGCAGGGCCGTTCCCATAGCTGTGGCCTGGCAGCTCCCCAACGCCGCCCTGCCTTTCACCCACTCCGATTATTTTTTGCTCCAGAGAGGTCACTCGTTAATTCTCTAACAGCTGCACATCCTCACAGGGCATGGTTGGGTTACGCAGGAGAATACTGCTCGGCTGGGTACATTTACTGGAATTTCCATCTCCCTTTATATTGGAGTTTCAATTGCAGGTCAAATCTTGGACATAAAATACAAGTATTTAACATCAAGTAAAACACCCTCCCTTCCCCTTCCTTAATATTCCCTTGGCTGCGGGGTGTTCTAAAAAGCTTCTGACTGATGGGAAGAGTTTACTAACTGCCAAACTACAACTGGGGGGTTTGTAGCTTACGCCTAACCTGGTGCAGCTGCGATCCTCTGCGGGCGCACAGGCGTGGGTGCCGCACGAACCGCAGCGAATGATGCAGGCAGTCGGGGGATGCTCATTTACTCCCTGGGGACCCAGCACGGGGGCCGAACGCGTGGCTCCTGAGTAAGAAAAAGATAACAACCCGTTGGGGTCCCGGCTGCGGCATCCCTGGCCGGGCAGGCAGGGATGCTGAAACCGTGGAGCTGGCACACGGCGGTTCGGTCCCATCGCCCGAGCCCGGCTGCATCCATCGCTCCTCCCAGCCCGGCTGCTGCGTGCCCAGGGCTTCTGAGAGCGGCTGCCTTCGGGGCGTCGAGCTGGGGCTTTGCCTCGGGGCTCGCTGACCGGCTCCTGCTGACTGGGGCCGGCAGCCGGCAGCACTGGGCGTTTTGGGGGACGTTGTGTGCGAGCACAGTTTGGATCAGCCCTTTCCTGCCCCCGTAGCCCTGTGAATAGGGGATGTTTGTGCCCTCAGACCAGTCAGGCTTCAAAGGGGAAAGCTGCGTATACTGGGGTGCATTCATGTAATTTTTAAAAATTCGGCTGAGCTAGGACAAGCATCTTATGAATTGCGCTGGGATGGAGACACTCCATAAACGTGTAAAACATTAACATCGGCATTCAAAGTCCCTGCCAGACCCACATCACTGCAGCCTGCTCCTGGCACTCCGGTTATTCCGGGGCCGCGAGCAGCCCCCATGCCTGGCCCTGCCGCGGTGCAGCAGGGCTGGCAACGCTCACATCCCACGGAGCTACGAGGCTGCCTTTTTTGTCCCAAAGTTTTTTGGTTTAGTTTGGGTTTTTTTTCCACTTAGACAATCCAGGGCATCTTTCTGCCTCCCGTCATCGCTAGCATCCTCGCCTGCATCCCTGTGGGCCAGCCTGACCCCATGGCTTCCCCCTAAACCAGCTGTGGAAACACCGGGCACGACAACCATCCCCGCGTCTCTAGCTGCCCACGCGGGAGCTGGAAATAAACAGCGTGGGTGTCACCTCCGTGGACAGCACTCTGCGAAGCGCTCTGCTACAGCAGCTGCGTTTCATCAGGTAGTTAAAATTGCAGACTTCTGCGATGTGCTTTTTATGGTGATTTGTTGTTTACGGAGATGAGAAAGGGTAGAAGAGCCTACAAAAAAATACCCCCTTGCCTCTGAGGGTACTGTTATGGAAACCCACGGCAGCGTCCGAGGCAGGGCACTGTTTTCCTTGGAGGCAAGGAAAATTCCTTGCTGACACGCAGCCTGCGGTCGCGCTGCCTTCTTCACAGATGTCACGGGAAGGACCAAATTGGTGCCCACCTCTTTACGGACGCAGGTGCCTCGGTACACCCCTGTCTGGGACAGGGGGGACCAGAATTAGGGCTGTATCTTCTGATACAGACCAAGGTCTGACACGTCCCGGCGTGTGATTCACGCTAGGCTGGAAATGGGGATGACGAATGGAAGCCCAGTGCCCGTGGGCCTCCAGAGCCACCCACTGCCTTCGACTGAGAACCTCCCAGTTTTTGCCTAAAGACCATGGGTCAAAGAAGCGACCTGTCTGGCTCTGCAGACAGCAAGAGGTGGAGATGCACAGCTTCTCTCGCTAGTTTACTCCAGTGGCCAGTTATCCGCGGTTAATTATTCCGGGGTTTTTTTTGCTGACCGTCTCATCTGCACTTAACAAGATTCAGCTTTGAGCTTGCCTTGCTCTGATCTTCCATTTGAAACTCGCCTTGCATGCTCTTATGCACTGCAGTTTCACACTGTAAGGCATTTTCTCCAGCCCTAAAGTCACGCAGATAAGAAAATTATTATTTATTGGAGGATTTCCCCGGTAATAGCAATTATTATCTCAAGCTTTTGTTGCACTGTTAAGTTATTGAGCAACAGTGTGCACAGGAAAACACAGCCCAAGCTGTTTACTCAGGCAACTCAGAGAAAAAAACAGGCATTAGCATCCATAGCTCCTAGATGCTAAATTTAAAATAAGATATTGAGCAACAGAATGAAGAACAGAATTCTTCCAGGCAGTTTTTCTTAGAACTTAACAAGACAAGCTATATAGTCCCTATACAAATATTTCAGAATGAACATAATTAACTCCCTACGCATTTTCAGCATAGTAAACCACTGCTGAGCTTATGGTGAACCCAGAAACCAAGTGATTTTCCTTGGAACAACCGAGACTGAGACTATGCTGGAGGAAGTTTGATTTCTGAGTGATGATATGTCTACTGATGGTTAACCACGAGGATGGATGTGGGGTTTCACTTGGCCTAGAGATGAAACCCTCAATTCCAGCATCCTCTGCTTCTTGGGGAAGGACATGGTATAAAGTCTGAACCCAAACTCAAGTCCCAGTTTTGAAGCCTGAGCCAGCCCTTGATTGAGCTTGGCCACCCTTCTGAGGGCCAGCTGCAGGAAGTGTTGCATCTGACACCACGTGAAAATTCCTGCTTTTTGCTCCTAATTCAAGCCTCATGCCTTATTAGCAACAGCACACCGAGATTTCGGGCCCATCTGAGCGCTGAGAGATTGGCGAGGGCTCGTGGCTGATAGAGGGTGAGCAAGAGGAGCAGTGACCAGGGACGTACCTGAAACAGGGCCACCAGCAGGAGGTTTCGCTTGGGATGGGACCAGGGCTCAGCAGGGACTTGGTACAACAGGAGAATCAGATCAGCCCCTTGGCATAAGAGCATTGCATGGAGCGAAATTTTGAGGCCAGATTCTGTGATTTGGTGTCAGCCGCTGGTTTCACCAGGCAGAGCTGGCCTGCAAAGAGAGCAGCTCCCCGCTGCACGCAGCCACGCGTTTGCATCTCCCATATCAACGTGCTCCGAGAGACCGAGAGAAGGGAGGAGAGCTGGAGACAAGCGTCCATAACCAGAGCAGCAAAACAAAGCCATGAGAAGCCTGCCCATGGCCAGGAGTAGCGGTCGGCCGGCACTGCCGTCTGTCTGTCCATCTGTCCGTCCGTGGGCGTGCGGGCTGGGAGCCGGCGGCCGCGGGGCAGCCACACCTGCAGTGCAAGCCCAGACAGCCCGGGCGCTCCTGCTTTGTGGTCTGGCATATTGCCCGGCGTCCTGCGTGGACACTGGGGGCCGGCGGCAGCGGGGGACGGTGACATTTGCAAGCCGGGTGAAGCGTCACCCTGCCTAACCTCCCTGCCGGCCGGGAACTGGGCAGTGGGTGCTGAGCAGGGTGCGGATGGGGTGCCCGCTGCAGGGACCCCCCACATCTGGGGGTGCAGGAGCAGAGGGGGGAGATGCCGCTTTACCCCTCCATCGCCATGCCGGGGCACGCCGAGTGCCCCCCTGCCCAGAAGGGTTTCCTACACCACCATAAAACTTTGCAACCAACAACCACCGATTAGTTTTTACAGCATCCCTCGTGGTTTCCGCTCCCTCCAGACGCTTTTCCCCTGGGAAGCAAAACACAGGCAGACCCACGGAGGAGGCACGCACAGCCCTGTACTTAACCACCCGCTGCCCAGCAGCAAACACCCAGAACAAGGTACCTGCACCCGGTGCATCGTCCCTGGGTCCCCAGCAACCCAGAGCCATCCTCCTCCAAGGATGAGGAGGACCGCCAGAGATGAGACCACGAGGACTGTGTAACTCGTAGCACATGTTAGTGTCTGCTCCCAGCTGGTCCCAAGTGCCGGCATGTCTCGGTCCGCACGAGCGAGGTGCTGGCAAGCAGCGCTGCGGCGAAGCACAGGAGAAGGGATGATGCTTTACGTTGGTCTCAGCGTGAGCCTGCAAGGGGGAAAGGGCACTTGTAAAAGGCAGGCAGCGTGTGCCGTCTGCAGGAGGGAAGGGGAAGCCCTCAGTGCCTTTTGTAATTAGGATGCCTGGTACAGTGCTACTGGGGCAGCAGAGGTAGAGGTGCCCACAGCAAGTGCGCCCAAGTAACATGAGATAGGACGAGGGGAAATGGCCTCAAGTTGCGTCAGGAGAGGCTTAGATTGGATATTAGGAAAAATTTCTTTACTGAAAGGGTGGTCAAGCGTTGGAACAGGCTGCCCAGAGAGGTGGTGGAGTCACCATCCCTGGAGGAGTTCAAAAACCGTGTAGGCATGGCACTTCGGGACATGGTTTAGTAGGCACGGAGGTGTTGGGTGGACGGTTGGACTAGATGATCCTAGAGCTCTTTTCCAACCTTAATGATTCTATGAAATCCCCTGGGATGAGGGGGCAAACAGTGGCTGCAGCCGGGCGCCGGGCTGCTCCCGGCTGTCACCCCCTGCCAGCGCCGGCACAGCGGTCACAGCCGTGGCTCTGGCCCTGGCGGCCCAACCCTGGACCCACGGTCCTTGCTCAGACCCCGGTCCCCAAGGAAGAGCTGCAGCTCCAGTGCTGAGCACGCTGCGATGAAAGCATCCGCCTGCGCGGGACAGACCGGCCTCGCCAACGAACGCTGTGAATCGTGTCTGAAAATAAAGATGAGCTCTCTGCCTGCGGAGGGAGGGAGCCAGGGACCGGGCAGGGGAGCAGCAGCCACCCCCGGGCTCCTCCCAATAATCGGGCCATTGCATTATCTCTCTCTGCAAAGCCCAAAGGTGTCCCCTTGGACACTCTGGGTGCAACACGTCTTCCACCCCATCCTTCGCTGGAGAGACTGAGCTTTTGCAATTCTCCGTCCAGTGTGTTCTTTCCATGCAGCAGGTCCCACGCATCTGGCTTGCTCTGGGAGTTAGCGCTTAAATCCCCCACATGAGGCAATGGGATTTGCTTCTGCAGCCAGCGTTGCTCGTGTACATGTCCGTGGTCTTGGTCTGAACCCAGACAGGACACAGAGGGCAAGACCCTCCTGGCAAAGCTCCTGCTCTCAGGCTGGATCAACTCCTGGAGCTGGAACTGTAATTAAGTTAATCACCAGATTGCAAAATGGTGTGGGTGGGGAGGTGGGAGAGGCTGGAAGGTAATTAGGAAGCGGATCATCACTTTGTTTTCCCGTCTCCCCACGGATGCCACCAGTTTGCTGAGATGTTGCACTGGGTGTCCCAGCTTGAAGAAGCAGCTGGGATGTCCCGGCCTCAAAGCCACGCAGGAGTCACGCGTGGCTTTGAAGCAAAATTTTCAGCTGTTGGCAGGCTCAGCCGGGCTCTGCACAGGGAGCTCCTCACCCGTGCGGTTCTGTCCCCGAGACATGCCCACATCCCCAAGGCCGTCTCTGCTGTGCAGAAAGGTGAGACAGGAGCTAAAACAGGGTTGGGATGGCATAAAATGGACAAATCCAGCCTCACCGACCGTACGTCTCCCTGGCGCGGTATGGAGGCAGCCTCGGGCTGGGCAAGGCTTCTCGCCGGCGCTGGGACAGTGCCGCAGCGTCCGTCAGGGTCTGCCGAGGTGCAAGGGGTGCTGGGGAGCTGGCCTGGGGACCTGCGCCCTGAGCAGACGTTTCCCAAGGGCTGGCAGTGGCCCACCGGTACAGGGCTTCTCCTAGGGCATCCCTAGTGCTACAGGGTTTTCTCCCTTTACCTGGAGCCAGATCCCCTTCTCCAGTACAGTCATTTATTTTTCAATGCTGCCTTCGAGGGCTGGTGAGCAAAGGGACGGGTTAAGCCCTGCTGCAGCTCCTAAGCGAGACCCCCCTGCCCCTTCCTCCTGGGCAGGATGCAACCTTTTCTTAACCTGTCTTTACCATGATGCTCCTGGTGGTTACCACCAGGCTTTTTTCAGCAAAGAACTCACTCTTTCCATTAGTGATACCCACTCAGTAAATTGCTAAAAGTTTCGCATTTACACTCCTGTCTGTTTTACCTAACACAAATCCAGTGGGACCTAACTGGAATGACTGCGTTTTCTGGTGGAGAGCCGGAGATGATGACAGCAAGCATTAGTTAAATTAATTTCTACAGTTTTGGTCACACTTTATACCACATATTCCACTTACAAAGGGTAAAGCCTGACTGATAAATATTTCATTAAGCAGTTAATCATATTGCTAGAGACAAAATCTCCTTGCCGTAAACACTGACGAGAAACAAGCCGATGCATTCCGCTGATATGCACAAAATGATCTATTGCATATTTGTCATATGCTTTGCCTAATCGTTTATTAAGTCCTTCTAAGAGGATCCGTAGTCCAAGGAATTCGAGCCGTGCCTTGTGCTGCCAGCCCTTCGAAGGGAAGGCAGCCCTTGCAGGCTGCTGTGCTGATGATAACCCCAGACCCACTGTGCTGCAGCTCCTGGAGCAACCAGTGCACGAGGAAACCTCTTGCCGATCTCTAATCCTTTCCTGGGTGAGGAAATCCATCCCACACAATGGATCTCTAAAATTTATGATGAATAAAATCCCTCTTTATCCGAGGGATGTTTACTCTGCACGCTCAGGCACTTCTTGGATTGCCCCAAAGCCGTACCTGTCAGCCCGGCACTAAGCACAGGGCGCTTCAGGAACCCCTTGGGACAGGCAATGGGTGGAGGAAAGCCAGAGCCTGAATTCCTTAAAAATATTTTACCTGTTGTAAGTGCTTTCCATTCCTATACGTAGGGTCTGAACTGCCTGGGCAGGGACTGCTCTATCCAGGTGGCTGCAGTCAAAAGTGGGAATGGGAAATGAGCCCATCAGGAGGTGATGCTGTCTGATCACAGCTGAGTCACACGCCCTGGCATAGATATGATTTCTGCTTTAATGGAGAAAATAACACTTTCCAAAGTGAAACCAACTGCAGCGTTTCCACTGAACTCACCAGAGCCCGATTCAGGAGACACTGATCTCATTAACTGAAGCCTGACAAGACCTTGAAAGACTCCTGGGTTTGGCTGGCTGCTCGCCTCTCGGAGTTTTCTGGATGATCTTTATCTGATCAGCTAGATGCCAGTTGTGATTAACTGCACTTTTCACCAACGCATCCACACTTGTTCTGAAGGGGGGCTTAGCAGAGGCTATCCACAACATTTCTTTCCAGTCCTATATAAAGGATTGTATCCAAAGCCAAGGGCAATTTTAATGTATTTGAGTCAACCTCCAATCTTGTTTTAACCCATGGTAGGTGAGGTACTTGTGGTTTTCTTTGCATAGTAGCCAGGTATTTTATTCTTAAGGACAAAAACAGGCTCACCTTAGCTGGTCACCTCACAGCTTCAGGGACAACCGGTGGGACAGAGGCACCGTTTGGGCATCCGAGGTTGTAATGAGGCTGTGCTGACGATCCAGCGTGCTCAGCTGCAGACGCCGCGCTGGGGTCCACCGGCTTCTCGTGCAATGTGCTTTCACGAACATGCAAAATTGCTGCAACTGATCTTAGGAAAACGGATCTCTTCAAGGAAGTCAGGAGGAGTCTGAAGAAAAAGGAGTGGAAAGGAAGCACTGGAGAGATGGGCAGGAAAGAAAAACAGGCAGAGAAATTTTAGCAACAGGATAAGGGACTCCATCTCCCCGCAGTTCCTCACCGCTCTTGTTCTAGGTAAGCTTTGCAGTCTCTGACGAGACGGCTCATTAAGCTACTAACGAGTTTGACTGGTGGACGGAGGTTTGTGGATGGCAGTGGAAGATGCTCATCTCCCAGCTGAGAAGCAACAACTTCCCACCCCCGTGGTCTCCAGCTACTGCGGGTGTACAGATGGGTGGCCAGAAAAGGTACGGGGTTAGTTCCCCTGGGGAGCAGGGACCACCGCAGGGACAGGCCCCTGGGCAGAGGGACGTGCCCGGAGCGTGCCCAGCTCTGCCGGGAGCCCCACGGGAGCCGGCATGGCTCCTCCCCGCTTGGCTCCTCTGCTGAGACTGCTACCGAAAACCTGGGGTGCTCGCGGTACTGATGGGAGGTTAGTCTTAGCTGGCCACTAACTTTGTGTCACAGGAGCCACAAGAGAGCCATGAAAATACCCTTGAAGCCACAAACAGCGCAGTCTGAGGGTGACCTGGCAATCCAGACATGCAAAAAACTTTTGGGCCATTAGCAATCCCCCAAGTTGCCAAACTGTCATCAACACCGCCTTTGTCATGCAAGCAAAGGGGAGAACAGTACTATCTAGTGAAGTCTGCGTTGATTTTAAAACAGGAAGGGAAAAGGGCCTCACTCCTTTTCCATGGCCCCCAGCGTGCACTGATATTTCGGAGCTCACACAGAGTTCGCCTGTTATTGGCACCCTAACCGGCCCTCAATGTTCAGACTCAGATGCTTGCAGAGTTTGGGATTTCACATCAAAGCCGCTGGTTTGGCTGCTGCAGCAGCAGCGGTCGGTGATAAAGTTTGGAACCAAACCCAAACTTCTCAGAATTTCACAGCTCTTCCGGTCCCGCGCCGGGCTCATCTCTCCTCGCTGCTGCAAGGAGCACGCACGCTGCAGTGCTCCAGCCACCAAAGTGCAGTAGGACCTGGTTAAAATTAACATTCGGGTTTAACTCTCTTTTTAAGTCCTTTTTCTCTTCTGAAAGCTATTTCTGATCTTTTTGGGTTCTGACATCTCCTTCCACAGCCCAGGAAGAAGGGCCGAGTGCCACCGGGCTGCCGGCGGGACCCTCTGCTCCCTGTGCCTGCAGACAGAGCTGGGGCCACCCCAGAGCAGATGCCCTGGGTCCAGCTCCCGGCGATGAGGCCACTCGTTCTCAGCGGTGGTCTTCTCTTAGGCAACGCAGCACGGGAAAGCTGCGGGAGTGAGGTGGGCGAGCGTGTTACGCAGGGGTGGGAGGAAAGAGGAGAGCCACGCACGCAGCTGGTGTTGGACAAACACTCTCCAACTCGGCCTCCAACTTGCTGTCCTAGCGCGACCGGCCGTGTCGACGCTCGGCAGCAGCCGTCCCCCTCTTACAGCAACCTCCTCTTGGAATATTTTCCTTTCTCCACGGGGCACCAAATAACTGCTGGAGCATGGTGCCTCTCAGCTTAGCTTCTTGGAGAGAGTTTTCTGTTCTGCTGTGAGCTATTTAATCATTTTGTTGAGCTTCTACCCAAAAAAATAAGGCCCTTCATGTTGTCTTTGGTTCAGGTTCTCTCAGTCTTGCTTTTTAATTCCCATAAAAACCTAACATGTTCCTGCCAAAAGTATAATAGTAGGGCCATGAGCGGTGGTGTGTGTAGAGTACCGACTCCACGGTCATAAAAGTATGAGAACAGCAATAGTATTTAGCAAGGAGAGACAAGGGGAGTGGAAAATAGTGTTCATTCAGCTTCTCTTGTGGAGTCAAAGGCAGCTGGCGAGCACTGAATGTGTTCTAAAAATAGCAAAAAAAAACCTTAAAGGAAACATGTGAAAACGAAGAAGCCATTTCCAGTGGAGCTGCTCTGGTCAAGCTGCCCGTAGATGCCCTTGGCTGCGCAGACCTTCGGGTGGCCGAGGGGAGCGTCCCAGCCTGCTCCTCGCTCGCGCTGGCTGCAGCCTACGTTTGCCGAGATCCTGCTCTGAGCTCTGGCTTTGGGATATTTGTTTCTCACTTCTATCCATCATCAACCCAGGAGACTTCTGAGTTGATAGAGATAAAGGCTCGAGAAAAGCTTTAGTTCCAGTAAATGACACAATACCACTGATCTTGATTAATGCTCAGTAAAGCACTAAAGCCTTATGTACCGCCTTGAACGACTTGAAGGCTTTCGTTCAGAGAAAGCTCGGCAGACAGTTGGCATTAAAAACTGAACTACTACAAGAAAAGTATGATCTCGTGACAGAAAAATAAATTTTGGGGCCAGACCCTCTGAGAAATACCTAATTTCAGCTTCCTGACAACTGTGTTAAAAAAGGGTTTCGAAGCTATACTCAGCTAGTCCATCAGCTGCCTCGGAAAGCCACCAGGACCCTAAAGCTTCTCCTGAGCTCTCGTGGGTTGCTTCACCACCCCATCGCAGGATACCGGGGCTAGCCCGCGTTATCACCTGCAGAAAGCGCTTCCCAAAAACCCGCTCTGTGCCGAATGGGGGATCTGTGAAGCTCCGCCACTTCCAAACACACACAATCTGAACACAGCGGCACCGAGACGGACACGGCTTTTGTGCGATTCAGGAGCAAGGCTATCAGCAGAGGCAGTTGTAAAACTCTGTCAGCCTCCTTGGGAAAAGGTTGATACTTTGGGCTTTGCAAATAGCTCCAGAGCCAAAGCAAGCTTTGGGGAGATGCACAAGACGGGGAGAAACTGGCCTGGAGACGGTTTTCAAACCCAGATAAGAACCAAAACAGCCTCCAGTGCCAAACAGCGTATAGCTGAGGAAGCGCTGGGCTGATAAAGTAACACTTGGTAGGCGTTGGTCCAGAAAACGTGACTTAACCAAACAAGATCAAAATGGTTCTGGAGAAAGGGCGGTGGGGAAAAGTTTAAAATAGTCTGTCCCTGCGTTTTGACTCTGTGTTCAGCTGTTGTATTAGTGATTTAATACCTCCATCTGCAGCACAACCCAGGCTGACAGTCAGGAGGAAAGAGAAGCTGTTGTGAACCTACAGCTACCAGAAGGAACTGAGGCCTGGGATGACAGGGAATATTTTTTCCTTTACAGTTGTGTTTTCCTCTCCTAGGAAATCTCTCTGTTCTGATAGAGACCCCAAGGGGACACGTCTGAGAGTAAGGGATGAAGTCTATGTACTAACCAAAGCTGGTTGCAATGGCTGGGTGTGTTTTCAGCAATAGCGATGAAGTCTTTATTTCCAAGGCTTCAGCTTTTAGCAATCCAACTTTCGTACATTTTTATCTTCTGCAGGTTTTTGGGATCCACTTGAAGGGATAGTTTCTCCTCCTTGCAGCTGCATTTGCAAATTTACATACTTAAGAGTTTACAGCCAAATGTTTAGAGGTTATATGTATATATACGTGTGTGCGTGTGTACTGCAAAGAGTTGCAGTCTTTAATATCTCCCAGGTCACCCTTTAAGTACCGTGGCAAACCCACACAGTACGATACTGGCTCCATCCTAATGTACCAGTAGCACAACTCAGTACTAAATAGACATTTTTACAATCTATAAATATATTAATATATATAAACGGTGGCTATAGAATACTTCCCATAATATAGCTATGGGAATACAGTACATTTAAAGTCATTTCCTGTATCTAGACTTATACTGTGCCCTGTCTTTTTCTGCTCATAAATCCACTTCTCTATAAGCACTACAGAACTTTGTATGTGAAAGGCAGCATATTCATGGGAGATTTTAAATGCAGTTTCTAGGCCAGAAACATTCAGATAAATGTGACTATACCTGGGTTACGGTGGGTACCCTGGTCCCCACCCACACCCGGCCACGGCACCTCCGGATCCCACAGCCGCAGCTGCAATGGCAGTTCTCACCCTCCGACATGCACAGCATCTTTCTCTTATCGGCCTGACGATGCCTTCAGGTTTTGGCACGGCATCTCCTTAAACACAGATTGTGACCACAGAGTGTATTGCAAAAGGAGGTTTCAATACAGCCCCCCCCCGCATTTCCCCAGTCCCCCGGGCGAGCACAGGAGCCCCCGGGAAGGAGCACTCTCACGCGATGGGGCTTGTTGCTCCCGAGCAGCCGGTAGTGCCCCATGCCCAGTTACACCCTTCTGCACCAGCCAGAGCTTTGCCTTTCCCTTTTAACCACGTCTGTTGAGATGCAAGGGTGCGCAAACAGGGCATAATCTAGGCTCAAAGTTCCTTTTTCCCATGTGCTATCGATCAGTGTATGGGTAAATCTCCTGCTTACCACCCAGGCAGGGACAGCCTCCTGCCCCCCTGCTCATCTCCCGCGATATCTAACGTTTGTTCTGATCTTTAGCATGTGAGGTGGCCAGGTGAGATGCAGAGCGCCAAGGTATGAAGTAATATTTGCTATCTGGCATGCAGTACGTGTTGCAATACCCAGTCATAATCCTGTTTGAAAGTTATAATAGTGGAGAGAGTTATTAACCTGGGCTCCCTTCCTGCCTCCTGTGGGTTTCAATCAGACACTGGGTGGTTTTCAAACTCTTTTTTTTTAGTGTATAATTTTAGTACGTACGTCAATAGAAAGCAGAAAGAAAACAGAATTTACTATGATAAAATTAAAAGGACAGAGTCCCTTCCACCCAGCTACACCCAGTGAGGAGACAGCCCCCCGCCACCTCCCACGCTGGAGGAGCATCACCTTTCGGCTGTCTCACTGCTAGAGCCATCAGCCGCGGTGTGAATCACCTGCCCCGCAGCCAGCCCAGGGACCGGCCGGGGACCACCGGGCTCCCTCCCCTCCCTTTAAAAGCCTGGCAGCAGCAGCGTGTGCCCAGCACTCGGTGCCGCCGCCCTGCCATACGCCACCGCATCTCTTGCAGCCCGGCCGCCGGGAGAGGCTGAGAGATGGCCGAAGGGGAAATCACTACCTTCACCGCCCTGACCGAAAAGTTCAACCTTCCCATGGGGAACTACCAGAAACCCAAACTCCTGTACTGCAGCAACGGGGGCCACTTCCTACGGATCCTCCCAGATGGCAAAGTGGATGGGACCAGGGACCGAAGCGACCAGCACAGTAAGCCAACCCGACGGGGCTTCTTGGCACTCCTCCTTGCTCCTAGGGTTTTACCAGCCTTTATCAGGCTCTTTTATCAGCCAGGAAGGGGGGAGCTGGAGAAGACGGGCTCTGTACCAGGCTCTCTTTCCTCCTGGTGGCAACACACCTTCCAGGAGCCAGCACACGCACCAAACGCCCCTGTAGCCTGCCCGCAGAGCCCGGGGAGGCATGGCACGTATGCCGTCTCACATCGGCACAAGTATTAAATCTGAAACTGGTTATCAAACAATGGCAGGCAGGCAGACCGTGCAGGACCAAAGCGCTAATTGCAGCACGGCTGGCTTACACAGCAAGCTGGCAGCTGGAAAAAAAGGCTTAGGAGCAGCCTCACATCCTACACACATAATTCTATGGTATCTTTGCATTTACTCTGGGTTAGAAGATGCAGCACAATAGCGGGCTGTGCAAACGCAAGGTTTCCCGGCAGCGCGCTGCCGCTGTGCCTCTGCACATCAAGTCGTGAGCCGGAGCGGGAGGTCGGGCCCAGGTTCCTCTGCATGCAGAAAGAATTTTATCTGTATGTTCTGCACACAGCATCCCCTTGCCTTTGGGGAACTTCCCTCTCCCCTTATGCAGCAAATTAAATTCCTGCAGGATGCAAAAGGCCAACAGAGGCAAGAATCAGGTGAGAGAGTTATTTTGTGACCTATGCCTTTAGAAATGCACTCATTACCATTCACTTTTTTCTGAAAACAAGTATGGCTTATTGTATGCTGAAACAGTTTCAAGACATTTTACGTGCACCTGTGTGTCGCACAGATTTAATGGGCAATTTGCGGCCAGAGCCTCCTCTTGCCCATCCCCGTTCCCTGCAGTCGGTGATGCCGGCGGCTCCAGCCCGTGGGACACTGGGGCCCTGCTGCTGGGATGAACTGCCCACGCAGATACCGACACTCATCTTACCGTTTGCACATCCCACTGCCTTTCTAGGAGCACATTCGTTCTCCGTAATTGGCATCAAAGTTCATCCTAGGAAGCTGGCAGGACTCGCTTGCCAAAAAGTGCCGGTTTTGTAAATGCTACTATTACAAAGTGCTGCAGACTATCTGACATAGGGCAAACCGTAATATAAAAAATTAATAACACTATCCTGTGGGGCAAGGAAAGGCGCGCATTTGTCCTTTTCAGTAGTTGTCCATGTCAGCGAAGGCATTGAGAGCTCTTTCCCTGCCAGCAGCTCACACGACCAAGCCAAGCTGTGGTGTTGAGGCTCTCTTGCTTTGACCAAGCCACACAGAGCCGTTAGATGAGAGTGGAATACCTGGCCCTGACACCAGGAAGCCCCTTGCCCTCGGCAGCTCTCCCTGCCGAGCCCGGCCAGGCCGTCAGCAGTGACTGGAGGGGCTGCGCAGAGCAACCCCCCCCGGCCAAACCACTCGGGCACGAGAGAAAATGGCTGTGGAAGGACAAAGACACACAATCCAAGGAATCGGTTGGGAACTTCTAAGCTTTTAGGGCTATTGCAGTTCCAAAAATGCTTGAGGGGATTTTTTAAACCGATGCCCAAGGAGAGCTGGACCGGCAGCGCAGCAAAGCTCCCCACGGGGCTCTGCAGGCAGCGGGGCCAGGCTCTTCCCCACCACTGTGTGCCAGAGCCCTCGGTTCTCTGCAGAAACCTCTGGGTACACCATATCCTGAACATTTACTGGAATTTAACTGGGACCTGCCAGGCTCCTATCTGGTTAGAAAGAAGGGCTGGGAGGAGCCAAGTCTGCCTTACAAATTCTAAGAAAAGTACTTTTATTTTCTTTAAACCACAAGCGTACATGTGGCTTTCTCCCCCAAACTTAACCTTTCTTCTTGTTATTGTTGTTTTAATGAAAGGCAGTTTATAGCAGAGTTTTAATTATAAACGCCGTTTCCCCACCACTCGCGCAGCACACGGCAGCGCTGGGGGACGGGTGAGGATGAGCTCACCAAGGCTGGATAAACCCAGCGCGGGGCAGGCAGCCTCCAGCCTGGAATAAACCAGGCACGTAACCCTTCTCAAACCCCTGCAAGAGGCAGAGGAGGACGCTGACCTAAAGGATCTGCAGAAGACAGGACCGGGCTCAGAGGACGCACAAAGCAGCACCTGGAGAGGCCGTACGAGCTCAACAGGCATCTCTGCAACATTTTGGCAGTGCTGAGATTTTGCTGGAGTCAGAAGGGGGACGCAGAGACGCCCGTGTGCCCTGGGGAGCTCAGCACGGGTTTGCAGAGCCAGCAGCAAGGTGACATCTCCTGGGACATGGGGTGCTAACAAGGACACAAGTGTCCAGCCCCTGCACCCCAGCCTCAAGCCCACCGTCTCACAGCATGGATGCTGCCACACAGCCCAGCTTTTTCCCCCCGCAAAGCGAGCCCATCACCTTGGAGTGAGCATTTCCCCTCCAGCCGCTGGTCCCTGTAGCTGCACGATGCACCCAGGCGAGTGCAGGCAGCGAGCACGGGCAGCACTCCTGCACATGGCACCCGCTGCGCCCCGGCACGCTCGCACCTCGCTGGCTGCTGGCCTGGGGCCGCGTGTTTGGAAACCTCTGCCAGAAAGGAACCTCCTGTAAATGATCTCGTAAACTTGGATATCCGAACGCACAAATATTTACAGAGGAAACTCCTGGAAGGGCTGCGTGCCAGCAGAGCAGCCCTGCCGGCGAGGTACCCTGCATCTGAGCGCCGACGGCTGCCCACGGTCCTGCCCCTGCGCCTGGCAAACGCCGGAGCTGCTCAGCACCGCTCCCCAGCACGCGAGGGGAGCAGCCCGGACCGTGACCGCCGTCGTGGGATACTGCTTACCCAGCTGGGCCAAGCACCGGCCAGCGCGGAGCAAGCCAGCTCCATATGGGAGACCTGGGGGTGACAGCAGGGAGAGAGGCCCTCGGGGACGGACGAGGCACAGGGACGCCGTGGCTTATCCGAGGAGCCAGCGTCCACAGCTGCATTAGAGCCTGCATTGGTGCTTTGCAAATAACTGCCCACTCCCACGTGCATTTTGTTCCAGATAAATATCAAGAATTCTTATTTTTATCTTAAACTGCCTTGCCGGGTGCTAGCCCCAGAATCAGGGGGGATCTCTAAGGAGAACAGAAGTCACTCACTCCAAGCCCTTGTCGTCCAGCCCTACGTAGTGATTCCCTCACCGTGTCCTGTGCTGCTGTCCGTGGGCGTCTCGAGCTTGCACCGTGAGATGAAAAGAAAACTTACCAGGACACTGCAGACCCTCAAGGATGAAGCCCATGCTCGTTTCCACAAACAGCCTTATTTTCTCTGTTTCATCCCATTACTTCATGGAAGGAAACATCTGCACAGACCTGTAAAAAATGCAAGAATTTGTGTGTGAGCTCCTTCCTCCGGAGCTGCCGTTCTCCCTCCCTCTGCAGCCGGAGACCCTAACGTCCCCATCAGCAGCTGGAGGGTCCCCCCGCTCCCCTCTCCCGGAGGCAGTTTTTAGGACAGTATCATCATTTTTATCTCGTTTCTCTCTTTCCCCAGCTGGAATTCTCCTTGGCCACGTCCTGGGGCTGCAGCACCGCAGCGAATGCAAGGCGGGCTGGGGGCTCTCCCGCTGCCGGGTTTGCCGGCTGCCAGCTCCCAGCTGCAACCAGCAAATCTGCACCCAGGCAATTTGCTAATTAAGCATCATTTACTGAGCAGGAAATGCCAAAAATGAAGAATGTGAACTGTTACAGCAAAGATTTCACTGGGACAAGGGCTTCTGCCACTCCAAGAGGTAACATTACCTTCTACCTCATCCAAAAAAGGATAAAATAAAATAAATTTAAGAAGAAGGAAGGAGCTGGAGCTGGAGCTGAAGCATCTGTTCATACTTCATTCAAACCAACCAAAATATTTCTATTACAAATCTCTACAGTATAAGCTCAGGAGAAAAAGCTGACTGGGAGATGGGAATGATCATTTGGAAGAGTTGGATTTTGCAAGTCACACTCGGGCTATAACCGCAGCCCTCCGCGCTTGCCGGCGGGGCCACTAAGTGTTCAGATTTCAGTTTTCCTGCCGACCCGTGAGAGCGGAACGGGCTCCTCTCTGAGCACACAGAGCTAGAGAGCTGCCCTCCCAAAGCTTCTCTGCAACCCGATGGCCTCTTCCCTCGCCTCTTCCTGACAAATACGTTAAACAAGAACTTGAGCCAAGTTTTAATCATTTTCCGAGACTCCTGTAATTAGCAAAGTAAGAGAAAAAGGAACCCACGAGGCAAAAAAAAGTAACCAGACAAATAGAAAGGTTCAATCTGCTGTGTTAGGTACAGGATGCCGAGCAGAGGAGGGAGGTGGCCCAGGCCTGCACCGGACTTGCCCCCCTCCCACAGTACAAGACCAACAAGGAGCTTTTTGGCCCCATAGTCTCTAGCTGAAGTGCAGCAGCGGTGACGGTGCCTGGTGGGCTGCATGAAGCGACGCAGCATCACCACGAACCCATCGCCCCCGCCCAGCCTGTGCACTGGCAGGCTCAGATCTCGGTTTAGGATCAAATTGATGTTAGCACCGTAAACTAGGACAATCTAAGACGTGGCTCGTGGCTACCTACAGGAGGTATTTTTTAGGATGAAGATCAGCCCTTTCTATTTCTCCACTATCCACCTACGACGCACCGGATAACGCCAGCCACGGCACGCTGCTGGATGGGATTCTTTGGATCGGGGTTTTGCAACGCAGGCATCTGAGGTCTGCCCATCCCTGGTTTAGCTCTCGAAATACTTCTTCATATGTCACTCCTTAAGTGTCTTGTCAAAACCACATGAGAAATTTGTAAATTAGAGCCAGAATTAAAACCCCAATCTCCTGTGTCCCATTCCAGCATCTTAACCAAAAGGCTGCCCTTCCTTTGATGTAAAATAAGGAAAAAATTGGTCTTTGGTTCTTAAAGCATGGCTGTGGGGTTTCTTTGAAGGAGAGGGTACAAGGAGACACTTTTATTGCACACTGTACTGTTTCCTATAAACTCTTTATAAGCCAGGCTTCAGAACAAAAATACCCTGCTAACTTTCCTAGCAGCTTGGGCATTATCTCTGACAACCTTTATTCTTTTCCTTTTCCTATTTTCCTTTTACTTTTGTTGTCGTTGTTTTATTTTTACTTTCAGTCCAACTCCAGCTAAGCGCGGAAAGCGTGGGCGAGGTGTATATAAAGAGCACCAAGTCTGGGCAGTACCTGGCGATGGACACCAACGGGCTGCTCTACGGCTCGGTAAGTAGGAGGTTTATGTGGGACCAGACACAGAGAAAGTTTGAGGTTTGCAGAAATCTCATAGCTCTGAGTAATGCAAACCGCAAGCAACAATTAGCCTCTGTTTGTTATTTTGGGAGCTGGACGGCCACTCTCCATCCGGCTTTATTTTGGGGGGGGGAAATAAATAAATAATCAAATAACACCGTTTACCACCCTGCCTCAAACACTTGACAAATGTCATATTCCGTGGCTGGAGCAGCAGCTGCTTTGCGTCCCCTCGGCAGCTGCCAGCTCTGCGAGCGGGGCCATGGGGGTCCCCGGCAGCGCGGGGCAGGGGCACCTCCAGCCCGGCTCTTCCAGCCCCGGCAGCGCCTTGCCCGCACCTCTGCCTGCCTCCTGCCCGCTCTCCCCGGCTTTGCGAGGCCATTCAGGGCTGTGGGAGGAAGGAGCCCACAGCCACTGAGCAAAGACCTCCCCGCATTTTTCCTCTGTATCCTGGTCGCACCGAGCCCTGTGCCGGAGGCAGCGATGGCATCCGTGACATCCCGGAGTGAGCGGGACGGTGCAAGGCAGGAGCTTACCCCCCCGTGCCCAGGAACTGCAGGGCACGGAATCACCAAAAATAATCTGGTTCTTTGAGACTAGTCCCATTTATAGCGAAGTGTGCAACACATAATCCTGGTCACAGGCTGCTTAGCCTCACCAAAGAGCTCTTTTGTTCCCCGTGCTCGTGCCCTGAACCCGCAGCTGCCACCGCACAGGTTAGTGCAGAGCAGGAGCCAGCACCAAGACCGGCTTACAGAGCGCGGTGCCGGGCTCGGTTACTGCCGAATAAAATGCCCAGGTCATGGACAAGTTACTGTAGGAGTAGCCCGGGGGACTAAATCAAGGCTACTTACCTCCATGCTTTAAATACGAACTTTACTGGGGCACGAGGATCTCGGGGCGGGTCTGGATAGCATCCTAGCCAGGGAGCGCCCGAGCCAGGGCTGCTGCGTCAGGAACACACATCCTCCTCCCTGCGGCTTCACCCCGTCTCACTGTCATTACCTGGGGCTCTCTTTCAGCAGTTACTGGGTGAGGAGTGCCTGTTCCTTGAAAGGATTGAAGAAAACCATTACAACACGTACACCTCCAAAAAGCACGCGGATAAGAACTGGTTTGTCGGTCTGAAGAAGAATGGGAACAGCAAGCTGGGGCCGCGGACTCACTATGGCCAGAAGGCGATCCTCTTCCTCCCGCTGCCCGTCTCGGCCGACTAAGCCCCGACCCGGGAGCTCAGAGATGACCCGAACCCCAAAACCCAACCATCACCACCTCCTTTTCCCTCACTCGCTCTCTTTTTGGCTAGTATGACAGAGCCAAACGTTAGAGCTCCAAGCTTTAGGTAAAGGCTTTACCAAAAATAGACAAAGCAGAGCTCCTCCGCTCTGCACGAAGCTTTGCAGAGATGAGGGGAAAAGCCCCGACACCCCCCAAGGTCCACCGGCACCTCCGCCTCCCCTGCCCTCTGCCGTCTGTCGGCAACGCGGGGCCGGCTCGTGCCGTGACCACGCTGCAGCTCCCAGGGACACACACAAACCTGCCCCGGGCACGTACCCAGAAATGTGGCCAAGGGCACCCCAAGGACACCCCGGCTAGCAGGGGAACTCACACTTTTCCTGTCCCCAGTCATTCTAAGGCAAAACCTCCCTGGATACACTGTATTAACGTATTTATCCGTCTAAGTACGTAGCTTCTCATATGCCCTTCAAGCAGTTTCAGATTGCACCATCAGTCATGGTACCGAGTGCCAGCCTGGTTAAATGCTTGCAGACACCCTCAGCCTATTAAGCTAAACTAGCATCAGCCAAAAGCTCCAAGCCCTAGACATTTTAGCCTCCCTTACGACATGAATATTGCTATATTTCACACCAGTACCTGCCATATGTTATTTGTATTTATTTATTAAGTAAACCTGTCTCTTCTCCAATCTGTTCATAAGTTATTCTAGGCACCGAAGCCCCTTGCCATTGTCCCGGAGAGGATGGGGCAGAGTGGGAGCGACTGAAGTCTGATGTTGAGGGGGTGATGGTGCAGCAGGAAGGGGCCGCATGACGGTGGCAGTGCATTGCACCCCGTTCCCGGGCGCTTCCTCCCGCACCCCTGGCATCTGGCTAAATGGGGCTCTAAAAATGGCACTGGGGCCCCTTGGTGACCCCCAAACCCTCCGTGAAGCTGGGTTTCTCCTCTCCCAGCACGAAGCAGATCTCCCGAGCAGCTCAAGAGCCATTCCTGCCAGGCGAGAGCATCACGGGAGCACCACGCTGCCATGCTCTACCCCGGCTTGTCTCCTTCCCCCGTCCACCTCGGGCACTTGCAGACGCCCACGGTGACCGGGCACGAGCTGCACAGGAGGACAGGTCAGCCCCGCACCACTGGGGCAAAGCCTTGCTGAGTCAGCGCTTCTCTAATCACTTCTTCCTGAGCGGCATAGTGCATTTTACCATACAGCGAGTTCCCTCATGGGTAGACTAGCCCAAAGCCTTTAACTAACCTTTTCTGGTGATATTGCGTTAAAAAGTAAATTGGGAATAGGTTTAACTCCGTTGCACCCGTGTGACTTGTCACGGCCCGGTGCGCGTGAGACGTACGCGGAGACGGGGCCAGGGGTGCCACGGTCGATGGGACGGATTCGGCAGCCGAGGAAGCAAAAGCGCAGGAGTCCTTCATTTATGCAAGGCTGGAGCTGCAGCAGTGCCGCGCAGCCCGTCCGGCTCGGTTCTCCTGTCGGCCTCAGACTGAGGTTTCAAGCTGTAAATAAAATATGCTGGTACAGTGGCAGAACAATAAAGTTTGAAAGGAAGTAGAGCAGCAGGCTGTATTTGGTCTTAAATTAAGAGGTGCTCGAGTAAAAAAGCCTAAATCTCTCGGGGGGGATAGGGTGGGTGGTGAAAATGGAGCATGGTGCTGCTTCACCACAGGGATGAGCTTTGTGATGAGACCCAAAAACCAGTCACTGCAGTGGCAGCACCCAAGCAGGGACACCCAGCTGGGGACACTGCAGAGGGAGCTGGGGGACCCTGTGCCACGGTGGGCAATGCAGCCTGGTCGGACGCTGCAGACATTGCTCCCACCGCACGGAGGGATGGCCACAGCCTGCGCGCTCTCTATTGCTGCTACAATAATAATCCCCATTTTGCAATTGTAGTGAATGGGAAAAAAATCCAGGGAAGCCAGGACTTGCTGCAATTCACACGGCTGAGGGATGAGGTGAACTTTATCTTCTCCTTTACCCCGGGCCACAAGTTGGGCTGGGGACAGGCACAGAGCCATGGAGCCTCAGGATTCCTAAATGCTTTTCCTAACGCTTCCCCTCCGACGGTCCTGCCTGCTGGGCCGGACTTTCCTTATTCAGCAGTAAAGGGGGGGGAAAAAAAAGGAATTTAGGTACATAGTGTAACTTAAGGTAGTTAAACATTACATTGTTGAAATAGCAGTGTCAGTGGTGAAAAGCACTCCTGTTCGGTTTGGAAAAGAAGGGTAATCTAATTCATTTTACCTTTACTTTTGTATAAGAGACCCTTGGAAATTGCAGCAGTAGGTATTTGGCAGGAGCATTACAGCAGCTCAGCTGCTCTCCCCAGCTTTGCAAAGTGAAAAGTTTCACTCAGAGCTGAGCTACGCAGCGTCTTTCAGAGCCGAACAATGGAGTTCATGTTTCGGTACCAAACTTTCTGAAGAGAGAACACAACCAGCTTTCCTGTTTCCACAACGCGGGGACGAGCTCGGGCTCTGCCGGCCGTGCACAGCCTCCTCGTGTGCACACACGCGGCACCTTCTGGGAACACCGAGACAAGGCCCGCAGTGTCCGCTAATTAGATATTGCAATCTATTTTTTCCTGTCACTTGGGGTACTGCCGGAGCCCTTCCCCGGCGGGTGGCACCTTGCTGCTGTGGCTGCAGGAGGGTTTCACAGACACACTTTGTTCTCGAGCAAACACGGCCGGGGATGGTCATCCGCCCCGCCACCAGCAACACAGGTTTATCAATTATCTCATCCTGATTTGCAAAATAATAACGATAAATGAGCTGGCAGGCCCTGCCGGCCAACACGCTGAGCTCCTGGGGGGGAAACCTGCGTTATGCTGGAGAGCTGGGGGACGTGCCGGGCCCCGCGTGACGGAGGGACAGTCACAGCCCGGCCTCTTGCCAGCCGGTGTGAGTCCAAAGTCTGTGTTTCTGGCACAGCCCCGGGGCCGTTGCTCTGGAGAGCAGACAGAGTTCACCCTCACGGCATCCGTGGGCTGAGGTTCATCCCACCTGGGCTCCCCTTATTCACTTTTTACCATTCCTGCCTTTACCCTTGGGACAGGGACATGGGACAAGCGCTGGAGCTGGTTTGCCTGGCTCCTGGCAAACCCCAGATAAGGCATCTCTACACGGGAGGGAGGAGGAAAAGGCACTATGCCTTGCATATTTCTGCAGCAATTAGCCACTAATTACTGCACTTTAGAATTGCTCTGCTAATTACTGTACTCCTGAACTTTTTCACTTGCTGGCTCTGAAATCTTTTCCCCAGTGCTGATAGCATCGCGGTTAGTCAGTCGTCCTCCCAGGCAAACAGGGAGCTGGCGTGGGAACGGCGGAGCCGTGGCGGGGAAGGAGCGTGCGGCAGCTTCGGCAGCACCGCAGCTGCAGAGCCCAGGGGTGCGGGGACCATCGCCCAGCCATGGGCGCCGGCCCTGCCGGCGCCCGGCACCCTCCTTGCACCTACCCATTGCCATGGCCCGTCAGTGCTGTTTCTCATCTGGGGGAACGGCGTGGAGATGGAGTCGAAAGGCGATTGCTGCTGCTCCTGGAGAACTGCGGGATGCCAGCTCCTCTTGTCCTTTCCATAGCGACGCTTCCATACAGCTGCCCGTGGGGAGGTCAGATGCACAGTCTTGCAGGTATTTACTATGTGCACACTGAACGCTTGAAGGACTACAGCTATCGATTTCCAGTTTTCACTTACAATCCCCAACAGCCAAAAAGGCACATTTTTACCGTATATACCTACTAAAACATTTTTATTAAAAGAAAGAAGAAAGCAATGCTTGCAAAAAATCTACTCCGCACAGGCATCTTCCCCCCCAGAAAAGAATTAAGCACAGCAGTAGGATAACTTTGGGTTTTTTCAATATCATGCTATCACAGCTGAGCTAGCTGGTTATCCCTAAACTGGCAAACACCCGTCACCGTTTTGCAATGTTGCCTTATTTTACACATCTCAGCACTTGTAATATAACCCGTACCGAGCACACACAATCCCACTATTAAAAGGTGAACAGGTAATGATTCACCAGCTCTGCTGCCACCACAAACCATGTGCATGCTTTTAATTACCCGAGTGGTAAAACACACTCTCTCAGCTCTCGGTGAAGGCGGTTCAGGCTCATGGCAGGTGAGGAGCAGACGCACGGCTCCCTGCAACCCTTCAGCTGCCCAGGGCTACCCCCGTGGAGGTATCATCATCACCCTCACGTGTGCCCACGTCCTACACCTGCAGCGCCGGTTTTCAAGGCAGGGACACAGGCTGAACCCCGGCGTCGCTACCTTCTGTGCTGCTACAAACTTGTAATTGCTTAACTGCAGTGGATAAGAGTTGAGAAGTTTGACATTTAAACCAGTACCTGGCAGTACCCAGTAAGGACTGAATATCTGCCCAAATCCTGGATTTAGGCCAATGAGCTGCAGGAGGAGAAGGGACGAGAGAAGGACCCAGCCACCGCCGATGTCCCTGGTACCGGAGCTCTGGCAGGGCCGGCACCTGGGAAAGGCTACAGACGATGTTCCAATGGCAAACACAAAGCTGGGCATGACGGAGCGATGTGGATAGCCAACGGCATCGACACCTTACTTAAACATTGTGGTTGCTTTCCCTGTGAAAGGCTGGGTTGTCACTCAACTCAAAAAATGAACGAATGCATGACCAGGAGATCCAGGTTTCTAATTAAACTGGAAAGTTGGAAAGCGTAATGCCAGATTTAGCCGTGCTGTCTTCCAACACCTCATTAACCACAGGACATTCCTCTCGTTAGACTTCTGCCGCTCAGAAATTACCACCGCAGGTACACACTTGACACCCAACTGGGGAAAAATGTCAACACTTTGTCTGAAAAATAATCCCTAAGGAAGCCACAGTAATTGCTTCAGACAGATGAACAAGCAAGGATGACATTACCCAGAGAAACCGTGCTCGCTTTGGAGAGTTTTGTCCTTAGGGTGAGAGGTGAGGGGGAAAAAAAAAGACTTGTAAGATTTAATAAAATTATTACACTTGAAGATCTTTCCCAGCAAGCGTTGTGAGCGCAAGCGTGCTGCGAGAGGGTTTCTGGAGCGTGTCGGAAGGAAGGAAAAGCAAGTGCTGCTGCACGAGAGGGTGAGCTAGGGAGGCACGGCTGGGCAGGGAAAGGACGGCAGCGTTCGGATGCTCAGTCAAATGTATAGCATTCAAATCCAGCAGCAGCCAAGGGCACCCGCTGGGCTAGATTTCAGCCTTTTTCAGCTACGACCTAGCACTGTCTCCTGGTGGATCTTGCCAGGATCTTGCAAGCTCCCACATCGTAAAGAAGTGGAAGGAGGAGGTGGTGCAGGGAAGGTAGGGTCCTGTGTGATCCCACAAGCCCTCCCCCCAGTGCCGAGGTCTGCGGCATCTGCGCGCACAGCTTCACCAGGGCTCTCCAAAGCCATATTTTTGCCTCCACGCCTGTCAAACCTCTCGGGCTGAGAGCATCCCTGATCAGCTCTTTTTTTCCACGACTGCCCAATCCAGATGTGCGCAGACACGGGAAGGGCAAGAAAGGGCCACGGATCCCAGCCGAGCTGCGTGGCACAGGAGCTTGTCAGCTAGATCTAAAGATCTGCAGAGATCTTAACAGACCCCAACCTCAACAACACGCCGTCAGCCGGGCAGAGCCCCAGGCTGCAGCACGCCCTGAGTCTTGCCTGCTCCCTCCTCCTGTTTGGTTCAAGAGTCCTCTGCGGAGATTTAAAACCCGACTGCTAGTTCCTGTTAACTGTTTATCCTGCCCCAGGAAGAAGGGCATGAAAAGTCACACAAACCATTGCACCAGGAGAGCTGAAGCTATTTTTTTAAAAATATCACACTTTACATTAAATAAACAACTCTCTGACACGCTGCCATTCATTAGGCAAGAATGTAAATCTGGGTCTAATGGCTCCCATACGCTCTCCACGTATGACATGAAAACGCCCAAGAAAGGTAAAAGCTGGGTAAGGCTGGGCAGCACAGCCAGGTTTGGCTGCGAGGTAACACCTCTGCTTCGCAGGACAGACGGACCAGTGGTCCTTCAGTTCATCATGAGCTCCCTTTAAATGCGAGGCAGACGTCCTGCCCACCGCTGCCCGCTCGTGGCCCCTCACCGCTCCCCGTGTCTTTGGGGAGATTATTCCCGTAGGTGCCAGGCCTTTTTGACAGCCGCCGTCTTCGCGGCACTCACCGAGCTAGCCGCAGCAGCGCGGGACCCCAGGGACCGAGGGTCCGCAGGAAGGCCGCGCGAGCTCCCAGCCGGCGGCGCGAACCCCAGCACAGCCCCTGGCAGCAGCTACGGCACCCGGCAGCGGGTTTAGAAGAGAGCAGGACTGGCCCAGTGCCCCGTTACCGGCGTCGGTTCAGCATCCCCGGCCGAGGAAGCGTCGCGAAGGCGAGCAGCAGGGCTGCTTCGGTTTTGTCCGTCGTTTTCGAGCGGGCTGCGGCAGGAGCGGGCCGGGATGAGCTCCCGGGGCGGGGGCGCAGCAAACAATAACGGAAATTTAAAAAGCAAGGAACCCCCAAAAGGCTCGGTGCGCTTTTTGCCCGCTGCAAAACGAACGGCCTGCGCTGGCCCCGTGTCGCGGGGTGCCCAGGAGATGGCGGTGCGGAGGCACGGCGGGGCCGGGAGCTGCGGGACCGGGGGCGGCGGGACCGGGGGCTGCGGGACCGGGAGCGGCGGGACCGGGGGCGGCGGGACCGGGGGCGGCGGGATCGGGGGCTGGCGGGACCGGGGGCTGCGGCGCCGGGGGCTGGCGGGGCCGGGGGCTTCGGGGACCAGGGACTGGCGGGGACCGGGGCAGCCCGGGGCACCCCCCGCCCGCCCGCCCGCCGCTGCCGGTGCCAGCGGGCAGACCCCGAAGCGCCAACATCTGGATCGGCATCTGGCTGACGAACGGAGGCAGAGGGAGCTTAAAGGGGCCCGGGAAGCGGCGGGTCCCCCGCCGCCTCTCTGCCCCGCTTCCCCCGGGCCAGCCCAGCCCGGGGTGCCGGGCGCTGCTCCCACCCGGGAAGGCCCCGCTGCCGCCCCCGCCGTGGGACCGGGGCTGGCGAGGGAGCCCCGTGGGGAGCAGGAAGGGTAGAGAGGGGTTACGCTCCTGGCAAGCCTCGGGGCAGGGTTTGATCACAGGCAAAACCCTCATCCCGCAAAGTGGCTTCTCCTTCCTCTTCCTCTAACCCAGAGGGCTGCTTTGCCCATGAGACAGCGCTCGGCCCCAGCCCGAAAAGCCAAAACAACTGAAGCAAGGAAGCCTGAAATGATCTATTATTAAGCTCTGGGAACTGATGGGAATCCAAGCAAAAGGAAAGCTTGGGTTTCTGCTGCTTTCCTGTGGTTGGCATTTTGGAAAGGCTGCCGGAGGACACACACATCTCGGGGCAGGCGAGGCTGCGGGAGCCGTGGGACGGCCCGGCCGGGGGCCAGCACGCGGTGGGCGGCCGGGGCCAGGGCTGCAGGGCAACACGATGCCATGGGGCGTCGTCCCCTCGGAGGCTCTGGCAAGGACCAAGGGACCCCCGCAGCCACAGCCCGAGCCCAGCTCTTGGCGATGCTCGTCCCCACAGCTCTCCCTGGCACTGGGGTGCAGCAGCGCTGTCCGGGCCCCCACCCTCCGCACACCCCATCCCCAGCACCCCCAGCTGCGCCCCAGACCTCCCTCCCCACTGCCCTCGGCCTTCCTTGAGCGCAGGTACCATGGGTTGTGCCAAACCATTTCACGATGTGCTAACTGAAAGAAGCTCTTGGGACAGCACATCTATTCCCACGTGTGCCGTGGCTCCGTTTTTAGAGCCAGTATCTGCAGCACTCCTGAGCGATGGAGGGAGTTGGGATAAACCTCTGGTCAGGGTACTGGGACACTGTAAAGCTTCACACGGTGAAGGTTGCATTAAGAAGAACAGGGGAATTTGCAAAAGCCAGAGCAAGGTCTGGCAAACCTCCACCTCGAAGCATCGCCACGGTTTGCGCAGGCTGGGCTGTTTCTAAGCACGTGCAGCAATTTGTTCTGGGTAGTGAGGGCAGCTTGTGGTAACTGCTAATCCCAGCTCTCAGGTCGAGCCCCTCAAGAGGGGGGAGGGAGGGAGGGAGGGAGGGAGGGAGGGAGAGCCCCTGCTCACAGCCCTTGCTCCTCCCGTGACACTCGGAAGGAAGCTGCACCTTAAACCTCAGTGTAATCCCCCCACAAAGAGGTGCTCACTGGTAATGGGTTTACCTGCTTAATTCTCCCCGGCCGTTCCTGGCTCTAAGGGTTTTTTCCCTTCCCTACTAACTCGGTGCTGCAGGAAACTCTGCTTCCCACATTAAGCAGATTGTCTGCAACAGTACAAGCAAATGCATTTATCACGCTGAATTCCCGAGCCGTTACACCGCAGCATTTCCAGGATATGAATCCTCTGTCATTCACATCCTCCCCTGCCCCGTTTCCGGAGCTGGGCCGCGGCGCATTTATCACCCAAGGCACAAAGCATCTTCACTGCCCCCCGAGGCTCTTCCCCTGGGACCATCTGCTGTCACCACCAAACGCACAGAGGAACCCTGGTGCACCCACCAAAACACCTCCCACCCCCACTGCCAGGGCTCGCCTCTGCCCCACGGCAAGGGGTCCTGGGTGGTGGGTACGCTTGGGACGAGCTCAAACCACTCTCCACCACCCCAAATCTACTGTTTCTCTCCAGAAATTATCCCAACATGGATTTCCTCCTTTTGCAGGACGGGAGCTGGGAAGGAGGGTGGGTGGGTACCCACACCCACACCCACACCCACAGGTACCAAAAGACCTCTGCAATGTGCCTCAATTAAAAGGGGTTTCTAAACTGAAATTAGCAAACGCTGGCCTAATTCCAGAAGGAAAGGCTCTGCAACAGCACTGCTGGGCAGAACGCTGCTCCTAGCCGTGCCTGTGCGGGGCTCCCGGGGAAGCAGAGCTCATCACTGCATTTGCTATTTCAGATGCACCCGTGGCATCTGGGGAGCCCCGGCAGTGGGCTTCTCCTCCAGGCTGCCCTTCCTAAACCATTCGAATCGCATTTATCCTGCAGCTGATGTTCTTTCTTTTTTCTTCTGAGATGCTAACAATTCCTGTGGATCCATCTGGATGTTATTAGAAAAACGTCTTGGGTCCACTGAGGCTGCTGGCAGCAGGCTCCTTCCCCACTTCCCCTGTCCTGGACCCCTGAGGCCGAGGAGCCGACTCGCAGGCGGAGCCGCAACGCCGGCGTACAACGAGCAGCAGGCAGCCTGGCTCGGGTGCCAGATGTACTGCCATTCCCAAAACGCACCCAGTCTCAGGAACCACCATGTGCCTCAGTTTCCCCACTGCGAAAAGGAGCTAAATACCTCTCAAGGTGATACCAGTGAGAAACCAGTGCCCCGGCAGAAGGGACAAGCCCCTGTGTCCTACCTGCCACATGCACTCATTGCTCGCGGCTTTGGTGTTTTCAGGGCACTCAGGCTCCAGCCTCAAGCAACCAGCGTGGCCTGGTCCTGTGTCCTGGCCCGGCACAGCCGGCTCTGCCGGACCCAGAGCAACTGCGGAGCTCATGGCTTCCTCTCTTCTGCCGTGCACCTGAGCAGGCACCTGCGACACAGAGGAAATGACACTGTTATTGATAAACGCAGGGACCCCCCGCTGCTGATTTCGTCTCACCGTGAACGTCCCTCACCAGCACTCCCACCTCCCCCGCTTCTCTCCGCACTCCGGTCATTCAGTCCTTTTCCCTTTTTCTGTGATTTGCAATTGTCACCCTTTGCTTGCACGAAAACCCAATTCCCTGGGGCCGTAGCTGACAGCTTCCATCACTTGGGGTATGGTTTTATTTAGCCATTACAGCCACATCCTGAATGGGGCCATAAAGCACATTTATCCTTTATGACTGAACTCGGTGCCAAATTAGTCTCAGTTTATGGTTCATGCTCTATACGTGGTGTTTACCGTGGGCTTTGCCATGCCTGCGCCTACGCTAGCTGCCGCCTGTAACTGGGAAATGCAGGGGAGCGCGAGAGAGAGAACAACCGGGGGGAGCAGCCGAAGCGCGGGGGCTGTGTTCCTCTCGTGGGGACCGGCTTCACTCGGGAGCGCCGTGGCATTGCCACACGCACCCTCCTGCTCCCACGCTGCCTGTGCCGAACCGGCGCCGGTGCGGCACCGCTGATGCCCTGGGCAGGGGACCACGCCACGCTGCTGCCCGGGAGCGGCAGCGTCCCCACGGTGCCGCAGCCGGTCCTGCTGCTGGTGGGCAAAGTCCGAGGGGTTACCGGCGGGCAGCTCGGCTCCCCCGGCCAGCGCCGTGCCAGCGGCCCCGGAAAGCCTGTCTCGGGAGAGGTTAGGGAGGTTTCCGGAGAAAAATGCAGCTGTCGGACAAGAGCCCCTGTCCAGATTTACAGGCAAACGCTGGCGAACACAAGTCAAGCCTTTAGGATGACGATGGCAATGGCCAGCTCGTTGTATTAAAAACGCCCCTTAAGCACAGGATAAAAAAAGGAGGAAACAAGTTCTAGGCACAGCCATGAAAAGCTCACAACTTAGATAAATCAGGCTGCAAGGTTTTTGCTCTTTAGAGAACCAGGCCCCAAGCTCAGGTCCAAACCCTCCTCTCCAAGGATAGTTCCAGCTTTCCAAAGCAAAACCAATTGCAACTCAAAGCCATCTGAATCCAATCGCTGCTCACTCAGGCAGATCCGTCCTTGTCACCGAGCACGGAAATTCAATATATAGGAAGAACTTGCAACAAAAAAAATGAAATTCTGTTTATTTTCATAGAAGCAGGTTTGGCCTAAACCCTTTACTCTCGTAGAGTCAGTAACTCTGCTGCTTCTTTTTTTACCCTCTTTTAATTACGTCTCTAACTAAATGAAAACCAACAGGAAGGCTGTGGGGCACCCTCACAGCATCTGTGGTGAGATGCACACTAGCCAAAGGTGCAATTCCAAAACAAGACACTGCAGCGATGAATTATAATTAAAATACCGTTTTACCAATTTTTTGCAGAGTCCGGACAGGTTTTCCCCAACTTCCCCCATATGAAAAAATCCTATTTTTTCCTAGCCAAACAACCTTCCTAAGCAAGAGCTTGGAAAGGGCTTCCATAAGGAAGGCAGACCGTGCCCTTACCGTGTCTGCCCGTATCGACACTCTGAAGACGGGAAAACGCATACGGGCAACTCGGGTTTCCCCATCCAGGTTCCTCCATACACCAGGCGCAATCCAGCGGGAGGAAGAAGAGGAATTGAGGAACCGGAGGTTTTGCAGGATGCTTTTCACAGAGAAAAAACAAATAAATGTCACAGCTAGAAATGCATTAACGGGCACAGTTCAGAACCCCCAGCTGAGCAAGGCTGGGGGCTGCCAAGTGGGGAGCAAAGACGCTGCAGTCCTGCCTCCCAGTCCAGGAACTGGGAAACATTCCCCGTATACAGGGAGACTTCTGCCGCCGCGGTGCTCAGCGTGGCCCAGGTCAAGACAGCGGGAGGGAGGGACGCGTCACCTGGCCGAGCAGAGCGGCACGACGGGCAGAGCCGGACCCCGAAGGAAGCCGGCAGGAAGCCTGCTTGCACGGGCTGGGGTCGTCCCCGCTCCCAGGCCTGTTTCTAGAGGGTTTCCTTCCCTTATGAAATTTTGACACGGAAAAAAGGACGGTGACAAAGTAGCAGGAAGGGAAAAGCAACACAACGGTCTCACAGGCTCTGAAACATTGCAGATGTCTTTCTGTCCGAAGGAAAAGGCCGGTGCGTGGACGCAGTGCTTCAGCACTAGCTCCAAGCAGCACCGTGCAGGAAAAACATCACCCTCCGCTCACGTCCGCATTGCTGCGCTGGATAACTCCCGCTCGTTCACCATTTCAGGCTTTAACTTTCTGTGCGTACCGTGTAGTTTATATTGTGTTAAGCCCATCTAGACAGCAAGCAATTTCCTCGCGCTTAACAGCCCTTCTGTTCCTCCCTGACATCCGCCGCACGCTGCTAAGCCCACCCGATTAACACTGTCTCCACCAAAGAGCAGAGAAAGGTCCCCACAGCTCTTAAACGCCATCCGCTCCTCCAGCCTGCCCAGGCAATTAGTCCTGTGGGCTCTGGGTCTGCGTTTCTCTAACGTACCTTCTTCCCTCCTAACGCTTGTCGCGCACATTAATTTATTTTGTGCACACGCTATGGGTCCCAGAGCGCGCACCGCGGCTTCGTGGATCATCCTGCTCCCCCACCCACGGGCTGCTCCGTCCTACTGCTCCGAACCCTTCAAAGCTGCCTTCTCTTCTCTTACCACACCGACCTGCAGGTTTTAACCTCCACTGGTTTTTAGATCGGTAAAAGACTTTTTCTGGTTCCACCTCGCTGCTCCTTTCCCCTCCTCCTGCTGCCCACACCCTGAGGGCCCCGGTGCTGCCTGCCGCAGGCTCCCGTGCCCCACGGCTCCAGCCCCACTGCCCACCTCTCCCAGCACACCTCCCCCTGCGACCAGCTCGACTGCATCCCCTCAAAGGAGTTAAAATCCAGGATGGAGAGTTGTTTCTGCCCCATTTCGGTGCCTGAACGTCATCCAAAAGCCATTAGGCAGCACACAATAACGTCGCCGGTAGAAGGGAGGTTCTGCGCAGACAAACGACACGACAGCAGCAGCACCGTCTGCCCTGTCCCCTCCGGGATTTTCACCCAAAGCCACTTCCATTCAAGAGCACAAATTCAAATTTCTTTCCCCAGGCTGCCAGCACTGAACCCCCGGCCCGGGCTCCCTCCACCTCACGCACGGGGGGTCTGCTGCCACCCGGGTCCTGCCGCCTGGCTCCGTCCCCCCGCATCGTCCTCGTCCCACCCCAGGGGCGCAGGTACCCGGAGCAGCCCTGCCCGAATGAGGCCAGCCTGACAGCAAGAAAACCGAGCTTTCTTGCAGTGCTTTTCAGAGACAGGAGGGATCCAGCAGCCCGCACGAGAGTGTTGCTCAGATTTAATTAAGCCTGTTTAGAAACTCTTGCTGTCTCGCTGGTGCCATTTCCACGTGTCCGGCAGCCCCAGGCAAAGCTGGCATTTATCTACGGAGCCAACACAAACTGTCACCGGGACGCAACCCTTTAACTCTGACAAATCTGCAAATAAGTAAGTGTCAAAAGGAAGAAGAAAAGAAGAAAGCGAGGGACCCAGAGGAAGGAATCTGCACGGGGAACAACTCCATCTGGGCTTGGCATCGGCGCGGGCTCACCACATCACGGCTAAAAGGGACGATGGGTTCTGGCCAGCAACAAAGCTGCTGGCTCCAGCCCCGCAGGGATTAGGCCAGTTAAAACGCCGAGGGCTGCAGGCAATTCTCAGCTGAAACGGGGGCCACAGCTCGCTGCCAGGGATTCCTGAAAAAATAAAATAGGTGGGTGCTTCCCTGCCGCGGCCGGGCTGGGCAGGGTCCCGAGCGGCACTGCCGGCGGCGGGGAGCCGGGGTCTGTGACCAGCATCACCTCTGGTTTCTGTCCTGGGAAGCCATTGCTTCCTGCCTGCGCTTTATTTATCCCATGGGTTTATTTTCTATACGGTTTGTCCTGAAATATGTCAGTATGCGACTTCCTAGGCTTTCCCGTCCCACAGGGGTAAACCTGACATATGTGGGATGACACGGAAGATTGAATCAGCCATCGCCGCTATCATTGTGCTCCGGCTTCTGCCAGCTCTGCAGAGGCTTTATGGGGTTTGGGGTTTGTTTGTTGGCTTTTTTTCTTTTTTCTTTTTTTTTTTTTTTTAAAACTGAACTGGTGCTTTTAACACTTGTTATCTTCGCTATCTTCAGTCTTTTCAAAAGTTAGAAATGAAAAATACCTCTGCTCAAATCTGCTTTTCCACATTTCCATGAAAATAAAAGAATTGCTCAGGATGCCTTGGGTGATTGCTGGGGCGTGCCAACGGAGCGGTGACCGTGGGTCCTGTTCTGCGGGGTGTAACCGTGCTCACCAGGACCCTAATTCTGCGCCTTTTGGGACAAAGCATTTACCCGCACAGCTTAGTCCACGAAGAGGCATTTTTCTACCCACCAGCTGGTTTTGCCTGTGTTCTGCAGTGCCTTTGTGGGACATTTCAGAGGAAGCATGAGCCAGCGTTTAGCATCCTAGTCGAGGGCTGTGGAGAAAAGCCCGTCCATGGGGTTCAGCATAACCATGGGAGAGACGCTCCAGTGTTGTAAACTGGAGATGATTTCCTCTCCCTGTCACAGGGAGGGATAAGGACAAAACACCGGCACTGAAACACTTCCACAGTGCAGAGGTCCCACAGGCTGAGTTCAGGTCAGTGAGCTCTATTTTTCCCCCAAAACTTAGTCCTGGGTGCACAGGAAGCACTGGTTATTTCACACGAGAAGCTCCTTTGCTAGCGACCTCATGGAAGGTCAGTAACTCCAAAGCACCGTTACTTTTCCAGAAGGACCCTGTGGTTTTGCCTGCCATCGTTACACCTCCCGGGGGGCACACCCTGCTGCCGCTCGGCTGCAGCGGTGGGCAGTGACCACGGCTAGCCGGGTGCCAGGGCACGCAGCCCGGGACGGCGCCTGCCCCGCTGCCTGCTCCTGCTGCCCTGCCCCTCTCCGCGCCATCGCCTGCCCAGGGGGTGACGGCAGGATGCTTGGCCCCAGCTGGAGCGGTGCTGAGCCACCATCACTGCCGCGACTATCCCCACCATCACGGCCGCCACTATCCCCACCATCACTGCCGCCACTATCCCCACCATCACTGCCGCGACTATCCCCCAACCCGAGGATCAAGAATGAGAATTAAAAGAAAAAAAAAAAAACACCACCTCTTTGAAATCAGTTTTAAGTAAACAAAAAATTGATCTCGCAAGCTTCAGTAATTGCAAGCATAAATTTGGGGTTGGCTGGGTTCTGTGTTTTGCTTGGGTCCTTCTGCATCCCATGCGAAGCCTATTTTAAGACGATTTGCTTGAGCAGTTCAGCACGTCACCAGGGCTAACAGGCACTCCACAGTCACCTAGGAGCGACTGCTGTCCCCATGGTCACCCGCTCCCCTGGAGCGGTGAGAGGCAGAGCCGGCCTGAAGCACAAACACCATCCCTTATTCCTTTGGCTCCTAGGACCACGGGCGAGCTCTGGCATGAGCTAGTCTGCTGCGCCCAGGAAATGAAAAGTGGGGAAAGGTAAAAGCATGCCCTTTCCAGGAAAAAAAAAAAAAAAACAAAAAGGAAAAAAAAAAGAGAAAAGAAAAAAAAAGAAGGAAGAAAAAGAAGTAATTCTATACCCTCATTTTATTCCAGCGAAAGGCACGGTATTCAGTCAGCAGACTGGAGGAAGTCTTGGGTCACACCAGGAAAAACACCATGCTTCTGAGTGTTAGTCCAGTTCCTTTCTGTCCCTGCACCGAGCAGCAGTCACTCTTCATCCCTCGCACAGAGCAAAGACATTAAAAGAGACCAAAACTGCGACGGGGAGGTACGGAGCTGCAGGGTTCGCCTGGCCCATGTTTGAGGGCTCAGCACCCAGCGAGCTGTGGACCTAAACCTCTCCACAGCTGGAGGAGGAGGAGGATTGTCCAGCCGGTTATTGGCTTGGCTCCACTTCTCGTTACAAATAACAAAAATAAAATAAAGTCAAGTCATTCTCGCGTGTTGGGTAATTGCCCCCAAATCAGGCATCTGCATCTTCAGCAGGCGTAAAAGCATAAAGAGGAAAGGAAATGAGGGTTTCTGGTGTCTGTTTGGAGACTGGCCTGGGCAGCTGGAAGAACTGTAAGATATATCCTAAATTTCAGAGAGAAAAAGGGAAAAAGAGAAAAGAAAACTAACGAAAGAAACAGGATGTCTTGCTTGTCTCGCTAATGTGCACGGCAGCCTGTCAACCACCCAACCCGACAAACGGCTTAGGACAAAAGCAAGGAACCGCACCGTTCCCTGGGCAGGCGTGTGCCAAGGCGCTCTCCCCCATGCCGTCCCCGGGAGCTCTGCCCCTCCCTGCAAAGGCACCCGGCCATCGCTTTGCAAGGCGAGGGGAGAGGAAACTGCCGAGGAGGAAAGCAAGCAGAAAAATTGCTAAATGACAAGGCAAAGGAGACGCTGGAGCAAACGCTGCGCGAGGCCGGGGCACGGCAGCAGCCGGGAAGCCCGGAGCTTCGGCTCGCGGCTGTTTGTACGACAGAAAAAGTCAGGTTTATGCAATGCTTCCTGAGCATTTCCACATTCAATTTTGCAGCCCTCCAGGCAAGATTCCTGCCAAATCACAGGCCTTGGCTCACAAGTGAACATCAGAAAAGCAGAAAAAAATGCACGAAGAGCTATCGTTTCTAGCAAAGCATTTCTTGTTTCTGCTTGGAGAAGCTCTGGAGGTTATTTGCAGCCTTTAAACCGACGAGCGGCCGACACAGCACAGGCAGTGGAGGAGGACAGCAGCAGCTGCCAAGTAATGATATTTTACACTTACAGATGCTTTTATCCCTGTTTCTCTGAGCACTTCACAGGAGATAGCAGGGTGTTATTATCACTCCCCTATTTATGTGGAAGCTGAGGCATAGTTTAGAGTGAAATATTTTGGTCTTTCTTAAGACTCAGTACTCTGGAGGCTTATTTGGGAAGGGGGGGTCTGCTGTGGGCACAACGGGGAAAGCAGAGTGCCCGGCGATTGCCGGCAGGACGCGCGGAGGCTGGAGCTGTGGAAAGGCGGATCAGAGCCCCACCTTGCACTGACTCCCTCCCCTACCACGCTCCCACCTAGAATTGCACAGGGAGGTTAAAAGGAAGGAGGGGAGAGCACGGGGAAGTTTTCATTTGGTACCAGATTTTGCAGATGTTTAAGGCTACTTTAACTGAAGTCTTTTACCTTTTGCAGAAACTTCTATACAAAGCCTGATGCAAAGCCAACTGAAATCCTTAATGATGCCTGCAGTATGGATAAGTAAGAAAATACCCGTTCCTTTGACTTTATTTCTGAACAGTAAAACCTTTCAGGGACAGCCTAGCGAGCCACAATTATTTAACGCTGTGGATCTGCACATGGGCTTCCATGTGAATGCATTCACCTACACTCAATACCTGCTGACTTTGGCTATCCTTACACGCAGCAAAGGATATAATTATGCCAGCTTACACATAGCTCCCCAGATTCCTGCCTCCAGGCACTGCTGCTTCTGGTGCTCATTTGTACCACCAAGAACAATTAGCAATACACGGGCAAGGAAAATTACACTTTTGAGGGACCTGAAATGATCTCACGCTAGTAAAAAACCACACTTCCAGATGAAACGCGTGTTCGAGTGCAAACTGCCA
Source organism: Ciconia boyciana (assembly GCF_034638445.1). Taxonomy (NCBI): domain Eukaryota; kingdom Metazoa; phylum Chordata; class Aves; order Ciconiiformes; family Ciconiidae; genus Ciconia; species Ciconia boyciana. The sequence continues at coordinate 1,687,749 of NC_132942.1, forward strand.
AGCCCCTTCCCCATCCATACTCTGGACGGTACATCCAAGGGATGGCTGTATTTGCACGTCACAAGTTCTCTAACATCCCTTCACCCCATCAGGGGATGGACGGGATGTAAGAGCTGGGGTCCGTCTTGCCCCAGCTCTTCCTCAGAACCGCACACTTGCCCTCAGCCGGTTGCTTCTCCTGATGCTGGAAATGTTCTCGGCTATACTGAGCCAGCCACTTGTTTTTATCCACAGCTGAACAAGGCTGGCAGGGGTCCCTGGACGCCTGTCCTTGCCCCAGGAGAGGCAGTCGTGGCAGCCCGTCACCTCCCAAGGGCAAGGGGACAGAGGCACAGCTCACCGAGGCGTCTGCACGTTCCCATCGCTCCGCCTGTGCGAGCTCAGCTGCACCTGGAGGAAAACCAGAGCGTGCCAGAGCCCTGCCCGACAAGTGTTAGAAAAATTACAAAGCTGCACAGAAAAACATCTAACTACTGCACTTTCCCGAGAGATAAGGGCCCGGGGGTGGCATTCCTCGGCCGGGAGGATGAGTGGTTGTGAGCTTCCAGCCAGACGGAAAGCAGGGACCTGCTGAAAGCCTGGCCACTGAAACCTCCTCCGTTCTCACCAGCTCTGCCATCGGGTCCAGTAACAGACGTTGCCTTCCCCTATTAACCTCAGCACTCACATACTCAAAACATACTCCTATAGTCAAACGTACTCCCTCTCTACCTGCTGGCAAAGCGTCCCGCTGCTGTCACTGCTGGAGCAGGGAGGCAGAGTAATTAGCTCATGCCTGGGAGAGAGGAGGTCGATCTTTGCTGGGACGGGGACCATGGTGGCGAGGGGAGCAGCACCGCTGAGTGCTGGGAGCGACGCTGAGGACGTTGGATCGAGCCCGCTGCAGAAACCCGGGTCCAGCACAGAGCACAGAACAGCGCAGCCTGCTATGAAATAAAAGCATTAATTACGCTTGTTGGGGCTGACACGCCATTGATGTGGCTTAAGGCCATAAACAGCTGTGGCTTTACCTACCCTGAAAAAACCTACCAAACCCAATTCACGCCCATCAAACATTGACAGCTCATCCCCAAGTATTTATCATTTGAAGAATGGCTGCTGGTATCATTCAAAATCAGGGTGCTGTATGATTAAAAAAAAAAAACCACCCAAGATCTAACTGGCATGGTTGTAGGCTGGCTTTATTTATTCATTCACCGTGAGTGAATTATTCAGTTTTCCAGAATCCCAACACAGAAACCCTTCCCGCTGCCTCCGCTGAGATGTACGGTACGTGCCTTTAGCGGTTTAGCAGCTGTGCAGCCTGTCTGTCCTTCGTGACAACTGTGAGTCCAACTGCGCCACAGTTAGCGTGCTTCAAGTACATTTGCACTTCTGTAGTAACTTAAATATAAATATATACGTTTGTCGTACATTCAGGAAGGATGATTTTTCAAAATCCGACAGGGTTTGGAACAAGCAACAATTATAATCAGGAAGTCGGCAGAGTGCAGTATCTCCCATCTTTTTATGGAATAAAAGTCCCATTTCTATCGTTATAGGGATATATCTGATATTAAACTCAAGATACATGAATATAGGAAAAAAATCAGGATTCTACATAGAAAATGTTACACTGTTGCTGTCAGATATGATTTGGGGGAAGATTATCATGCTTCAACACAGAAAGAAAAAGTATTTCTAACTGCAACCACATAAAATGATCTGGAATTTCTGTGAAAAAGAATCTGCCTGAACTGCTGAAGCACACAGAGAGGAGCAAGCGGAGATGCCAGCGCCGTAACGTTACTTAGCTTACCAAAAGGATGGCTCTAGCACATGCGTGTACATCGCCTTTCACAAATCCTGGATCTCTTATCCACACAACAGCGATTTCAAACCCCTTTGCATTCTTTGCACATCCCTGGATGGAAAGAATAAAGCAAATTAGCCATTAGCCAAGATTATGAGGCATTAGCGACATTCTGCACCTTGCTGCTGGAGCAGAAAATCTGCCATCGTCAGCGCTTCAGCTAAGGGAGCCTGGGGATGGCCCAGGGAGGGTTCATAAGATGAATGATGAGGGATTGTATCTAGATGTTTAATTTTTTTTTAAGAATTTTTATGCTTTTGCCTTTTTTATTCAAATCTGATAGACCTTAATCTCTCTACCAGCAGCATTCGCACCGCCACGGAGGAGCAGCATCTCCACCAGCAGATGCAAAAGGACACAAGAAGCAAACCCCTCATCGCCGGGGCTTGCCTTTCCCCAGGTGAAGCAAGCCCGTGCAGCAGCCTGCGAATGACTTGCTCAACAGCGCGCAGTAGCCTTAACCACCTGCTGCAAACGGAAAATGAAACCGCCAGGGAGAAAAGGCAAATTTTATTGTGTCTGGAGAACCGTGGCTCCACGAAGCAGAAGTATTTAAATAGACAAGAATCTTTTTGTCCAGGAAACTGAGCACTAATAATAACATTTCAGCTTCCGGCAAAGAAGGCTTCTTCCCCAGCTGCTTTCCACGTCTCTGCCTCCTCCCATCCTCCCGGCACTGCCCCAGCCCTCCTCATCCCCCTCCGCCCCAGCCCCTCTCCCCCCTCAGGCTACCGAACACCCACCATTCTCCAGGCTGCCTTGACTCCGTTCTTCAGCTTTCCCTCCTCCACCAACCACTCGGATTTTCCATCCGATTCCCTGCTCTGTTTTCTCCTCCGGGCTCCCTTGGCAAACACACACAAAGAAGAGAGAGCTTCTCCTCTCCAGCTCTGGTGCCCACTGCCGCGGCACCCCTCCCAGTCTCCCCATCCTTACTGGGAGAGCCTGGTCCCACTCCTATGGACATCCTGCTCGGAGGACACGGGGCCAGGCACCAGCGCAGGCTCATCCCAGAGTCTCTGCCGGCATCTTTTCCCGAATGCCTGTAGCTTCCCAAAGCTCGGGGGGACTTTTAGCAGGGACGAAGGAGGACACAGCTCGATGTCCCTTCTCTCCATCAACTTTCCAAACCCTGGCCAAAGCATGGAGGTGTTCTGGCTATCCAGACAGATGCAAAGTATTTATTTATTCATTCATTTTGCATGGGTAAGCTTCCCAAGTCAACCCTAAAAAAAAACAAAAAAAAACCAACCCATCCCAGGACACCAGCCCAATACGTGGGTGTCGGGATTCACTGCCGTGGGAGCAGACAGGCATGTTCTGTAGCTGGGTACCTCATCAAGGGAAGACAGGAAATTTCCTGGAGCAAAGACAGTGCCCTAATTCCTTCCTGCCAGCGCAGAGCAATGCGCTCGAGGAGCCAGCAGCCATCGTCTGTGAGAACGAAACTGGTGGTCCCCATCTGGCCCGGCTGGAATGGCAGTCCCCGTCACCACGGCCGGCGTTACGCGGCGGCGGCGGCACCGGGCGGTCACGGGAGGTGAGGGCTGAGCGAGGAGGAGAGCGGGCTGGGGGCTCCTGCCGCGACCGTCCCCACCGCAGCCCCAAGGGAAGGGACCGGCCGGCCGCTGCCCTCGCAGCTGCCCGCCCGGGGCACAGCCCCTCACAGGGAAAAAATAAACCCAAAAAAAGAGACCGAGCGGCCAGAAAGACGAGCTCTTGGAAATCAAGTATTACCTCGAGGAAACGTAGGGCTGAGCGAGTTGTATCTCGCATGGAAATGAGCTGGGTTTAAGCAGGGAGTTTGCGGCCGCTCGGAGATCGCAGCTCAAATCCTTCAATATCCTGCCGCTGTCGGGGGGACCAGAGGGTCTCACAGCAGAACCACATCTTTATAAGGTGACAAATTTGAATACCACTGTGCTTGGTAACAAGAGGAATAGGAAAACGAGGAAAAATAAAGGGGTTTAAGGAAAACATATCTTGTTTCCACCCTAAAGAAGTTGAAGAGGCAGGACAATTTTTACCCATAGCCCAACATATTTACTGGAATCAATTTAAGAACAGAAAATTCACAGATAGAAAAAATATCATTCAATCAAGACTAAAGTGTCCTGACACTTGGTGCAAAATCTTCGCTGGTTCTACTAAAGCAAACTGGATTTAATCTCTTGACTGCAATAGGGCCACGATCCTGCTCTGCATCCTAAAGCCAGTTTTACAAGCGGAAGATGGGTGCGGGGTCAGGAACGCTTGCAAGACATGGCCATGTGCTAGGGGCATAATATTAATGAAAATATATAAATTAGGGTTCATATTTCCATACGCAAAACCTAAAGAAGTTGGATCCCAAGTGGCAGTTTTAATTAAATAGTAGCTCAGCAGAGCTTGGAATATGATAAAAATCCCAGGAAGTAATATGTAGTTATGCATCTACAAAGCACCATTTAGACTGATGACTCAAAGTATCCTATTGATTTGAAATACATTGTGCGAACGCATTTTACGTACGTATGTAATACTTGTTATTTTAATAAATATGTGGAGAAAACATGGAAATGTGTATCTGCTGTTAGAAACAAATGGCTAAATCACTGATCCATTCATTTGCATGAAAAAAGTGAAGCAAAGGCTTCACTCCTTTTATTTTATTTTATTCTTATGCAAGTAATGATTTAGAAAATGCACATTATCATCAACAGTATAATCACAGTCTCGAGTCTATAATCCCACGAAGGAAGCCTGCACTGCACATAAACTAAGTCTACTGGGGGCTGTTGAAGCTTAAGTTCCTTAAGTATTATTTTTAAGTTTCTCTCCATCAAGGATATTATGAGTAATAAGAGTAGCTGCAATTATGGCTTTTTAGAAAGTGTTCTTCCCAGCTTGTTCTAGAAAGG